>NC_090382.1:34428532-34791674 GCF_036365525.1 Heterodontus francisci
TCTCTCTGTCTCTCTCTCTGGCTCTCTCTCTGTCTCTCTCTCTGTCTCCTCCCTGCCACTCTCTCTCTCTGTCTCCCCCTGCCCACTCTCTCTCTCTGTCTCCCCTGCCCACTCTCTCTCTCTCTCTGTCTCTGTCTCCCCCTGCCCACTCTCTCTCTCTCTCTGTCTCTGTCTCCCCCTGCCCACTCTCTCTCTCTCTCTGTCTCCCCCTGCCCACTCTCTCTCTCTCTCTGTCTCCCCCTGCCCACTCTCTCTCTCTCTCTGTCTCCCCCTGCCCACTCTCTCTCTCTCTCTGTCTCCCCCTGCCCACTCTCTCTCTCTCTCTGTCTCCCCCTGCCCACTCTCTCTCTCTCTGTCTCCCCCTGCCCACTCTCTCTCTCTCTGTCTCCCCCTGCCCACTCTCTCTCTCTCTGTCTCCCCCTGCCCACTCTCTCTCTCTCTGTCTCCCCTGCCCACTCTCTCTCTCTCTGTCTCCCCCTGCCCACTCTCTCTCTCTCTGTCTCCCCCTGCCCACTCTCTCTCTCTGTCTCCCCCTGCCCACTCTCTCTCTCTCTGTCTCCCCCTGCCCACTCTCTCTCTCTGTCTCCCCCTGCCCACTCTCTCTCTCTCTGTCTCCCCCTGCCCACTCTCTCTCTCTCTCTCTCTCTCCTCTGTCCCCCTGCCCACTCTCTCTCTCTCTCTGTCTCCCCCTGCCCCACTCTCTCTCTCTCTCTCTCTGTCTCCCCCTGCCCACTCTCTCTCTCTCTCTCTCTGTCTCCCCTGCCCACTCTCTCTCCTCTCTCTCTCTGTCTCTGTCTCCCCCTGCCCACTCTCTCTCTCTCTCTGTCTCCCCCTGCCCACTCTCTCTCTCTCTGTCTGTCTCCCCTGCCCACTCTCTCTCTCTCTCTCTCTCTGTCTCCCCTGCCCACTCTCTCTCTGTCTCCCCCTGCCCACTCTCTCTCTCTCTCTCTCTCTCTCTGTCTCCCCCTGCCCACTCTCTCTCTCTCTCTGTCTCCCCCTGCCCACTCTCTCTCTCTCTCTCTCTCTGTCTCCCCCTGCCCACTCTCTCTCTCTCTGTCTCCCCCTGCCCACTCTCTCTCTCTCTCTCTCTCTCTCTCTGTCTCCCCCTGCCCACTCTCTCTCTCTCTCTGTCTCCCCCTGCCCACTCTCTCTCTCTCTGTCTCCCCCTGCCCACTCTCTCTCTCTCTCTCCTCTCTCTCTCTCTCTGTCTCCCCCTGCCCACTCTCTCTCTCTCTCTCTCTCTGTCTCCCCCTGCCCACTCTCTCTCTCTCTGTCTCCCCCTGCCCACTCTCTCTCTCTCTGTCTCCCCCTGCCCACTCTCTCTCTCTCTGTCTCCCCCCTGCCCCACTCTCTCTCTCTCTGTCTCCCCTGCCCACTCTCTCTCTCTCTGTCTCCCCCTGCCCACTCTCTCTCTCTCTGTCTCCCCCTGCCCACTCTCTCTCTCTCTGTCTCCCCCTGCCCACTCTCTCTCTCTGTCTCCCCCTGCCCACTCTCTCTCTCTCTGTCTCCCCCTGCCCACTCTCTCTCTGTCTCCCCCTGCCCACTCTCTCTCTCTCTCTCTCTGTCTCCCCCTGCCCACTCTCTCTCTCTCTCTCTCTCTGTCTCCCCCTGCCCACTCTCTCTCTCTCGCTGTCCCCCTGCCCACTCTCTCTCTCTCGCTGTCCCCCTGCCACTCTCTCTCTCTCTCTGTCCCCCTGCCCACTCTCTCTCTCTCTCTCTCTGTCTCCCCCTGCCCACTCTCTCTCTCTCGCTGTCCCCCTGCCCACTCTCTCTCTCTCGCTGTCCCCTGCCCACTCTCTCTCTCTCGCTGTCCCCCTGCCCACTCTCTCTCTCTCGCTGTCCCCCTGCCCACTCTCTCTCTCGCTGTCCCCCTGCCCACTCTCTCTCTCTCGCTGTCCCCCTGCCCACTCTCTCTCTCTCTCGCTGTCCCCCTGCCCACTCTCTCTCTCTCTCGCTGTCCCCCTGCCCACTCTCTCTCTCTCTCGCTGTCCCCCTGCCCACTCTCTCTCTCTCTCGCTGTCCCCCTGCCCACTCTCTCTCTCTCTCGCTGTCCCCCTGCCCACTCTCTCTCTCTCTCGCTGTCCCCCTGCCCACTCTCTCTCTCTCTCGCTGTCCCCCTGCCCTCTCTCTCTCTCTCGCTGTCCCCCTGCCCACTCTCTCTCTCTCGCTGTCCCCCTGCCCACTCTCTCTCTCTCGCTGTCCCCCTGCCCACTCTCTCTCTCTCGCTGTCCCCCTGCCCACTCTCTCTCCTCTCGCTGTCCCCCTGCCCACTCTCTCTCTCTCGCTGTCCCCCTGCCCACTCTCTCTCTCTCGCTGTCCCCCTGCCCACTCTCTCTCTCTCGCTGTCCCCCTGCCCACTCTCTCTCTCTCGCTGTCCCCCTGCCCACTCTCTCTCTCTCGCTGTCCCCTGCCCACTCTCTCTCTCTCGCTGTCCCCCTGCCCACTCTCTCTCTCTCTCGCTGTCCCCCTGCCCACTCTCTCTCTCGCTGTCCCCTGCCCACTCTCTCTCTCTCGCTGTCCCCCTGCCCACTCTCTCTCTCTCGCTGTCCCCCTGCCCACTCTCTCTCTCTCGCTGTCCCCCTGCCCACTCTCTCTCTCTCGCTGTCCCCCTGCCCACTCTCTCTCTCTCGCTGTCCCCCTGCCCACTCTCTCTCTCTCTCTGTCCCCCTGCCCACTCTCTCTCTCTCTCTGTCCCCCTGCCCACTCTCTCTCTCTCTCTCTGTCCCCCTGCCCTCTCTCTCTCTGTCCCCCTGCCCACTCTCTCTCTCTCTCTGTCCCCCTGCCCACTCTCTCTCTCTCTCTCTCTGTCCCCCTGCCCACTCTCTCTCTCTCTCTGTCCTCCTGCCCACTCTCCCTCACTCTCTGTCCCCCTGCCCACTCTCCCTCACTCTCTGTCCCCC
Source organism: Heterodontus francisci (assembly GCF_036365525.1). Taxonomy (NCBI): domain Eukaryota; kingdom Metazoa; phylum Chordata; class Chondrichthyes; order Heterodontiformes; family Heterodontidae; genus Heterodontus; species Heterodontus francisci. Next base: position 34,431,433 of record NC_090382.1, read on the forward strand.
TGCCCACTCTCCCTCACTCTCTGCCCCCCTGCCCACTCTCCCTCACTCTCTGTCCCCCTGCCCACTCTCTCTCTCTCTCTCTGTCCCCCTGCCCACTCTCTCTCTCTCTCTCTCTGTCCCCTGCCCACTCTCTCTCTCTCTCTCTGTCCCCCTGCCCACTCTCTCTCTCTCTCTGTCCCCCTGCCCACTCTCTCTCTCTCTCTCTCTCTCTCTGTCCCCCTGCCCACTCTCTCTCTCTCTCTCTCTCTCTGTCCCCCTGCCCACTCTCTCTCTCTGTCTCTCTGTCCCCCTGCCCACTCTCTCTCTCTCTCTGTCTCTCTGTCCCCCTGCCCACTCTCTCTCTCTCTCTCTCTGTCCCCCTGCCCACTCTCTCTCTCTCTCTCTCTGTCCCCCTGCCCACTCTCTCTCTCTCTGTCCCCCTGCCCACTCTCTCTCTCTCTCTCTGTCCCCCTGCCCACTCTCTCTCTCTCTCTCTGTCCCCCTGCCCACTCTCTCTCTCTCTGTCTGTCCCCCTGCCCACTCTCTCTCTCTCTCTGTCTGTCCCCCTGCCCACTCTCTCTCTCTCTGTCTGTCCCCCTGCCCACTCTCTCTCTCTCTGTCCCCCTGCCCACTCTCTCTCTCTCTGTCCCCCTGCCCACTCTCTCTCTCTCTCTGTCCCCCTGCCCACTCTCTCTCTCTCTGTGTCCCCCTGCCCACTCTCTCTCTCTGTGTCCCCCTGCCCTCTCTCTCTCTCTGTGTCCCCCTGCCCACTCTCTCTCTCTCCCACTCTCTCTGTCCCCCTGCCCACTCTCTCTGTCCCCTGCCCACTCTCTCTGTCCCCCTGCCCACTCTCTCTGTCCCCCTGCCCACTCTCTCTGTCCCCCTGCCCACTCTCTCTGTCCCCCTGCCCACTCTCTCTGTCCCCCTGCCCACTCTCTCTGTCCCCCTGCCCACTCTCTCTGTCCCCACCTGCCCACTCTCTCTGTCCCCCTGCCCACTCTCTCTGTCCCCCTGCCCACTCCCTCTGTCCCCCTGCCCACTCCCTCTGTCCCCCTGCCCACTCCCTCTGTCCCCCTGCCCACTCCCTCTGTCCCCCTGCCCACTCCCTCTGTCCCCCTGCCCACTCCCTCTGTCCCCCTGCCCACTCCCTCTGTCCCCTGCCCACTCCCTCTGTCCCCCTGCCCACTCCCTCTGTCCCCCTGCCCACTCCCTCTGTCCCCCTGCCCACTCCCTCTGTCCCCCTGCCCACTCCCTCTGTCCCCCCTGCCCACTCCCTCTGTCCCCTGCCCACTCCCTCTGTCCCCCTGCCCACTCCCTCTGTCCCCCTGCCCACTCCTCTGTCCCCCTGCCCACTCTCTCTCTCTCTCTCTCTGTCTGTCCCCCTGCCCACTCTCTCTCTCTCTCTGTCCCCCTGCCCACTCTCTCTCTCTCTCTGTCCCCCTGCCCACTCTCTCTCTCTCTCTGTCCCCCTGCCCACTCTCTCTCTCTCTCTCTGTCTCCCCCTGCCCACTCTCTCTCTCTCTCTCTCTCTGTCTCCCCCTGCCCACTCTCTCTCTCTCTCTCTCTCTGTCCCCCTGCCCACTCTCTCTCTCTCTCTGTCCCCTGCCCACTCTCTCTCTCTCTCTCTCTCTGTCTCCCCCTGCCCACTCTCTCTCTCTCTCTCTCTCTCTGTCTCCCCCTGCCCACTCTCTCTCTCTCTCTGTCTCCCCTGCCCACTCTCTCTCTCTCTCTCTCTCTGTCTCCCCCTGCCCACTCTCTCTCTCTCTGTCTCTGTCTCCCCCTGCCCACTCTCTCTCTCTCTCTCTCTCTCTCTCTCTCTCTCTGTCTCCCCCTGCCCACTCTCTCTCTCTCTCTGTCTCCCCCTGCCCACTCTCTCTCTCTCTCTGTCTCCCCCTGCCCACTCTCTCTCTCTCTGTCTCCCCCTGCCCACTCTCTCTCTCTCTGTCTCCCCCTGCCCACTCTCTCTCTCTCTGTCTCCCCCTGCCCACTCTCTCTCTCTCTGTCTCCCCCTGCCCACTCTCTCTCTCTCTGTCTCCCCCTGCCCACTCTCTCTCTCTCTGTCTCCCCCTGCCCACTCTCTCTCTCTCTGTCTCCCCCTGCCCACTCTCTCTCTCTCTGTCTCCCCCTGCCCACTCTCTCTCTCTCTCTGTCTCCCCCTGCCCACTCTCTCTCTCTCTGTCTCCCCCTGCCCACACTCTCTCTCTGTCTCCCCCTGCCCACTCTCTCTCTCTCTGTCTCCCCCTGCCCACTCTCTCTCTCTGTCTCTGTCTCCCCCTGCCCACTCTCTCTCTCTCTCTCTCTCTGTCTCTGTCTCCCCCTGCCCACTCTCTCTCTCTCTCTCTCTGTCTCCCCCTGCCCACTCTCTCTCTCTCTCTCTCTGTCTCCCCCTGCCCACTCTCTCTCTCTCTCTCTCTCTGTCTCCCCCTGCCCACTCTCTCTCTCTCTCTGTCTGTCTCCCCCTGCCCACTCTCTCTCTCTCTCTCTCTCTCTCTGTCTCCCCCTGCCCACTCTCTCTCTCTGTCTCCCCCTGCCCACTCTCTCTCTCTCTCTCTCTCTCTCTCTGTCTCCCCCTGCCCACTCTCTCTCTCTCTCTGTCTCCCCCTGCCCACTCTCTCTCTCTCTCTCTGTCTCTGTCTCCCCCTGCCCACTCTCTCTCTCTGTCTCCCCCTGCCCACTCTCTCTCTCTCTCTCTCTCTCTCTCTCTGTCTCCCCCTGCCCACTCTCTCTCTCTCTCTGTCTCCCCCTGCCCACTCTCTCTCTCTGTCTCCCCCTGCCCACTCTCTCTCTCTCTGTCTCCCCCTGCCCACTCTCTCTCTCTCTCTCTCTGTCTCCCCCTGCCCACTCTCTCTCTCTCTCTCTCTCTCTCTCTGTCTCCCCCTGCCCACTCTCTCTCTCTCTCTCTCTCTCTCTCTCTCTCTGTCTCCCCCTGCCCACTCTCTCTCTCTCTCTCTCTGTCTCCCCCTGCCCACTCTCTCTCTCTCGCTGTCCCCTGCCCACTCTCTCTCTCACGCTGTCCCCCTGCCACTCTCTCTCTCTCGCTGTCCCCCTGCCCACTCTCTCTCTCTCTCGCTGTCCCCCTGCCCACTCTCTCTCTCTCTCGCTGTCCCCCTGCCCACTCTCTCTCTCGCTGTCCCCCTGCCCACTCTCTCTCTCGCTGTCCCCCTGCCCACTCTCTCTCTCTCGCTGTCCCCCTGCCCACTCTCTCTCTCTCGCTGTCCCCCTGCCCACTCTCTCTCTCTCTCGCTGTCCCCCTGCCCACTCTCTCTCTCTCGCTGTCCCCCTGCCCACTCTCTCTCTCTCGCTGTCCCCCTGCCCACTCTCTCTCTCTCGCTGTCCCCCTGCCCACTCTCTCTCTCTCGCTGTCCCCCTGCCCACTCTCTCTCTCTCGCTGTCCCCCTGCCCACTCTCTCTCTCTCGCTGTCCCCCTGCCCACTCTCTCTCTCTCGCTGTCCCCCTGCCCACTCTCTCTCTCTCGCTGTCCCCCTGCCCACTCTCTCTCTCTCGCTGTCCCCCTGCCCACTCTCTCTCTCTCGCTGTCCCCCTGCCCACTCTCTCTCTCTCGCTGTCCCCCTGCCCACTCTCTCTCTCTCGCTGTCCCCCTGCCCACTCTCTCTCTCTCTCTCTCTCGCTGTCCCCCTGCCCACTCTCTCTCTCTCTCTCTCTCGCTGTCCCCCTGCCCACTCTCTCTCTCTCTCTCTCTCTCTGTCCCCCTGCCCACTCTCTCTCTCTCTCTCTCTCTCTGTCCCCCTGCCCACTCTCTCTCTCTCTCTCTCTCTCTGTCCCCCTGCCCACTCTCTCTCTCTCTGTCCCCCTGCCCACTCTCTCTCTCTCTGTCCCCCTGCCCACTCTCTCTCTCTCTGTCCCCCTGCCCACTCTCTCTCTCTGTCTGCCCCCCCCCACTCTCTCTCTCTGTCTGCCCCCCCCCCACTCTCTCTCTCTGTCTGCCCCCCCCCACTCTCTCTCTCTGTCTGCCCCCCCCCTCTCTGTCTGCCCCACTCTCTCTCTCTGTCTGCCCCCCCCCACTCACTCTCTCTGTCTGCCCCCCCCCACTCTCTCTCTCTGTCTCCCCCTGCCCACTCTCTCTCTCTCGCTGTCCCCCTGCCCACTCTCTCTCTCTCGCTGTCCCCCTGCCCACTCTCTCTCTCTCGCTGTCCCCCTGCCCACTCTCTCTCTCTCGCTGTCCCCCTGTCCACTCTCTCTCGCTGTCCCCCTGCCCACTCACTCTCTCTCTGTCCCCCTGCCCACTCTCTCTCTCTCTGTCCCCCTGCCCACTCTCTCTCTCTGTCTGCCCCCCCCCCACTCTCTCTCTCTGTCTGCCCCCCCCCACTCTCTCTCTCTGTCTGCCCCCCCTCTCTCTGTCTGCCCCCCCCCCACTCTCTCTCTCTGTCTGCCCCCCCCACTCTCTCTCTGTCTGCCCCCCCCCACTCTCTCTCTCTGTCTGCCCCCCCCCACTCTCTCTCTCTGTCTGCCCCCCCCCACTCTCTCTCTGTCTGCCCCCCCCCACTCTCTCTCTCTGTCTGCCCCCCCCACTCTCTCTCTCTGTCTGCCCCCCCCACTCTCTCTCTCTGTCTGCCCCCCCCCCACTCTCTCTCTCTGTCTGCCCCCCCCACTCTCTCTCTGTCTGCCCCCCCCCCCACTCTCTCTCTCTGTCTGCCCCCCCCACTCTCTCTCTCTGTCTGCCCCCCCCCCACTCTCTCTCTCTGTCTGCCCCCCCCCACTCTCTCTCTCTGTCTGCCCCCCCCCACTCTCTCTCTCTGTCTGTCTCCCCCTAATCCCCCCACCCCACTCTCTCTCTCTCACACACCTCTTTTTGTGATTTCACTGCAGATTTGCTCCTCTATCCCTTTCTCTCTCTTACACTATTTGGAAGCCTAGAATAGCCCCAGCAGCACGATCATACCCTTTTTGTTTCCCAACTCTAACCAAATGGATTCTGTCCTTGCCGTCTTAGACACATCCTCTCTTTCCAACACTACATTGTCTCCCTAATCAGTACTGTTACCCTACTTCTCTTTTTTCCATCCCTATCCTCTCTGACCATGAACTTAAGTGCTTAGTCCTCATCATTTTAAAGCCACATTTCCATTATTGGCACTACATCATATACCCACACAGCTATTGTACTGTAGCTCACCAATCTTGTTCACCACACAGTGAGTTTACATACATGCATTCTAAGCCTGTTTTTATATTCCTCATAGTGCTTTAGTCTGCTCCTATCTAATATGGTACTACTTCCTTCTCTATACTATCCAAAACTCTCACTCCTTTATACATCTAATTCCTCTTCTCTACATTTATATGAGGTGCCCACCACACCACCCGTCCCCAACAATTTAGTTAAAGCCCTCTCCAACACACTAGTGAACCATCTCGTGAGGGGATTGGTCCCAGGCCTGTTGAGGTGCAACCTGTCCCTTTTGAATCGGTGCCTCCTACCCCAGAAGTGGTCATAACGGCCCAAGAATCTGAAGCCCTCCCTCCTGCACCAAATCTCAAGGCACTCATTGATCCTCTCTATCTTCCTATTTCTGCACTCGCTGGCGTGTGCCACTGACAGCAATCCTGTGATCACTACCTTTGAGGTCCTACTTTTTAACTTCCTCCCTAGGTCCTGAAAGTCTGTCCATGGGACCTCAATGCGGGCTCTCTCTTTGCTGTTGGTACTGATGTGTACCACAACTTCTGGCTCACTCCCTTCCCACTGCAGAATATTCTGCACCCTCTTCGTGATGTCATTTACACTGGTACTGGGGATACAACACACCATGCGGGACTTACAATGATAATTACAGAAACATCTGTTGTCCCCCTAACTATGGAATCTCCTAGAAGGACTGCATTTCTATGCTTTATCACCTGTGCAGTCCCTTGCCCAAAGGTTTCAGGGTCTGGACTGCACTCCTTCAAGGTGTCATCACTCTCAGCAGTTTCCAATGTTATGCATCGGTTTGAAAGTGGCAGAGACTCCTGCACTTCCTACACTTCTAGATGGCCACCCATCTACAATCCTGAACTCTCTCTGCCTGTAGGGTGGCTGCCCCCTGGAGAGTACGATCCAGGAAACATTCAGCCTCCCTGATGCTCCGCAGCGTCTCAAGCTGCCTCTCACGCTCAAGCAGCTGGTGGTTCTCCATCAGGTCCTGGGGATATGTCGGCTTTTAGTCCCTGAAGTTTCTCCAATCCATTTTCTCTGCTGATATTAATTACCTTAAGACTCTCACTCTTGTTAGCCCCTTGGTTACCTACTATTTCTGGTACGTAAATTTGTGGCTTCCACTGTGAAAACAGACACAAAATATTTGTTCAACATCTCTGCCATTTCCTCATTCCCATGATAATTTCTCCTCTCTCTGCCTCTAAGGGACCAACATTTACTTTAGCTACTCTCCTCCTTGATATACTTTTAAAAGCTCTTACAATTTGAGTTTATATTCCTGGCTAGTTTACTTTCATTCTATTTTTTCCCTTATCAATTTTTGGTCGGCGTTTGCTAATTTCTAAAACTCTCCGAAACCTCAGGCTTAATACTATTCTTTGCAATGTTATAAGCTGCTTCTTTTAATCTAATGCTATCCTTAACTTCCTTAGTAAAATACAATGGATCTTCCTGATCTTGTCAGTCAAGATCCTTTCTAATACTGCCCTTAAGCAATCCTTTACGATCTGGGCTACTCCTCCTTTTCCATTCTGCCAGTCTTTTCAAAATGTTGTATACCCTGGATTATTTATTTCCCAATCCTGTCGATCGGCCCATCATGTCTGTGCCGGCTCTTTAGTAATGACTTAGATGAAGAGACAGATAGTAAATTAATGCATCCAAGTTTGCTGACGATGCAAAGCTAAATGGGAATACAAGCTGTGAGAACACAAAAAGGCTGCAAAAATAACATATGGAATATATTGGGGGAAGTGATGGATTATTAGCTTTGGTAACAAAAATTGAAAAGCAGAGTTTTTTTTAAAAAGGCAAGAAACTTGTAAATGTTGCTGTGCAGAGGGACTTGGGTGTACTTGTACAGGAACACAAAGTTAGCATGCAGGTACAGCAAGCAATTAAGACGACGAATGGCATCTTGGCCGTTATTGCAAGGGGATTGGAGTACAAGAATCGAGGTCTTGCTACAATTGTACAGGGCTTTGGTAAGACCACACTTGGAGTACGGTGCGCAGTTTTGGTCTCCATATTTAAGGAAAGATATACTTGCATTGGTCTCCATATTTAAGGAAGAATATACTTGCATTGGAGGTGGTACAGCAAAGGTTCACTAGATTGGTCCCTGGGATAAGAGGGTTGCTATTGAATCTGATCATAGTTAAAAAAAAACTGCAGTGTAAAAAAAAAGTTTAATGTTGCCTCTGGATTTTTGCCAATTACTCTAAATTTGTGTCCTCTGGATAATGATCCTTCTGCCACTGGAAACATTTTTTCCTTATTTACTCATCAAAACCATTCATGATTTTGAACACCTCTATCAATTCTTCTCTTAACCTTTTCGGCTCTGAAGAGAACAACCCCAGCTTTTCTAGTCGCTCCGCAAAACTGAAGTTCCTCATCCCGGTTACCATTCTGGGAAATCTCTACTGCACCCTCTCCATGTGTGGTACCCAGTATTAAACACAGTACTCCAGCTGAGGCCTAACAAGTGTTTTACTAAGGTTCAGCGCAACTTCCTTGCTTTTATACTCTATCCTCTATTTTTTAAAAAGCCAAGGATCCCATAACATTTTTTTTTTTAAACAACCTTCCCACCTTCTCCTGCCACTTTCAAAGATTTGTTTAGATACGCCAACAGGTCTCTGGTCATGCAACGCCTTTATAATTGTATAGGTCACCAACAAGTACACAAAATAATCAAAAAGATTAATGGAATGCTGGCCTTTATATCTAGAAGACTAGATTACAAGGGGGTAGAAATCATGCTTCAGCTATACAAAGCCCTGGTTAGACCACACCTGGAGTACTGTAAGCAGTTCTGGGCACACCACCTTATGAAGGACTATTAGCCTTGGAGGGAGTGCCACATCGATTTACCAGAATGATACCTGGACACCAAGGGTTAAGATACAAGGAGATTTTCACAAACTGAGACTGTATTCCCTGGAATTTAGAAGGGTGCAGGGTGTTTTGATCAAGGTTTTCAAGGAATTAAGGGAAACAGATGGGATAGAGAGAAACTATTTCCGTCGGTTTGGAAGTCTAAGATTAGGGGGCATAATGTAAAAATTAGAATCAGATCTTTCAGGAGTGAAATTAGGAAACACTCCTCGATGCAAAGGGTGGTACAAGTTTGGAACTCTCTTCCACAAATGGCAATTGATCAATTGTTAATTTTAAAACTGATATTGATAGATTTTTGTCAACAAAAAGTATTAAAGGATATGGGGCAAAGGCAGGTGTAGGGAGTTAGGTCACAGATCAGCCATGATCTCACTGAATGGTGGAACAGGCTCAAGGGGCTAAATGGACTATTCCTGTTCCTATATTGCCTTTCCTCATTCTTGCAACAAAAACCTCATTCTTCTCTGTGGTAAATTTCATCTGCAGTTTATCTGTCCATTTTACTGGTCTGTCTATGTTCTCCTGAAGTCTATTACTATCCTGCTTGTTTACTACATTTCAGAGTTTTGGATCATTTGCAAATTTGAAGTTATGCCCTGGGTACCCTAGTCCAGGTTATTAAGATGCATCAAAAAGAGCAGTGGTCCTAATACTGTCCCTGGGAAACACCACTGTATAATTCTCTCCATTCTGAAAAACAATAGCTCATCACTACTCTTTGCTTTCTACCCCTTAGCCAATTTTGCATCCTTGCCAGTTCTGCCCCTTTAATTCCCATGGGCTTTAATTATGCTGACAAGTTATTATAAAATATTAAGTAAACTATATATCTTTGGGGGTAAGTCAAATTAAATATGATTTGATTAATCAAAGTCACTTTAAAATAAACAACTGTCAGACTAAAACGCAAGTAGGCTGGTTGCCTCAATTTGGGAAAATAAAAGTGCCCAATCACATTTTAATATTGGTAGATATGTTCTGGACAGTAACTTTAGATGTCTTTCAATTAGGTTAAATTTCTTGTTCGGTTTCAAGTCTTCATCCTCAATAAATTAGCCTGTTAGGTAATTATCCATAATCTTCAAGACTAGATACATGGATGACTGACCCCTTATCCTGGGCCTATAACCCTTAGTTCTAGACCCTCTAGCTAGAAGGAACAACCTCTCAGCATCTACCCAGCTGAGCTCTCTCGGAATTTTATATGCTTCAAAGAGATCATCTCTCATTCTGCTAAATTCCAGAGAATATAGGCCCCATTCTACTCAATCTCTCCTCACAGGACAACTATCTGTTCCCAGGAATCAATCTAATGAGTCTCCACTGCATTCCCTCAAAGGCAAGTATATTCTTCCTTTGGCAAGGAAACAAAAACAGTACACAGTACTCCAGATGTGGTCTCAACAAAGCCTTATATAAACTTCCTAACTCTTGTATTCCAATCCCCATACAATAATAGTTAAAATATAATTTGCTTTTGTGCCTGCATGTTAACATTTTTTGCTGACAAAAAAGCTAGGTGGGAAAGTATGCTGTGAGGAGAACACAAAAAGCCTGCAAAGGAATATAGAGCAGTGAGGTGACTGGGCAAGAAGGTGTCAGATGGAACCATGAAATTATTCACTTTGGTAGGAAGAAAGGAAAAGCAGAATTCTTTTTTAAAAAAAGGTGACACTAGTAATTGTTGGGATTCAGAGAGAATTAGGAGTCCATTACAGAAAGTTAACATGCAGGTACAAAAGCAAATGGTATGTTAGCCTTTGTTGCAAAGTGGCCTACTCCTGCTTTTGTTTCATATATTCTAATTTGGTACCTCTTCATTTCAGATTCTTAGCCTTGCAAGGCAGATGACAATGCTACAAGCTGCCATTCTTTTACTTCATTGCAAACCATCCATGATGGGCTGCTGTAGTTATTTCACTGCTTGTCCAACATCATTTCACTCTTACCAGTAGCTAGAACATAGATCATACTGGGGCTGTGTAAACGGGACATCTGGGGGCATAGTTTGGCCTGTCGGAGCTTAATGCCACAACACATCTTAAAGCAAATTCTCCCAGGTCATCTTTGTTCTGGCCTACATGGTTGCGATAAACCCTTTAAAGTTTGACTGGTAAACATTTCTGTTAGAACTAATAAAACATTTTTTGCTCATCCTTAGCTCAGCTAGATTGACAGATATGAAGCTATCTGGCTACTGAACTTATGAAAAGAAATATATTCAGAGCCACCACTGTCTAAAATCTCCTAGTGAAGTACAAAGACACTGCATTTGCTCCCCCTCTTCTTTCTCATCAGAATATACTGAAAGGTCAGCTTGCCTGTGCAACCCCTGCACCCCCACCCCTCCACTAGCAAAATGGTATTCAATCCAGGCGGGTTGCTGAGACATTATCTTACCTTTTTTGAACAAGGCACCATTCTTTAACCTTACATTGGAAAAGACAACACTCCCTTCACTGTGCTGGTAAAACAAAAACCTGTACCATTATCTTGAGGAGACCTGTGAATACTGCTGATGCCAGTCACTGTTTCATAAAATTCATAAATTTCTTAAAGAGGATTCTCAATCAATGCTCTGCTCTTGTGCTTCTTAGATAAGTGTTGATCTTAATAGACCTATATCATTTCAGGAGATATGATTTGCTCATTACCAAAGCAAGCCAATCAACCCTACTATGATGTAGCAACAAAAATCTGCTGACTAAAATGGAAGAAAAAGAATTGAAGCCATACCTTATATCAAGGGACTAATATAATAGAGATGGGGAAGACAAAAATATGTGGTAAAAAATATATAACAAAGGAAGTGTTGTATAAAAATGGTGAAATTGGTTCCAGACAAGCTGAAGTAAAAGGACTACTGATTCACACCACATGCGGAAATAAAAACTGATCACCAAGAAAACCTACAGACCACAGGTCAAAGCGAAACGGACAATTACATTTCATTGATGATACAGAAGAAAGACTAAACTCTTTGTGGATACATCCATAACTGAACCACATCAAAGAAAATGCATGAAGGGAATGCCAATCAATTCTTGAGTTACATTTGAAGAAACCGATTTGTCACCTCTAAAATGCTGTTGAGACTAGATCAATTGAAAATTTCAAAATTAAGATTGATAGATTTTTTGTTAGAGAATAATCAAAGGAGTAAATGGAGTTAGGACACAGATCAGTCATAATCGAACTGAATGACAGAACAGACACGAGGAGCCAAATGGCCTACTTCTGTCTTATGTTGACAAGCAATCGCCCCAAAGTTCCAATCAAGGTGACTATAGAAATGACCATGTGGAGGAAGCCATAACTCTGCCTTACTGCTTCTTCCCGAGCATTTCCTTCAATGCTGCACAGATCCTTAGAGAACAAAACTACCCATGAGCATTGAGTGCTAAATTCCAGAAAGCTTGTTCTGGAAAGATAATATTGGAGCTTATATTTACTCAGTTTCACATTTATTTTGCAGAGTAAAAAGATTACAAACATGTAGCTCCTCACTCAAAACCTCCCCCAGTCCCAGTGAGTGTCTGCTTATAAGTGCTCAAATAAAACCCCAATTAACACACTTCACCTGCATATAATCAAATCACTGACTCACAATTAACAGATTCCCTACTTTCTTCTGCAATACAACTTGGATTAACATGCTCAAAGAACATTTCAAAATAAATTCCATATTGGGTACAAAGTTTTACATCGTGAGATACCCCTCCTCTAGCACCTCTAACAATTTCTTTGTATCGCATTTCTTTTTGCGAAACAATCGGATAGCTGATGACTTGCATCGCCCCATTTTAGTTTGGAGATTTCCTTTCTCTCCAACATTTGTTTCAATCCAGCAAGGTCAATACTTAGTTTTTTCTCACTTACACTTTTTGTAGTACATTGTCCCACAAAGAACGATTATCCACATAACATTCAATGGGTATCCTATGTTCAGGATGCCCCTTGTTCAGAATTTCACCCAAAATATTTGACAAATAGACCCCCATATCCACTGCCTCTACAAGACCCAGTGTTTCCACAGCTAACATGCCTTTAACAACTCTTTTTATTTTCTTAGCCTCCCAGGCTAAAGGACAACATTTCCCATTTTTACCCATCAGAAATATTATGAAGCCAGCTGCACTCGAATACCCATCAGCAAGATTAGCATGTGAAGCATCATTAAAATTATTAGCTTCATGTTCTTTGGGTCAACTAAGGATGGGACGTTCAGTGCACATTTCTCCAGATTTAGTTTTTCAACCTTTTCTTTTCCCTAAAAACATTCTCAACTTTTGGATGTTTCATCATCGTGCTTAACGCCAGCACATCAAAACAAACATCAGGCCTAGTCTGAGAGTCCAACCAGTTTAATTGACCCACCAGGCTTCGCAATTGCTCAGTCTCTGCTTTAGACAGATCATCATCTTTCTGTGATGACCTAACATGACTAACCAGGATGGGAATAACACTCTCTAAATGGGATTGTTGATTCAAACTTATTCCAGACTTAGTCTGCTTAATATCTGAACCAATATATTTAAATGCCCCACAAGCCTGACTCCCAATCTGAAATTCTGCCCTAATTTTAACATATTCCTCAAAATTCACAGTACTACCCCACAAGAAATCATCAACGTGCATCATGAAGATTTTCTTTATGATACCAATACAACATTGCAGGATCCGCTTTTAGTTGAACAAAGCAATTTTCAACAAAACAGATCTCACTGAGAAATATCACACCCTAGAACCATCATTAAGGCCATCGACGCATTTGTTCAGTTTCCATAATTTTCCTCCTGTATCTGCTGCGTCTTTAGGTGGTTTCAGACACACTTCTCTCTGAAAAGTATCACCTTGCAGAAATGCAGCTTTTATGTCAAATAATTATGGCAATAGTACTGAAGACCTGTGCTCCAGAACTTGCCGCGCCCCTAGCCAAGCTGTTCAAGTACAGCTACAACACTGGCATCCACCCTGCAATGTGGAAAATTGCCCAGGTATGTCCTGCACACAAAAAGCAGGGCAATTCCAACCCGACCAGTTACCGCCCCATCAGTCTACTCTCAATCATCAGTAAAGTGATGGAAGGTGTCATCAACAGTGCCATCAAGCGGCACTTGCTTAGCAATAACCTGCTCAGTGGCGCTCAGTTTGGGTTCCGCCAGGGCCACTCAGCTCCTGACCTCATTACAGCCTTGGTTCAAACATGGCCAAAAGGCCTGAACTCAAGAGGTGAGGTGAGAGTGACTGCCCTTGACATCAAGGCAGCATTTGACCGAGTATGGCATCAAGGAGCCATAGCAAAACAAAGGTCAATGGGAATCAGGGGGAAAACCATCCACTGGCTGGAGGCATACCTAGCGTAAAGGCAAATGGTTGTGGTTGTTGGAGGTCAATCATCTGAGCTCCAGGACATCACTGCAGGAGTTCCTCAGGGTAGTGTCCTAGGCCCAACCATCTTCAGCTGCTTCATCAATGACCTTCTTGCATCATAAGGTCAGAAGTGGGGATGTTCGCTGATGACTGTACAATGTTCAGCACCATTCGTGACTCCTCAGATACTGAATCAGTGTAGAAATGCAGCAAGACTTGGACAATATCCAGGCTTGGGCTGATAAGTGGCAAGTAACATTTGCGCCACACAAGTGCCAGGCAATGACCATCTCCAACAAGAGAGAATCTAACCATCTCACCATGACATTCAATGGCACTACCATCGCTTAATCCCACACTAACATCCTAGGGGCTACCATTGACCAGAAACTGAACTGGAGTAGCCATATAAATACCATGGCTACAAGAGCAGGTCAGAGGCTAGGAATCCTGAGGCGAGTAACTCACCTCCTGACTCCCCAAAGCCTCTATCTACAAGGCACAGGTCAGGAGTGTTATGGAATACTCTCCACTTGCCTGGATGGGTGCAGCTCCAACAACACTCAAGAAGCTCGTCACCATCCAGGACAAAGCAGCTCGCTTGATTGAAACCCCATCTACAAACATTCACTCTCTCCACCACCGACGCAGTGGCAGCAGTGTGTACCATCGACAAGATGCAATGTACCAAGGCTCCTTAGACAGCACCTTCCAAACCCGCGACCTCTACCAACTAGAAGGACAAGGGCAGCAAATGCACGGGAGCACCACCACCTGCAAGTTCCCCTCCAAGTCACACACCATCCTGACTTGAAACTATATCGCCATTCCTTCACTGTCGCTGGGTCAAAGTCCTGGAACTCCCTTCCTAACAGCACTGTGGGTGCACCTACCCAACATGGACTGCAGCGGTTCAAGAAGGTAGCTCACCATCACCTTCTCAAGGGCAATTAGGGATGGCCAGCGATGCCCACATCCCATGAATGAATAAAAAAAGATCTACATTCCCATGAATATGTAGCCAAAAGAGCCAAAAAGATTTTCTAGATTACTTTTCCAGCTGTGGGAGAGTCCACTCTAACATTGGTATCACCCAATCGCTCTTCAAAACCCCTCGCAACTAACTTCACATTTCGCCTAATAAGTTCCATCGGGAAGGACCTCTACAGTACAAACCTATCCATGTGACAAGGCCAGCTGTTAACTATCTGGTGCCTCAGAATAGACTCCAAATTCTCTCCAACTCTCTAATTCCTTATGTTTTGCTTCTATTAGTTTATCCTCAAGTTTATTGGCAGCCACTAATAATTCACTATCATGAGGACTTCTGCTTCTAGTTCTATTCCAAGACTGCCCTCTAGCCTTCGTTTCGTTGTGGAATCTGTTGATACTATGGCCTCTATTAGCACTTTGGTGTCTTTCGGAACTACTGCTGGAAGATCTCCCTCACACTTTATCGGAGGCTCTTTCTCCAGTACGTGATTGCTTCCTTACTTAAGAGCCACTTCCTGACCCACTATCAAAACTGTGTTTTCTTTCCCTCCACTCTTTCACCCCATTCTGCCAGTCCTTGGCTCTGGCTTCTTGGCCATCGCCTTCAACATTTAACCAATATTTAAACTTGCCTATAGATTTTCCTGCACGTCCCACAATTGTCACATCCCTCCATTTAACAGACCCCTCTGGAATATATGTCACCCGAGTACCTACTCAAGGCAACTGGTCTTTGGATGTGATAGCTCTTTCCTGAGCATCATGACCGCTCACATTACAATCCAACTCTTGATCTACCTGTGCTTCAGGACCTTCATCACAAAACACATGAGTATTTGAGGTACAAGGTGCCTCTTTTCCTTCTATCAGCTGCTCAGATTCTGAGATTTTGTAATCAACCCCAATTAATCGTGAGGAATGAGCCTTAACAGTTTGATTTCCAATCTTGATAACTACTGTCTTACCATCACAACCGATTACCTTACCAGGGCCCTTCCATTCCCTACGGCTCTCTCTTTTGTAACAGACCAAATCTCCTGAACTAAATTTCGCCTCAGATGGCCTTTTACAATGCCTCAGAGCTCTGAGAAGTTTCTCAGAGACCTCAGCCTTTACGAAAGCCCATTTCCCTGCATGTAAAGCATTCAAATGCGTAGGAAAAATTGAACTAATACTACTAATACTACCAGGAGGACTGTCGCAGAGAAGGCAATCAGACTAGAATTAACAAGTTTTATTAAGGGTATACAATAATGCCCTGACTGGGTAAAATGCAAATCCACTAGTTTCCCAAAAACAATTGCCTTATCATGCTCCATATCAAGTCTCATCTGTGCCTTTTTCATTGAAGGCTTACTCAACAGTAAAGGTACCTCTCTGGAGACTACACCAGTACTGATAAAGCTTACCCTGGCTATTTTACATGAGATTACTACTTTTTTCAGTGACTTCAATATGTTGGCATCACCAAACCCTAAAGCTGGTAGTACTTGTATACTCCTTAACCTTGCCTTGATCCTCACTTTTTTTTTAAAAATTCATTCATGGGATGTGGGCGAGCATTTACTGCCCATCCCGAATTGCCCTTGAGAAGGTGGTGATGAGCAGCCTTCTTGAACCGCTGCAGTCCATTTGGGGTAGGTACATCCACAGTGCTGTTAGGAAGGGAGTTCCAGGATTTTGACCCAGCGACAGTGAAAGAATGGTGATATAGTTCCAAGTCAGGATGGTGTGTGACTTGGAGGGGAACTTGCAAGTGGTGGTGTTCCCATGTATTTGCTGCCCTTGTCCTTCTAGTTGGTAGAGGTCACGGATTTGGAAGATGCTGTCTAAGGAGCCTTGGTGCATTGCATCTTGTAGATGGTACACACTGCTGCCAATGTGCGTCGGTGGTGGAGGGAGTGAATGTTTGTAGATGGGGTGCTTATCAAGCGGGCTGCTTTGTCCTGGATGGTGTCGAGCTTCTTGAGTGTTGTTGGAGCTGCACCCATCCAGGCAAGGAGAGTATTCCATCACACTCCTGACTTGTGCCTTGTAGATGGTGGACAGGCTTTGGGGAGTCAGGAGGTGAGTTACTCGCCTCAGGATTCCTAACCTCTGACCTGCTCTTGTAGCCATGGTATTTATATGGCTACTCCAGTTCAGTTTCTGGTCAATGGTAACCCCTAGGATGTTGATGGTAGGGGATTCAGCGATGGTAATGCTGTTGAATGTCAAGGGGAGATGGTTAGATTCTCTCTTGCTGGAGATGGTCATTGCCTGGCACTTGTGTGGCACAAATGTTACTTGCCTGGATATTGTCCAGGTCATGCTGAATTTCTACACGGACTGCTTCAGTATCTGAGGAGTCACGAACGGTGCTAAACATTGTGCAATCATCTGCGAACATCCCCACTTCTGACCTTATGATGCAAGAAGGTCATTGATAAAGCAGCTGAAGATGGTTGGGCCTAGGACACTACCCTGAGGAACTCCTGCAGTGATGTCCTGGAGCTCAGATGATTGACCTCCAACAACCACAACCATTTTCCTTTACGCTAGGTATGACTCCAGCCAGCGGAGGGTTTTCCCCCTGATTCCCATTGACCTCAGTTTTGCTAGGGCTCAGTCAAATGCTGCCTTGATGTCAAGGGCAGTCACTCTCACCTCACCTCTTGAGTTCAGGCCTTTTGGCCATGTTTGAACCAAGGCTGTAATGAGGTCAGGAGCTGAGTGGCCCTGGCGGAACCCAAACTGAGCTCCACTGAGCAGGTTATTGCTAAGCAAGTGCCGCTTGATGGCACTGTTGATGACACCTTCCATCACTTTACTGATAGAGAGTAGGCTGATGGGGCGGTAATCAGCCGGGTTGGATTTGTCCTGCTTTTTGTGTACAGGACATACCTGGCCAATTTTCCACATTGCAGGGTAGATGCCAGTGTTGTAGCTGTACTGGAACAGTTTGGCTAGGGGCGCGGCAAGTTCTGGAGCACAGGTCTTCAGTACTATTGCTGGAATATTGTCAGGGCCCATAGCTTTTGCAGTATTCAGTTCCTTCAGTCGTTTCTTGATATCACGTGGAGTGAATCGAATTGGCTGAAGTCTGGCATCTGTGATGCTGGGGACTTCAGGAGGAGGCCAAGATGGATCATCAACCAGGCACTTCTGGCTAAAGATTGTTGCAAATCCTTCAGCCTTATCTATCACTGCTGAGTGAATCCAGATAACACTGTAACCAATCAGTTCCACAGACTGTCGACGTACAAGCACTATCCAATACCGCACAGTTGAACAAATCCACAACCAACACATTCATCATCGGACTAAAACTCCTTGTGACTAGCACAATTTGTTCAGATCCATCAGTATCTTTCTCTTCTGCCTCAGAATTCTCTGCGTCATGTATTATTTCAAAGACTATGTCCCTCGGCTTAGGGCAGTTCATTGCACAATGATACTTTGAATCACATCTGTAGCACCTATTAACTCTTCCTTGGGCATTCCTGGGAATCATTCGCCTATGATTGCAATTCCAATTCTGTCTTCCAATGTAATATTCAGACCTGCTAAAGGTGCTTTCATCCTCATTCTTCCTGTCTTTAACTCTTCCATTGTACCTATGCCTGCTTCCAGTCTCTGGATTACTCCTAAATCTTGTTAACATTGAGTGCTCCATTCTTTGCATCACCGCAGAATGCCCCACTTGCTCGACCAGGACTGCAGGAAATGACGGTTTCTCCAGGAATACTCTTTAAGCCCGCGGACATTTGGTCCAACAGGGAGTCTTTGTCCAAGAACCAAACCCCAGTTAGAACCAGGAGCCTGTCCATATGCGACACCCTAGGACAATCTAGCAATTTAAAAGCTAGCTAACCAGGGATCTCCAAACTGAACTTCCTTAATCTTCTATACAGTCTGTTCAAGTCCAAGATATATTCCTCCACTGAAGAACCATCTGTTTTCCAAAATCTATCACAGTATGACCATGTCTCACACTCATTCAATAGGTCATCTTTATTGTAAATTTCATCCAAGAATTCTAACAGAAGATCCAACCCTTCATCAGTATCCAACTGACGAGCATCCAGTTCAGAAAACACTTTACTTCTGATTTTACTTTTGGTACTAAGTGAATGCCAAGGCCATACCTTGTTTCCTTTTTGGTAGAAATGCAACCCCTGTCCACATATCCACTTCATTCTTCCACTGGTCATATGGTTCAGACTCCTAGAACACCGGAGGGTAATCATACTCTGACAATTTGCACTTGCTCTCTAACATATTTTTCACAATAGCCCTAGAGATTTTAGTTTTCCATCCCAAAAATATTTCCTACTTTCCAACCTTTAGGCAACCATTCTCTGCTACCATGCTAAATTCCAGAAAGCTTGTTCTGGAAAGATAATGTTGGAGCTTATATTTACTCAGTTTCACATTTACTGTGCGGAGTAAAAGGATTACAAACATGTAGCGCCTCACTCAAGACCTCCCCCAGTCCCAGTGATTGCCTGCTTATAAGTGCTCAGCTCAAACCCCAATTAACACCCTTCACATGCATACAATCAAACCATTGACACACAATTAACAGATTAACATTGAGATATCTACGAGCCTTCAACAAACATCAAAGCCTGAGCCAACCTTAAATATATGTAAAACTTCCTTATTTTGTATAATACAGGCCTTTTTCCTAATAAAGATACGCAATTTGGAATCAGAAAGTTTTCCTTTTTGTTGTTAAAGTTCTCCTAAACCATGTATGAACTCTAGATCTGGTTTAACTGTAGATCCATAATCGTCTGATATGTAATAAACCATGTCTTTAGAAGAAAATAATTTATGTTCCAATAAAAAACTGCAGGCAAAGAGTTTATTTAATAAAATATAAAATTTGAAGTGTGGAGATAAAAAAGCATTTCCATAAATTAAAGAATAAAATCAGCTTGCTCCTTTTGACCCTACAGAGCAGGGGAAGACATCAACCTCATATAGATAATGTTACACATAATTTTCCCTGTGGAATAACAGTAATTTTAATTATTGCTGAAAAAGCAAGGAATGATACTTTCTTGGTTATACCTGGTTCACATGCTTCATCACTGCGCAAGTCTGAACTTTCCCAAACTTAGCACCAAGTTTTCCAATCGCAATATTTGAATAACCAGTGGGGGGAAGGTTCTCAAGTAACACCATCCGGTTCTCTGGACAATCTTCCTTCTGTTTCTAGATAGAAAGTGAAAGAAACCATATTAGAATCAGGGATGGAATTAACTATTAATATTAAGCTTTTAATCATTTTGCCTTTTTAACTTTAAAGTTTCTAATACAGATTTATTGGAGGACACCTTTCTGAGGTGGTGACTGAGTAACATTGCTGCATGTAAGCAAAGGGAACAAGGCCCTGGGCACAGCTGATACTGAAATGCAGAGGAATATCTGGAAAATTAGAATTAGAATTAGAATATTACAGCGCAGTACAGGCCCTTCGGCCCTCGATGTTGCGCCGATCATCTGACCTACACTATTCCATTTACATCCATATGTCTATCCAATGACCACTTAAATGCCCTTAAAGTTGGCGAGTCTACTACTGTTGCAGGCAGGGCGTTCCACGCCCCTACTACTCTCTGCGTAAAGAAACTACCTCTGACATCTGTCCTATATCTTTCACCCCTCAACTTAAAGCTATGTCCCCTCGTGTTTGCCATCCTCATCCGAGGAAAAAGACTCTCACTATCCACCCTATCTAACCCTCTGATTATCTTGTATGTCTCTATTAAGTCACCTCTCCTCCTCCTTCTCTCTAACGAAAACAACCCCAAGTCCCTCAGCCTTTCCTCGTAAGACCTTCCTTCCATACCAGGCAACATCCTAGTAAATCTCCTCTGCACCCTTTCCAAAGCTTCGACATCCTTCCTATAATGCGGTGACCAGAACTGCACGCAATACTCCAGGTGCGGCCTCACCAGAGTTTTGTACAGCTGCATCATGACCCCGTGGCTCTGAAACTCGATCCCCCTACTAATAAAGGCTAACACACCATATGCCTTCTTAACAGCCCTATTAACCTGGGTAGCAACTTTCAGGGATTTATGTACCTGGATACCAAGATCTCTCTGCTCATCTACACTACCAAGAATCTTCCCATTAGCCCAGTACTCTGCATTGCTGTTACTCCTTCCAAAGTGAATCACCTCACACTTCTCCGCATTAAACTCCATTTGCGATCTCTCAGCCCAGCTCTGCAGCCTATCTATGTCCCTCTGTACCCTACAACACCCTTCGACACTATCCACAACTCCACCGACCTTCGTGTCATCCGCAAATTTACTAACCCACCCTTCTACACCCTCATCCAGGTCGTTTATAAAAATGACAAACAGCAGTGGCCCCAAAACAGAACCTTGCGGTACACCACTAGTAACTAAACTCCAGGATGAACATTTGCCATCAACCACCACCCCTGTCTTCTTTCAGCTAGCCAATTTCTGATCCAAAGCTCTAAATCACCTTCAACCCCATACTTCCGTATTTTCTGCAATAGCCTACCGTGGGGAACCTTATCAAACGCCTTACTGAAATCCATATACACCACATCCACGGCTTTACCCTCATCCACCTGTTTGGTCACCTTCTCGAAAAACTCAATAAGGTTTGTGAGGCACGACCTACCTTTCACAAAACCGTGCTGACTATCGCAAATGAACTTATTCTTTTCAAGATGATTATAAATCCTGTCTCTTATAACCTTTTCCAACATTTTACCCACAACCGAAGTAAGGCTCACAGGTCTATAATTACCAGGGCTGTCTCTACTCCCCTTCTTGAACAAGGGGACAACATTTGCTATCCTCCAGTCCTCCGGCACTACTCCTGTCGACAATGACGACTTAAAGATCAACAACAACGGCTCTGCAATCTCCTCCCTGGCTTCCCAGAGAATCCTAGGATAAATCCCATCTGGCCCAGGGGACTTATCTATTTTCACTCTTTCCAAAATTGCTAAAAAGTGTTGCATTCTTCTGCAGTGATGATAAACCCATGTTAGTAAGAAGAAAAATAAAGCACCAAAAATTAAGACTAATGAATAGTAGTTGAGGCTAAAATTGCAGCGGTTTGATTGGGCCATTCAAATATAATTGCTTGGTTTTGTAGTTAAGTGTTCTATACATTCCAGAGTATGTATTTTGTTTTATTGCAATAGTGGCTGCAGCATTGCACTTCCAATCAATATCCCATTGGACAGCAGATTTGACACAAAATTTTGACTCCTGTTCTAGCAGTATTAGGTCAGCCACACAAACAAAGAACATTAATCATATTGTTACGACTGAGGCAAGAGGAGTGGCACTGTCTTTCTCTAGTTTCATTTATCCACAGATCACAACATATATTTAAATATTTATCCAGTTACTGATACAGCCAATTATACACTCTATTTTTATTTCAGAGTAAAATCCACCAACCAAGTTTCTTTAATAAACAAAATTATCAATTTATTATAAAACAAGGCGCATGCAGTAAAGATGCAATGCATTAACACGCAGACTGAAATATAAAAGTTTTCTTCTAACATAGCCCAACACACACACGCGTTAAAGAAAAAGTAGAGGTTTTCTCTGCAGAGATCGCTTTACAAAAAAAGACCAAAGAAATGGCTAAATACTTGCTAATTCTTGAAGGAAAATGATAAGATATGGAATGATATTAGTTGTCCCTTTTCTGGCGTCACCAATACGCGTAGATGACTGTCACTTTTTTTTGGATCTTTTTGGAGCAGTTCTCTTCAGGTGAGGTCAAGGCTTAGTCTGACAGGCTTTCTAGGAGAAATGCGGCATCATGGGTTTCAGCACTCTGGATTCTCAGGGTTTCTCAAAGAGATGGAGAAAGAATGAGCTGGGTGCTTCTCTCAGCAGGCTGAAAACCCAACTGACTCAAAACAATATCCAAACCGAAACCAACTCGACCACCATAAACCTTGACATGTCACTTCTCCGTAAACAACTCCCATAGTCAGAAGGCACCTGTTTACTTAGCTGAAGACATGTGACTTCCAGTAAGTGTTTTTAAACAAAGTCCTTCCAGTGACCTTTAAATCAAAAACAAAGTCCAGCATCTATGGAAGCACTTTAGTTCTCCAAAGGAATCAATTTTCACAATTTTAAAATACGAGTCCTCACAAAAATAATAAAATCTGGAAGTACTTTCATAACACTGCCATCCTTGGAGGAATGAAGCATAATTTATAAATGTGTTTCATTATAAAGAGTGGAAAAAAACAGAAAATGAAAAAATTAAAACACATTGACACACCCATTCTCATTCACTCTTTACTTGTAACTAATACAGTTCTGCTTTGTACCATCTTTGAACTCAGATAACTCAAAGCAAAGTTAAACTCTGGACAAAGTATCAGCAATTACATTATTTTTCCCCATAGTGTGGATAATCTTTAAGTGATAGGGCTGCAATAGTAAACTCCATCAGAATAGTCTGGCATTCTGGTTTCGGAATTTTTCCACAAAGGTTAGAGGGTTATGATCAGTATATAAGTGCCTTGCTATAATGTCTTTTATAATAGCTTCTAACATTTTCCCGATGACTAATGTTAAGCTAACTGGCTTGTAGTTTCCTGCTTTCTGTCTCCCTTTTTGAATAAAGAAGTTACATTGTTTATTTTCCAATCTAATGGAACCTTCCCCGAATCTAGGGAATTTTGAAAAATTAAAACCAACGCATCAACTATCTCACTAGCCACTTCGTTTAAAACCCTAGGATGAAGTCCATCAGGACGCAGGAACTTGTCAGCCCACAGCTCCAACAATTTGCTCAGTACCACTTCCCTGGTAGTTTTTGTAATTTTCTTGAATTCCTCCTATCCATTTCCTCATTTACAGCTATTTCTGGGACGTTACTTGCATTCTCTATGGTGAAGACCGATGCAAAATACCTGTTCAATTCATCTGCCATCTCCTTATTTTCCCTTATTAATTCCCCAGACTCACTTTCTGTAGTACCAATGCTCACTTTGTTAATTCTTTTCTTATTTAAATATTTATAGAAACTCTTACTATCTGTTTTTATATTTATAGCGAGCTTTCTCTTGTACTCTGATTTTTCCCTCTTAATCAATCTTTGAGTCATTCTTTGCTGTTTTTTATATTCTGTCCAATCTGCTGACCTGTCACCCATCTTTGTGCAATTATAAGCTTTTCTTTAAGTTTGATACCATCTTTAACTTTTTTTTAGTTAACCACAGATGGTGGGTCCTCCCCTTGGAATTTTTCTTTCTCGTTGAAATGTATCTATTCTGTGTATTCTGAAATATTCCCTTAAATGTCTGCCACTGCATCTCTATTGACCTATCCCTTAACCTAATTTGTCAGTTCACTTTTACTAGTTCTGTTTTCATGCCCTCATAATTACCCTTATTTAATTTAAAATACTAGTCTTAGACCCACTCTTCTCTCCCTCAAACTGAATGTAAAATTCAATCATATTATGATTGCTACTGCCTCGGGATATCTTCACTATGAGGTTATTAAGTAATCATATCTGGTACAATACCAGGTCTAGTATAGCCCGCTCTCTGGTTGTCTCCAGAACATGCTGATCTAAGAAACTATCCCGAAAACATTCTATGAACTCCTCATCTAGACTACCTTTGCCCATCTGATTTTTCCAGTCTATATATAGATTAAAATCTCCCATGATTATCGCTGTACCTTTCTGACAAGCTCCCATTATTTCTTCCTTTACACCCCATCCTACTGTGTGGTTACGGTTAGGGACCTGTACATCACTCCCACAAGTGACTTCTTGCCTTTTTCCATTTCTCACCTCGACTCAAACTACTTCTACTGGTTTTCTGAACTTAGTTCACCCCTCTCCATTGTGCTAATACCACCAACAATTAATAGAGCCGCCCCTCCATCTTTTCTTAGCTCCCTGTCCTTCCTAAATGTCATGTATCCTTCAACAGTTAGGTCCCAATCTATGTTATCCTGCAGCCATGTCTCTGTAATGGCCATCAGATCATACTTATTTATTTCTATTTGCAGTATCTGTTTTGTTTAAAATACTACGTGCATTCAGATACAGAGCCTTTAGTTTTGTTCTTTTATTATTTATGTAACCTCTAGCCTTATCTGCTGATTTACTCTTAGATTTGTACTCACTTTCCCTTCCTATCACAGACTGTTTATCTTTTTCCATATTAATACCTTTCTCTCTTGTCTTGTCTCTAGTCTTTGATTTACCACATCTTCCCAAATTTGATCCCGTGGTTTGCTAGAACACTGGTCCCAATACAGTTCAGGTGTAGACCATCCCAACGGTACAGCCAGCACTTTCCCCAGTACTGGTGCCAGTGCCCCACCAACCAGAACCCACTTCGACCACACCAGTCTTTGAGCCATGCATTCATTTCTCTAATCTTATTTGTCCTATGCCAATTTGCACATGGCTCAGCTAATAACCCAGAGATTATTATTTTTGAGGTTCTGCTTCTTAATTTGGTGTCAAGTTTCTCATACTGAATATGCAGAACCTCTTTCCTTGTCCTGCCAGTCGTTGGTACCTACATGGACCACGTACAACTGGATCTTCCCCTTCCCAATGTAAGTTCCTCTCCAGCCCTGAGCAGATGTCTTGATCTGGTACCGAGGAGGCAACACAGCCTTCTGGACTCCCGTTCTTGTCTCTGCAGAGAACAGTGTCAATCCCTTTCACTATACTGACTATACTGTCCCCTAATACCACTATTTTCCAGTTTGCTCCCCCTGCTTGAACGGCTTCCTGTACCATGGTGCCATGGTCAGTCTGCTCATCCACATTACAGCCCTCGCTCTTGCCCATACAAGCTGCAAGAACATCGAACTTGCTGCTCAATTGCAAGGGCTGAGAATGCTCCACTCCCACCTTCTCAATTCCCTCATCTGCCTGACTCGCAGTCGCACTTTCCTATCCCTGACCACTGACAAAATCAGATGATCCTATCCTAAGGGGTATGACTGTCTTCTGGAACAAAGTATCTAGGTAACTTGACCCCTCCCTGATGCATCGCAATGTCTGCCGCTCGGGCTCCAGCTCATCTGCTCTGATCCAAAGCTCCTCATGCTGCAGACACTTACTACTGATGTGGTTGCCACGGATTGCCATAGCATCCAAGAGCTTCCACATACTGCAGCCACGACACAATTCCTGTCCTGCCATCTTTACTGTGTTAATTCAATTCATTTTTCTTAATTAATTTATAGTTCCCCTCTTCCCCAAACTCCCTCACTCACCAAACCCCCTTCTTGACACTCCGTGCACTCAAGCAGCACTCAGTGCAGACACCTGTGCTTAAAGGTAATTTTCCACAACCACAATTTTGAGACCAGTTTCATTCCAGTTATTTAAGGTCAAAATATCACTCCTAATTCCAATTCCACAATATCTTTTGTAACAAAATTATTGCGAATGGGACCATTTTGTCCTTAAATTAAGCCTTAAATCTTGCCATCAAGGTACATTGTTACAAATAACTATTATCTGCTTCCAACTTTTTTTTTTAATGATTTCTCTGATATAAGTAGAGCACTCAAACAATGTCCAGATATCAACACAAAATATACTGTGTATGGTCCGTTGAACCTTTCACTTCGTCCTTCATATCAGCAACCTCTTGCAACCAAAATATGAAGCATAGCTGCAGTGTGGAGTGAGAACCCAAAAATGTAATTTAAAGAAAACAGCCCAGCGTCTTTTACCTTCATCAACATTGACTCTTGCAGACTCATTTCTGCATCAACTCGAGTGTCAGTTTCTTTCATTTCATCCTTGGCTTCATTCTGTGAAATCTCTAGAATATCATCATCCGATTCATACTTTTCCATCAAATCTTCAAGTTCTGAGTCGCTCCCCAAAAATGGAATAACAGTATCCTCTAGAAGCTCCTCTGATTTCATCTCTACATCATTAGTTATTTCAGGCTCCTTACTGTCCTCTGAAATATAGCGTTCATATTTTTCCCATTCTGCACTCTCTGCGTTTACATAGCTTTCCCACTCGGCACTCTCTGCATTTTCATAGCTTTCCCACTCGACACTCCCCGCGTTTTCATAGTTTTCCCACTCTCTCTCTCTACTGCCTCCCCGCTCCACCCTCTCGCTGCTGCCTCCCCGCTCCACCCTCTCGCTGCTGCCTCCCCGCTCCCCCCTCTCGCTGCTGCCTCCCCACTCCCCCCTCTCGCTACTGCCTCCCCACTCCCCCCTCTCGCTACTGCCTCCCCACTCCCCCCTCTCGCTACTGCCTCCCCACTCCCCCCTCTCGCTACTGCCTCCCCACTCCCCCCGCTCGCTACTGCCTCCCCACTCCCCCCGCTCGCTACTGCCTCCCCGCTCTCCTCGCTGACTGCTGCCTCCCCGCTCCCCTCTCTCAATGCTTGCTCCCTGCTCTCCTCTCTCGCTGCTGCCTCTCCGCAACCCTCTTTCATGGCTGTCCCTCCGATCAGCCCTCTCGCGACTGCCCCTACGCTCTCCTCTCTCGTGGCTGTCTCTCCGCCCTCCTCTCTCGTGGCTGTCCCTCCGCCCTCCTCTCTCACGACTGGCCCATCTCACTCCTCTCTCACGGCTGGCCCCCTGCACTCCTCTGCCACGGTTGGCCCTCCGCAATCTTCTCTCGCGACTTCGCCGCTGTATTATTTTACGACTTCTCCGCTCTACTCTTTCACGTCTTCTGCGCTGCATTCTTTCACGGTTTCTGCGCTGTATTGTATCATAACTTTCAAAATTTTTCCACTCTGCTGTTTCACTGCTCTCATCAGAACTCTTGGTCTCTGCTCTTTCACTACTTTCAGAGCTTCTCCTCTCTCTTTCAGACGTTGAGTACTTCTTCAAATCACCAGGTTTATTCTTCAAGATGGGGCCGAGAAAACATTCTCTTGCACTGTAAAGGAAAAAAAAACTGATTGCACACAAAATTATACTGTCTTATTTTGGCCATTTACATTTAGTCTGGCTATTCAAATCCTCCCAGAGAAACAGCAGTTCTCATAATTATTTCCCATATGCACCCCACTTAGTTATATCAATGGCCAGGTTGTGGATGACAATGCCATTAAGCATTTGGTTCAATATCCAACAAAGGAACAGGTTGTAGCTTTTTTTGTTCTTTCATTCAAATGTTCTCCCCCTCCTCACTTGGACCAAGATATCATCTCAGAGTCTGCTTTCATGGGCAGACTGCCCTCCAGTACCTCACCCAGCCTTTTTTTTAATTCTTTCACAGGATGCAGCCGTTGCTGGCTTTGCCAGCATTTATTGTCCATTTCTAATTGCCCTTAAGGTGGTGGCGGCAAGCCGCCTTCTTGAACCGCTGCAGTCCGTGTGGTATAGGTACACCTACAGTGCTGTCAGAAAGGGAGTTCCAGGATTTTACCCAGCAACAGTGAAAGAACGGCGATATAGTTCCAAGTCAGAATGGTGTGTGGCTTGGAGACGAACTTGCAGGTGGTGGTGTTCCCATGCGTCTGCTGCCCTTGTCCTTCTAGGTGGTAGAGATCACGGGTTTGGAAGATGCTGTCAAAAAAGCCTTCGTGAGTTGCTGCACTGCATCTTGTAGATGGGACACACTGCTGCCACTGTGTGTCAGTGGTGAAGGGAGTGAATGTTGAAGGTGGTGGATGGGGTGCCAATCAAGTGGGCTACTTTGTCCTGGACGGTGTTGAGCTTCTCGAGTGTTGCAGCTGCACTCATCCAGGTAAGCAGAGAGTTTTCCATCATACTCTTGACTTGTGCCTTGTAGATGGTGGACAGGCTTTGGGGAGTCAGGTGGTGAGTTACTCGCTGCAGAATTCCCGGTCTCTGACCTGCTGTTGTAGCCACAGTATTTGTCCAGTCGTGAATGGTGGTGCACAAACAAACAACTAACCGGACAAGGAGGCTTCACAAATATCCCCATCTTCAATGATAGGGAAGCCTACCATGTCGGTTCAAAAGAAAAGGCTGAAGCATTTCCAACTATCTTCAGCCAGAAGTGCTGAGTGCATGATCCATCTCGGCCTCCTCCTGAGATCTCCAGCATCACAGAAGCCAATCTTCAACCAATTTGATTCACTCCATGTGATATCAAGAAACAGCTGAATGTACTGGATACTGCAAAAGCCATGGGCCCTGAGAACATTCCGGCAACAGTGCTGAAGACTTGTGCTCCAGAGTTGGCTATGCCCCTAGCCAAGCTGTTTCAGTACAGCTATATGGCTGGTCCAGTTCAGTTTCTGGTCAATGGTAACCCCCAGGATATTGATAGTAGGGGATTCAGCGATGGTAATACCATTGAATGTCAAAGGAAGATGCGTAGATTCTCTCTTGTTAGAGATGGTTATTGCCTAGCACTTGTGTGGCGCGAATGTAACTTGCCACCCATCAGTCCAAGCCTGAATGTTGTCCAGGTCTGCTTCAGTACCTGAGGAGTCACTGAACATTGCACAATCAGCGAACATCCCCACTTCTGACCTTATGAAGGAGGGAAGGTCATTGATGAAGCTGCTGAACGTGGTCAGGGCTAGGACACTACCCTGAGGAACTCATGCAGCAATGTCCTGGGACTCAGATGACTGACCTCTCCCCTACAGCAACAACCGCAACCATCTTCCTTTGTGCTAGATATGACTCCAACCGTTGTGAGTTTTCCCGATTCCCTTGACTCCAGTTTGGCTAGGGCTCCTTGATGCCACACTCGGTCAAATGCTGCCTTGATATCAAGGGCAGTCACTCACACCTGACTTCTTGAGTTCATCTCTTTTGTCCATGTTTGAACCAAGGCTGCAATGAGGTCAGGAGCTGAGTGGACCTGGCGTAACCAAAACTGAGCATCAATGAGCAGGTTATTGCTGAGTAAAGGCCACTTTATTCAGAGTAGACTGATAGGGCGGTAATCGGCTGGGTCGGATTTTTTCTGCTTTTTGTGTACTGGGCAATTTTCCACATTGTTGGGTAGATGCCACTGTTGTAGCTGTAATGGAACAGTTTGGCTAGAGGCACGGCCAGTTCTGGAGAACAGGTCCTCAATACTATTGCCGGAATGTTGTCAGGGCTCGAGGCCTTTGCAGTATCCAGGGTGTGCAGCCATTTCCTGCTATCACATGGAGTGAATCAAATTGGCTGAAGACTGGTATCTCTGATGCTGGGGACCTCAGGTGGAGGCCGAGATGGATGGAAATGCTTCAGCCTTTTCTTTTGTACTGATGTGCTAGGCTCCCCCATCATTAAGGATGGGGATAATTTGTGAAGCCTCCTTGTCCCGTTAGTTGTTTAATTGTGCACCACCATTCACGACTAGATGTGGCAGGAGTGTAGATGTGATCCATTGGTTGTGGGATCAATTAGCTCTGTCTATCGCATGCTGTTTACGCTGTTTGGCTCGCAGGTAGTCCTGTGTTGTAGCTTCACCAAGTTGACACCTCATTTTGAGGTAGGCCTGGTGCTGGTCCTGGGATGCCCTACTGCACTCTTCAATGAAATAGAGCTGATCCCCCAACTTGATAGTAATGGTAGAGTGTGCCATATGCCGAGCCATGAGGTTACAGATTGCAGTTGAGTACAATTCTGCTGCTGTTGATGGTCCAAAGCACCTCATAGATGCAGAGTTTTGAGTTGCCAGATCTGTGTGAAATTTATCCCATTTAGCATGGTGGTACTGCCACAGAACATGATGGAGGGTATCCTCAATGTGAAAACAGGACTTTGTATGACTGAGCGTTGGTCACTCCTACCAAGACTGTCATGGACAGATGCATCAGCAACAGGTAGACTGTTGAGGACAAGGTCGAGTAGGTTCTTCCCTCTTGTTGGCCCCCTCACCATCTGCTGCAGACCAAGTCTAGCAACTATGTCCTTTAGGGCTCGGCCAGCTCAATCAGTAGTGGTGCTACCAAGCCACATGGTGATGGACATTGAAGTCCCCCACTCACAGTACATTCTGTGCCCTTGCCACCCTCAGTGCTTCTTCCAAGTGCTGTTCAACATGGAGGAGTACTGATTTATCAGCTGGGGTTGGGGGGTAGGGGAGAGGTAGGTGGTAATCAGCAGGAGGTTTCCGTGCCCATGATTGACCTGATGCTATGAGACTTCATGGGGTCCACAATCAATGTTGAAGACTCCTAGGGCAACTCCATCCCGATCGTATACCACTGTGCCGCCACCTCTGGTGGGTCTGTCCTGTCAGTGGGCAGAACAGGGATGGTGATGGTGGTGTCTGGGGCAGTGTGTGTGAGGTATGAGTCCATGAGTATGAGTATGACTATGTCAGACTGTTGCTTGACTAGTCTGTTGGAAAGCTCTCCAAATTTTGGTACAAGCCCCCCAGATGTTAGCAAGGAGGACTTTGCAGGGTCGACAGGGTTTGGTGTGCCATTGCCGTTCTGGTGCCTAGGTTGATGTGGGTGTTTTGTTCAGTTTCATTCCTTTTAGACTTTTCTGTAGTGGTTTGGCACAACTGAGTGGCCATTTCAGAGGGCATTTAAGAGTCAACTACATTGCTGTGGCTCTGGAGTCACATGTAGACCAGACAAGGTAAGCACAGCAGATTTCCTTCCCTAAAGCGCGTTAATGAACCAGATGGGTTTTTATAATAATCAACAATGGTTTAGTGATCACCACTACTTAGACTAGATTTTTTTAAAATTCCAGTTTTATTAATTGAATTTAAATTCCACCAGCTGCCATGGTGGAATCTGAACCAGTGTCCCGAGAGCCTCTGGATTGCTAGCCCAGTGACATTACCACTATGTCACCACCTTCCCCCATAACCTGATTATTCTTATGCACAGTGACCATCAGTAGGTTATTCAACTGGCAAGGCAGGACTAACTATAGAGCTCAATAGTAGATTTTCTAGCAGGATCACTAGATTGTGATTATGGGAGATGATCCTGACTGATCTTCTCCTGTAGCCTAAACATTCTTCACATTAAGTTTAGAGGAGAGATGTGGCAGTGCAACTCACTAGGGCTGCCATGCATTCCTGCAATACTGGTTCATCCCATGAACCCACTGTACAACTGAACTGCCAGTTCTATACCAACATAGGGAGGTGCCTAGCAGCAGCACATGCCCAACAATCAAGGGGGTGACAGAGAGTTATCACTATGGCACTTAGACAAGGCTTCAACAGCTGAAGCAGGAGCAGGAAAGGCTAAAGGCTGGGGCCAGGCTACTTGAAATTCATGCTCAACTAGTCAAGGGATGGAACTGAAAAACATACACGTATACCACTACGAAAAAAAATTTGCAATTTATATTTACTATATTAACCCAATATCCATCTACTTTTAACCTTAATGGTCACAATTCCAAGGCTGCGAACACTAAAATATTCATTACCTTTAAAATGTGTAATGTGGGACTGAAAATCTGGATAAGCACACAAATATTGTACTTACCTGATATCTGCTTGATTTACTTTATTCAACATCTCTTCAATCTTTGCAGACGGTTTCTGAAAAAAAAATCATCCACACTAGTTGAGAGCATTAAAGCATGATGATGATATAAGGATCTGGAGCACCTGGTTGGGGCATGGGTAATTTCATTTTCCAGACATATCTCCAGGAGATTTAAGTAATTTGGAGAGAGTTCATGACAGTTGAAGTTGTAAACAGTAGATTGGAAAGAATAGGCTCATGGGGCAAAGTAGCTTTCATAATCTAATTGTATATCTAATTTTATTATGCTGTGAAACATTAGGGAGGATGAGAGTTTCCTGAATTGTGTGTTCCAGGAGGTGGCCACACCACAGGCAGAGAGAGTTCAGGATAGTAGATGGGATTCTTGGGACATTGGGACCTGTACTGGGGCAGGAAGCAGCTATTTAAAAGGGATGGGGTGCACCTCAACAGGACTGGAAACAATATCCTCACAGGGAGGTTCACTAGCGTGGTTGGGGAAGGTTTCAACTAAATCCGCAGGGGGATAACAACAGCATATAGAAAGAGATTGAGGGGAGATCTGATAGAGGTGTACAAGATTATGCCAGGTTTATATAAAGGTAGACGAAGAAAAGCTATTCCCATTAGCTGATGGTACAGATTTAAGGTTTTGGGCAAGAGATGCCATGGGGCGGGGTTGAAGGAAGAATGTTTTTATGCAGCAAGTGGTAATGACCTGGAACTCGCTGCCAATGAGGGTGGTAGAAGTGGAGATGAAATAATTTCAAAAGGAAATTGGATGGGCAGTTGAGGGATATAAACTTGCAGGGCTACAGGGATCAAGTGGGGAATGGAACCAATTGGATTGCTCTCCAAAGAACCAGCAGGACCCGATGAGCCGAATGGCCTTCTTCTGTGCTATAATGACTCCATAGCTCTGACATTATATTGTGGATTCACATAACACTATGCAGGGAAAGGAAATGTTGAATTTGCAATATTTTGATTTTTAAATAAACAATTTCAAAACTCTCCTTCAAATGGTAAGTTATGTTTTTTACATTATATTGCCATGAAGGGAAATAAACTATACAGCTCAAATCATTCTCATGTTTTGTGTGTGTTACCAAGTCCCCTAGGATAATGGCTTTCACATTTTTATGATGTTGGAAAGCCCCTGAAAAACTGACACACTTTTGGGTCCTCCTGAAAATATTAGCATACTCCCAGAAACCCATGGAAAATATTGAAATGCTTCCAGTCACACTCTGCTCCAAAAGTAGAATGAAAATTGGTAAAATACCTTCAAGCAAAATATGCTGCAGAGTAAATGCAACCAAAGTAGGAAAAAAACAGACTGATTTTAAATGTAAAGAATAATTACTATGTAAAAAACAGGATCTACTGATAACCAAAGCCAGAACTACATGATTTTCAGAAGGAATTATCCAGTTGCCTGAGCTCAGAAACTGAGGGTGATAAAACGCTGAATGAGAACCAAATTAAGAACAACTAGCCTGAAGAGGGAAAGTTAAATATACCAAATGGAACATTTATTCATTAGGAATTGCGAAGTGGGAGTATGAAATAACAGTCAGTGAAATCAGAGACACCAGAAGGGAAAACCAAAGTTGAAAAGGAAAGTAACTGAGCAAGAAACAGAATACAACATTAGAGTACATCCAAATCACAAATGCAAGCAGCTCATTAGAGAAAGATATGGTTAAAATTTCACTTGGGTATGACTGAAATATTCTGCTCTTCATCTCTCTGAACTCTTAAAATCATGTTTTGGTGTAACTTTTAATTAAGATTAGGAGGAGGCTGCAAAGGCAAGTTGGTCTCTGATACCTGAAATTTTCAGGTGTTGGTGCAATTTAATTAAAATTATCATAAGCCAACTGATTGATGGCCCAAATCTGTTTGAGGTAAGACTTTTAATACATTAAGGTGTGAAAAGGAATGTTTCAAAACATGCAAAATTTATAGATGTGTCTGGATTGCTGAGTGAAACCTAATAGTTAACTGGTTCTCCTGAGTAATTTCTTTACCCAATGCAGGTAAATAAATACATCCCCTACTTACCACAATGATGTAAATAAATCTCTGCATTTAATACGAGGGAGTAGCTCTTTACTTTTTAATGTCAATTGTTATAAAAGTGCTTCCATTTTTGTTAAATTGCTTTGAGGACTCATTTAAATTGTGGAAATGGATTCATTTTGGAAGGCTGAAGATTTCGTAGATGCTGGACTTTGTTTTCTATTGAAAGTTCACTGAAAGCACACTTGGGATGTTGCATTTGAAAACAACCTTTACTGGATATCACGTGCCTTAAGATAAATAAAGAACAGAAACATTGGTGACTTGGGGGGGTGGGGGGAATGTTAACAGAGAAGTGACATATCAAGATTTATGAGGGTCAGGAACTGACTTCTGAGATATTGTTTTGGTTCAGTTGGGGTGTGGACAATGTTGAAAAGCAGTTGGTTTTGTAGCCTGCTGTAAAGAAACCCCTGCTCATCTTCCCTGCACCTTTCTAAGAGACCCGGAGAAATCCAATGTGTCAGCTCCTCTTTCTCCACCTCGTTGAAAAACCCTGCAAATCCAGAGTGTGGTAACTGAAACCCGATACCACATTTCTCAAGGAAAGCCTACCAGACTACTTCTCAACAGCTCCAGAACGGACTGCTTCTGAAAAGTTCTGTGACTCGTCTCCGTATACCCAGACGCCAGACCAAAAGGGACAACTAACCTCCTTCCAGATCTACTCTTTTTTTCTAAAAGAATTACCAAGTATTTGGCTAAAGTATTCCTTTTTTTTTGTCTTTTTGTTTGTAAGAGCTCTGCAGAGAAAATTTCTTTATTTTTCTTCAACTAATGGCTGGGTGGATGTGCGTGTGGGGGTGGGGGAGCAGGAAGTATTTAAAAAGCGAGCTTTCATATTTTAATCTGTGTGTTATGCTTTGCTTCATTACTGAATAAGTTTTGTTTTATATTAAACTGATAATTTTGTTGTTTATTAAAGAAACTAGGTTGGTGTACTTTATTCTGGGATAAAGAGTACAGTATATGATTGACCACATCGGTAACTGGGTAAATATATGTTGTGACCTGTGGAGAAGCGGAACTAGAAAAGAGGATGCACTCCTCCCACCTCTGTCATAATATATAATTAGGGGATCTGTGCGGGATAAGCAAAGCCAAGGACAAACAATTGTAAGTAGGGTAATAATAATTGAAAAGGGAAAAGGAAAAAATCAGATTTTTTTTGCATTGGTGGACAGATTACATTACAGAAATGTCTTTGTCAGTTGCTACGACCTTTCTGGGTAAGGAGGATTTATTCCCAAGTGAATTGACAAATGTAACCAAAGCTAGGCTAAAGGAATTGGCAGAAATGTAGGGATTGGACTTAAAACCAGGAGCTACGAAAGCAGACATATTGAAGTAATAGCAAAGCATTTAGAATTGGAAAAAGAAAAAGGCGATCCAGATGGTAGTTCAGTTGAATGAGCTAGGATTCAGTGGCACTTGGAAACGAAAAAAACTGGAGCTTGAACAGTGCCATACTAGGCTCCCACCTGCCAAGAATGAGGCACATTAATATTGTCATGAACACTGATTTTAAACTGTTTCCGGAGTGAGGAGAGGACTTGATGAACAGATCAGCCATGACTGGAAAAGACATTTGCATATTAACAGACAGTGTTTGAAAGGACAAAGCAGCCTTTCCCTGACATTCAACCCACAATGGACTTTTGAAGGTGGGGGGGGGGGGGGAGCTTGCATTCCAGGTTGACTGCTAAGATGGCCGAATACACAAACAGACATGGTCAAACCAGCTAGTCACATGACTAGCCTGTTGGGCAACCGAGTTTTTTGAATTTGTACAAACAGTTTCGGAAGAATGCTCCTGGACTGAAGAAGACCGCCTGTCTGCCTGCCTGCTCCCATCTCTTTCGTATGGAACTCCAAATCCACTGCAGACACATGAACCCCAAGAGAGAAAAGTTGGCTACAGCAAACAAGGTTTAAGAATAATACTGGGCCCCAAAGAAAAGCAAGATCTACCTACAATCAAGGGCTCTACAGTGAGCTCGAAGAACTGTAACAAAAACTCTTCAGATATTGCCTCAAACTTTTCCATTTTATTTTACTTCTGCTTTTTTCTGTCTTTATTAGCATGTGCGTATCGCGTATGCATGCTAGCCTGGGCGCATTGTGTATCCGTAGGCATTAATCGAATTAAAGTTCACATTGAAGAAATTTCAACTTTTCTTCTTTAAACCTAAGAAAGCCTGTTTTTGCTGGTTTCTTTGCCTTATAATTGGAAAGTGGTGAATAAGGATTCACCAAGGGGGAGCTAAAAACAGTGTGTTTAAAATAAAACCCTGTTACAATAAGACCAGATGAAGGCTGAAAGGGAACCCTGGACCTCTTTCTCACCTGGTCGTAACAACAGGAAGAATAAAAAAACTTTAACTACAATTTCAAAGGGAGCAAGTAGAGTGGCAGGTAAGAGAAAGAAAAAAAAACAGAAAATTAGAAAGAGAAGGAAGGGAATTCAAATTTAAAAGGCTGGAACTAAGACAAAGGGGTGGCCTTGACTCTAGTGAAAATTTTGCTGAGGGAAGAACTGACCCCAGTCCAGGACCCAGTAGACAGCAGTTTAAATTTGTGCAAGCACTCCTGAAGTTTGAAGAAAGGAACGTAGAGGCATTTTTCATTTCTTTTGAAAATATAGTTAGACAGATGAAGTAGCCAAAGGAAAACTGGACATCACTTATGCAAAGCAGGCTGAAAGGCAGAGCTCATGAAGTTTATGCCATGCTTTCTGAGGAGGCTTCTGCAGATTATGAGATAGTAAAAAATGCTATTCTCGCTGCCTATGAGTTAGTCCCTGAAGCTTACCGACAGAAATATCGGAACGTCTGAAGACAGGCTGGGCAGACTTGTATAGAATTTGAGAGGGCAAAGCAAATTAATTTTGATCATTGGATGCGGGCACTAAAGGTAGCGACCACGTACAAGAACCTTAGGGAAATAATTCTCCTGGAAGAATTTGAAAATTCACTCCCTCCGTTCGTAAGAACCCGTGTAGAGAACCAGAAGGTTTCAACAGCCAGACAGGCAGCTGAGATCATTGATGGTTACGAGCTTGTTTACAAGCCCAAACACTTCGCCCGTCACCTGCATAAATCAGAGAAGGATAGAAGGTGGGAGGATGAAAGGAAGGCAAGTAGCTGGGGACAAGGCGGCATAGCTGGGAACACCCCGGGATCTCCTCTTCAGACCAGTAAAGATGATGCTGAGCGTGGAAGTAAAGTCCGCAATCCTAAGCGTTTCTATTGCCACAAGGTGCAGAATGTTGGAAGTTGCAGAGTAAACTCATGCGACTTATTGGGGTACACAAGGCCAATGCAGACAAAAGGGCCCTTGACCAAGTGTACGACAGATCAGGCGGTAGCTCTTACTGCAGCTGTAAGGCCAAGTGCAAAAGCCACTGTGAGTGCAGGGGACGTGAACAAGATACTGGAGAGTGATAGGAAATTGTCAAAAGGAAAAGTAACTCCTTATCCCTCAGGTAAACCTATAGTTATACTTAGGGATACAGGAGTCACCCAAACTGTTTTGCTGGAGAAAGGAATAACATTTCCACCAGACAGCGCACTGAATGCCAAGGTTTTAGTAAATAGTATCAGTGGGGAGTATATAGCCGTACCTTTGTGTCGGGTGCACCTGGAGTGTGATCTAATATCTGGGACGGTAAGTGTAGGAGTGTCCACAGTTTGCCTGTAGATGGAGTTGACCTACTCCTGGGGAATGAATTGGCCGGAGCAAAGGTAGTAGCTTCTCCAGTAGTCACAGAAAGACCAAGTGAAGTCAAAGAGACAAGAACAGTTGCAGGAAAAGGTTCCAGGAATTTTTCCTTCATGTGTAGTGACCCAAGCAATGGCTAAACAAATTCCCTTGTTGGAGGTCAAATTGGTGCCACTGACAGATGGCCAAATGTCTGAAACTTTCTTTGGGAATTTGGATAATCCAAATGAAATTTTCAGTAAGTCTCAGCAAGCAAGCCGACACAGAGTTAAATAAAGTGGCACAAGCGGCTCTAACTGAAGCTGAGGCAAAGGGAGTTCCGGAAGGCTACTACCTAAAAAATGGGACTCTGATGAGAAAGTGGAGACCTCCACACAGACCTGTGGACAAAGAATGGATGGTTGCTCACCAGAAAGTGGTGCTGCGCAAGTATCACCAGGAAATATGAAGAATACCCACGAAATTCCTATAGCGGAACATGTGGGGATCTGGAAGACTCAATCATGACCAGGTCTTTCCAAGGACGTGGTGCAGTTTTGTAAAACTTGCCAGATTGTGGGAAAACCGCAACCTGCCGTAAAGCCGGCACCACTAATTCCCGTACCGTTTCTGGGGAACCATTTAGTTGGGTGTTGGTAGACTGTGTAGGACCTTTACAAAAAACAAAAGTGGGACACCAATATATACTCACCATCATGGGGACATTGATACTC
The DNA here is from genome assembly GCF_036365525.1 of Heterodontus francisci. Taxonomy (NCBI): domain Eukaryota; kingdom Metazoa; phylum Chordata; class Chondrichthyes; order Heterodontiformes; family Heterodontidae; genus Heterodontus; species Heterodontus francisci. The sequence continues at coordinate 34,469,765 of NC_090382.1, forward strand.
GGTTCCCAGAGGCCATTCCCTTGAGAACCAATTTCTTCTAAAGTAGTGGTCGAGAAGTTAACCCAGTTCTTCACTAGATACGAATGTTTTGAGATCCAGTTGGATCGAGGTTCCAATTTTATGCCTAAAATTTTTGAGGAAATTATGGATAATTTGGGTATAACATAGTTAAAGTTCTCAGCATACCACCCACAAATACAAGGGGCTTTAGAAAGGTTCCATCACTCCCTCAAAATGATGATCAGGACATGCTGTCATGAATATCCCCAAGATTGGGATAAAGGGCTAGAATTTCTTTTGTTTGCCACTAGGGATTCACTTAATGAGTCTACCAGTTTTAGTCCTTTTGAATTAGTTTATGCACATGAGATAACAGGTCCTCTAAAACTAATCAAAGAAAAGTTTTTAGAACAGAAGGACGAATGTTCCATGTTAGATTATGTATCCATGTTCCAGGAGCGGTTCACGAGAGCAAGGTGGCTCAGGAACACCTTAAAGCTTCCCAAACAACTATGAAAAAATGGGCAGACAAACATGCCAAGACCAATCATTTCAACCAGGGGATGAGGTGTTAGTATTACCACCTTTACAGGGTGAACTGTTGAAAGCACAGTTCAGTGGTCCATGTAAAGTGGTCAAGAGAATTGGTAAAGTAAATTATTTGATTGACACCCCAGGTCGCCAGAAGACGAATCGGCTGTGTCATATCAATATGTTGAAACAATATCATCTCCGGGAGGAGGATAAGCAAGCATAGGTATGTCAGGTAGTAAGGACATGAAAGGATGAAAGGGATAGTGAGGATGAGGCAGAAGGAGGCCTAGACAATTCTCAATTGCACCTCCTACTATCTGGTTAACTAATACCGAATTGCTAGCGAGATTAGATACTATGCTTTCATATTTAGATGCAGAACAATGAGAAGACCTAACAAGGCCACTCACAGCATTCAAAGTAGTCTGTAGGGACAAACCAGGATGTACAACCTTAGCCATACACAGTGTGGATGTGGAAGAATCCTATACTATAAAACAGCATCCTTATCACTTAAGTCCAGAGAAACAGGTCCAGGTAAAAGCAGAAATCCAGTAGATGTTGGAAAACCAACTACCTGAACCCAGTCAAAGCAGTTGGAGTTCCCCAGTGGTGTTAGAACTGTTACGACCGACCTCTCCTGTCAAAGCCCCCAATCAAAATATACGATTCTGATTGTGATGGGGCCAATGCTCTGTTAATTCAACCCCGTCGTTCCACAGATCGGCTAACATATCATTTTAAAAACTTTCCAAATTAAAGACCCAGCCAAATTGTACCATCTATTAACCCCCCGAATGAGGCTAACCAAACCAGGTGTCTTTAAAGCAATAAATTAACTCTTTAATTAGAAGAACTAAATTCATAAAACACTATGAAGATATAAACAACATTTAAAATAGAAAAAATTAGAGTCCTTGCAAATTTACAATCCAATGTTGCTGAAGTCTTCACAGAATGTTGCTTTCCTTCTCCAGCGAACTTCAACGGTTACAACTGGCAAACACTTTCAACAGAATCAATCGGACTTTCAAGTTTTTGAGGGATAAAAGATTGTCACAGTCTAACTTCCCTTTCTTCAATTTAAATTACCAGAGATCTCTGTTTTGGCTTGACTTTTTTTTTTAGAATTTTGAGAGATAATAACTAAACAGACTAAATTTCTATTCCTTCAGTTTAAATGGCTGAGAGCTCTTTTTCCAGGCTCTGACACCACAGCTGTGTCCTCTGTGACTGTGTGTTCTGTCAGGACAAACTGTCTCACTAAGAGCCAGTTCAAACTGAATTGAAACAAATGTATCGCATCAGGCTCACTCCCAGTGGCTGTTTCCACGGTATCGAGAATGCACCCTTTGAATCACAGTCTCCAAATGGCTGTTTCGAAGGCAACGAAAATGCACCTTTCTATAACTCCTGAGGCTTGCCGACTCTTAAAGCAATACTGATCCCTTGCAAGCCTTAAAGGCAAACCGCATATTCTGAAAAAAAACTACAGGACCATGACAGTACCTAGCCCGATGGTTCAACTAGATTCTGCATAGACTACAGAAAGGATAATGCAGTAACAAAGGCAGACCTTTACCCAATTCCTCACTTGGAAGACTGTACTGAAGAGTAGGCAGTGCCACATTGTTTACAAAAATAGATTTGTTAAAGGGATACTGGCAGGTTCCTTTAACAGCCTGAGCTCAAGAAATATCAGCCTTTGTCACACCAGATGGTCTTTTCCAATGCCAAGTGATGCCATTCGGGCAAAAAAATGCCCCAGCCGCATTTCAGAGACTAATGAACCAAGTGGTAGCCAGTGTTCTTAACTGTGTGGTTTGCATTGATGATGTGCTGGTTTGCAGTGACACCTGGACGGACCATTTGGTACAACTAGAAGCTCTATTTAGAAAACTACAATCGGCTGATTTAGTGATAAACCTTGCCAAAAGTGAATTTGCAAAAGCAAGAGTAACCTATCTCCGGCATATAGTAGGGCAAGGACAAGTGTTGCCAAGAACAGCAAAAGCACAAGCATTGGTGGCGTTCCCTACCCCCAAGACTAAGCAAGAAATCACGAGATTTTTGGGGATGTGTGGTTTCTACTGCAAATTTGTACCAAATTTTAGGACTTTCGCTGCTCCACTGATAGATTTGCTTCAACAAAGAAAAACCAATGTAGCGTGGTCAGGAGAGTGCCAAACATCTTTTGAGAGGCTGAAAGCCATTTCGATTAATGAACCAGTGTTGGCTGCCCCAAATTTCACCAAGCCCTTCAAGGTAGCAATTGACGCTGGTGACCTGGGGGGTCAGTGCAGACCTGTAACAAGATGACGAATTGGGCATCGAAATAGTGGAATACTTTTCCAAAAAAGCTAAATCGACATCAAAAGAGATATTCAACCGTGGAAGAAACAACCCTGGGCTTATTACTAACTCTTCAGTATTTTGAAGTCTATGGCCACCACGACTACAGAGAGACACAGTGTATATACTGATCATAACCCCCTAGCCTTTGTGGAAAAATTCAAAAACCAGAATGCCAGACTATTCCAATGGAGTTTACTATTGCAACCTTATGATCCACATTGCAGGGCAACATAATGTAACTGCGGATGCTTTGTCTCGGATTTAAATCTGCTTTGAGTTATCTGAGTGCAAAGATGGTACAAAGCAGAACTGTATCAGCTACCGGTAAAGAGTGAATGAGTGTGTAAATGTGTTTTCTTTTTTTTTCCATCTTCTGTTTTTCCATACTTTGTAATGGATCGCATTTAAAACTGGCAGTTCATGCCCCCAAGGATGGAGGTGTTATGAAAGTGCTTCCATTTTTTGTTAAGTTTCTTTTGAGGACTCATATTTGATTTGTGGAAATGGATTCATTTTGGAAGGCTGAAGATTTCATAGATGCTGGACTTTGTTCTGTTATTGAAAGTTCACTGAAAGCACACTTGAGATGGTGCATTTGAAAACAACCTTTACTGGATATCACATGCCTTAAGATAAATAACGAACAGAAACCTTGGTGACTTGGGGGGAGATGTGAACAGAGAAGTGACATGTCAAGATTTATGAGGGTCAGGTTTCGCTTCTGAAATAGCGTTTTGGTTCAGTGGGGTGTGGACAGTGTTGAAAAGCAGTTGGTTTTGTAGCCTGCTGTAAAGAAACCCCCAGTTCATCTGTCCTTCACCTCGCTAACAGACCAGAGAAATCCATTGTGTCAGCTCCTCTTTCTCTAGCTCTTTGAAAAAAACATGCAAATCCAAAGTATGATAATTGAAACCCCTGATGCCACATTACTCTAGGAAAGCCTACCAGACTATTTCTCGACATCTCCAGAATGAACTGCTCCTGAAAAGGTCCCAGGGACCCCTCTCCGCAAACCCGGACACCAGACCAAAAGGGACAACTGACATCCTTCCATATCTTCTCTTCCTTCCCTCAAGAATTAGCAAGTATTTGGCCTAAGTATTTTTTTGTAAAAGAACTCTGTGGAAAAAATTTCTTTATTTTTCTTCAACCAGTGGGTAGGTGGGTGTGTGTGTGGGAGGGAGTATTTAAAAAGGGAACTTTCATATTTCAATCTGTGTGTTAATGCTTTGCTTCTTTGCTGGATGAGTCTTTTTTTTATAATAAACTGATAATTTTGTTGTTTATTATAGAAACCTGGTGGGTGTATTTTATTCTGGGATAAGGAATAGAGTATATGATTGACCGTACTGGTAACTGGGTAAACATTTAAATATATGTTGTGACGTGTGGAGAAGTGGAACTAGAAGACAGTGCACTCCTCCCATCTCAGTCGTAACACAATCTGTTGAGGCTGAGTATTTACATCATCGAAGGCCAAAACAAATCTTAATTTTCCAAATATAAAATGCATTTTTTCCCTAAACATTTATCTGGAAGTCAGGGTGCATACTATACATAGTAACAAATCAGTGTTTTTTTTGCATCCAGTAAGTGCGCCTCATGGGAAATACAACTGATCCTGTTTGGGATCAACAATCTTTCCCTAGCAAAGGTTTGGATCCTTTTTTTAGGCCCACAGAGGAACTCAGGCTAGATCTGCCTGAGACTATATAAGGGCAGAAGGATGGAAACTCTCACAAAAAAACATAATGACTACAAAAGAAAACTGCGGCCTGCAAGAGGGTTAAATAGTGCATTCTATAGAGTTTCTTTCAAGAGAGGCTAGGCTCACCTCCGAGGCAAACCATCTGGGCTTGCAAGGCTTTAATCTACCAAATAACTCAACTGGCATCATAAGCAGTAGGATGTCATCCAAAACCTTTTATGGCATGACTATTTTGATACTTATAGTCCAGTTATGTCACTTGGTATATTATATAATAAAACATCTAAGAGGCAGCCAGTGCAGAAATCCTCCAGGAATGTGGCACACTCAAACAGTCCCACCAGCTTGCTGCAGCCCATCGCCTGAACTAGCCTGTCATGCCCCTGGGATCTGACACTTCGACTGCAGTATTGCAAAAGTCTAGGTACATATTATACATGGTGATACAGCAATTTTGACTTTTTGTTTATGTAAGTCTAGGTGCAAATTATATTTGAGAGCATATCATATTCGGAACATTACAGTATGTAGAACAAAATGCTTTGCTTATTTTCTTATCCACTAAATATCCTGCAAAAGTACTTCAGTAAACATTTGAATTCGGATGTTTAAACTTCCTTCCAAAGCTGATTAGTGGTTCTCCTTCCAGAGTTTGCTGCCATGTCTACTCAGGACTTAAAAACAAACCGTGCTCATATAAACATAAATAAATAATAAATAAATAACATGGCTTTGTGAAAGGGAAATCATATTTAACCAAATTGAGGGAGGTACATGTGCTGTGGATAAAGGGGAACCGGTGGATGTATTGTACTTAGATTTCCAGAAGGCATCTGATAAGGTGCCACATCAAAGGTTATTGCAGAAAATAAAAGCTCATGGTAACATATTGGCTGGGAAGAAGATTGGCTAGCTAACAGGAAACAGAGAGCAGGCATAAATGGGTCATTTTCTGGTTGGCAAGATGTAGGGAGTAGTGTGCCACAGGGATCTGTGCTAGGCCTCAACTTTTTACAATTTATATAAATGACTTAAATGAAGGGACCGAAGGTATGGTTGTTAACTTTGCTGATGACACAAAGATAGGTAGGAAAGTAACTTGTGAAGAGGACATAAGGGGGCTACAAAGGGATATAGATAGGTTGAGTGGGCAAAGATCTAGCAAATGGAGTATAATGTGGAAAAGTGTGAAATTGTCCACTTTGCCAGGAAGAATAAAAAAGCATATTATCTAAATGGTGAGAGATAGCAGAGCTCTGAGATGCAGAGGGATCTGGGTGTCCTAGTGCATGAATTGCAAAAGGTTAGTATGCAGGTACAGCAAATAATTAGGAAAGCTAATAGAATATTATCGTTTATCGTGAGAGGAATGGAATACAGAAGTATGGAGGTTATGCTTCAGCTGTACAGGGCATTGGTGAAACCACATCTGGAGTACAGTGTATAGTACTGGTCTCCTTATTTAAGGAAGGATGTAAACACATTGGAGGCAGTACCGAGAAGGTTTACTGGACTAATTTTGGAATGGGCAGGCTGTTTTACGCAGAAAGATTGGACAGGCCAAGCTTGTATCCGCTGGAATTTAAAAAGAGTAAGAGGCGACTTGATTGAAACATAGAAGATCCTGAGGGGTCCTGACAGGGTGGATATGTAAAGGATGTTTTCCCTTGTGGGAGAATCTAGAACTAAGGGTCACTGTTTAAAAATAAGGAGCTGTCCATTTAAGACAGATGAGGGGAAATTTTTTCTCTCAGAGGGTCATGAGTCTTTGGAATTCTCTTCCTCAAAAGGCAGTGGAAGCAGAGTCTTTGAATATTTTTAAGGCAGAGGTAGATAACCTTCTTTGCTTATCAAGAATCTATCAGGGGTAGGTGGAAATGTGGAGTGATCAGTTCAGCCATGAACTTACTGAATGGCAGAGGAGGCTCGAAGGGCTGAGTGGCCTACTCCTGCTCCTAATTCATATGTTCGTACGTAAAGAAATGCAGCCACTGTAACCATGCAGAATATATTACAAAATGCAACATCTGATGCAAGTCAAGTTTTCTATTCAGCCATGTTCAGCTGTTATTCTACTGCTAAGTGTGGTTACAGAAGATCGGTGCTGCAAATTACACAATTTTTCTTTTGAGTTACTTCAGAAAACGTTGAACACTTCAAGCTTTGTTTTGATGTGCTCTACACAAAAGAAATCCAGATGCGCTTAATACAGATCTCTCGGGGTGGAATGGGCAGGGTGGGTTTGTGCTTTATCCTCAGCTATTATAGATTTCACCCTGCCTCCATCACTCATTGATCCCTTACTTTAAGGGATAATTAGCAAATCCTCTAATCTCCACACAATAAAATGTAAAAGCCAGCAACATCCCTACAAACCTTCCAAGATGGAAGTGAACAAAAATCCAAGAACTCAAATGATTTGACTAGTTCACTTTAAAAAAAAACTGGTAGCTGTTGTGGATGGACTTCTTAATTGTGGGTTTTCACCCCTGCTTGCTATTGCTTATTTGTATGTTATTTACCCTTTCAGTTGTGATTTCTTGCTGTTTTACAAATATGAAATTCTACCATATTGTCCCCAAAATTTGCGTACAGAGAAATGTGACACCAAGTGTTACAGACAAAATGTGTGCATGTGCAATGTTTCTATATATTATGAGCAGATCTTTCATGGTTTTGCTCATGTTGAATTGGGGGATGCACTGTTTTACAACAGTAGAACTGTTTATGCCCAGTAGGAAATTATCAGAGCAGTTGACTTACTTTGACTAAATTAAGTTAAAATCCCAGAATATATTGAATAAAAATGGTAATTAACTGATGCTTTGGGATCAAAATCATATATAAAATAGACACGCATACATTATATCTATTGACATATCATTTATTTTACATCTCCATCCATTTGTTGTCAACTTTTCCATTATAAATTCCCATGTCCACATCTATAATCAAAACTGTCTATGTAAACTTGCCAATCTGTAATTACACCCTCCTAATAATTAGTCTGACAAGTTTTACATAGGCAATTTCCATCGTAAATGCAGACATAAGAAATTGTAATTACAAAAACTAAGGAAAGCACAGAGATGCAATTTTTAAGGATATATCATAGCACAATGCATAATTCTGGTGCTAATATGTGCGTACCTTCAAGCCTACAAAATGGAATTGTTAAGTAAACTTTAGTTGAACTAAGAGCATGTTGTAGTTAACAGGTAATTTTATGCAGAATAAATAATTGTAAAACAGTCTGTTCAATGAATCTAAACAGTATTTTCTGTTATTTAATTTCCCACATTTAAAAAATGTGAAAATATGTTTAAATATTCAGAAAGTTAGGCTCAAATATGTCTACATTTACTTACTTTTAGCAATGGCTGTATTTGAGCGGAGGATATATTTGCAGTCAGCAATCTACCATAAAACAAAGGCTTCCTCTTGAAGTGTTCAATTATGTTATTAGTAGCAATCTCAGAATCCATTTTCAGGAAGGCCTATTCATTAAGATAGAGACATAATCATTATTAAACAATTCACAGATAAGCCACAATTATTCATTATTTAGAACAGCAAAAACATTCAAAGTTGCATTACCTGCGACAATTCAAGGGCAAGTAGGGATGGGCAACAAATGCTGGCCTTGCCAGCCTTGCACACATCCCATTAAAGAATAAAAAAACTTAGTCACTTAAGACTTTTCAATATGGTACCCTCACACACAATTAAATCATCCTCTATTTAGAAAGATAAATTTAACCTAAGGTTTATTACCATCATCGTTTTTCTCTTCCAGGCCTAGTGGTACATGAGGCAACCCATTTCTCGCACTGCTTTTAGATCCAGCAGAACATTTTCTAGGTACTTTCCATAACAAATATTGGACAGGTCACAAGCCAATTTACAACTCCCTACCAGGAGGGCCAGCTATATGTGATGGGGTTCACCACTACACTCCCATCAGGCATGAGTATCCCGCTGAATGTCAACCCAGTATTTAGAGGCCAGAGCTCTCAGCTTTGCTCGCTGGGGCTGTCTGGAGTGAGGCTCAAAATCTTTAACTTTCTGGCTCAGACAAGAATGTTTTCACTGAGCCGTAGTTCATTCTTTTTCATCACTATTGGAATCAAATAATTTAGATTACTCTATTTAGTTTTTTGGTCCTTGAACTTAAAAAGTGTTCTATATACACATGTATTAAATTTGCTATGTCTGTTACACTCATCCTGAGTTTGGAATTCTAGTCTGCCAAGCACTGAAGACATAGTTAAACACAAACTGCTCATTGCAGAACTTGCAGTAATCCTCTTTCAATCAGGAGAACTTTCTACCTGCTAAGAAGGCTTGTGACCACAGAACAGAACAGATCCTTCACCTGCTTAGTCTCTTTCAAGGGGAACAGCATCTTTTGGAAACTCTTAGCTGCTCTAGAGAAGCGGCAGTTTATTCCAATTGAAGTTTAATCCAAAAATCAAGCTTTTGTTTACCAATAGTTACTCCTTCTTTATGAATTTTCTAGCTATCTTTCAGCACTATAGAGAACTAGGAACTATTTAAAGAACATTTCATCCCAGCAAATAAAAATCTTTCATCTGTGTCCCACAGTAGAATCTATTCAGTCTCCTTTTCTTCGATAACCAAAAGATCAATTTCTGAACAACCTTACAGAAAGTTATGTCCAATTTTAGGGTTTACAAATGTCTACTTCAAAAGTTAATAAATCTCTGATGAGAATACTTAAGGGAGAAGTTATCCCCTGAACCAAGGAAAGCCTTATTGAAAATGAAAGGAATATTATTTGGTTCACTGTATCTACATTGCAGGCTATCTGATTCACTTCAACAGCTGATCACAGTCCAACTGCCCCAACAGTCCACCACTGACGACAAATCGCTGTCTACTTCTGCAGTCTTTGAACCTCAGTATTTTTAGATGCCTTGCATGTTCATGTTCCATATGGTTTCTACCACCTAAAAATACACACTGACGGTCCAAATACTGCAGAAGTAGGCAGCGATTTGTTGTCAATGGTGGATTGTTGGGGCAGTTAGACTGTGATCAGCTGTTGAACTGAATCAGATAGCCTGCAACTGTAGATACAGTGAACCAAATAATATTATTTCTCTGTGTAATGTTTATGATAGGAGTCAAATGTGCAAGTGTCACATGATCTTCAAATCTTATATGAATTAGGTCCAGGATTTTCTGCAGACATCTAAAGCTCAGGCTAACACCCACCATAGATCTGGCTATTTATTCAATAATGTTACAGTGAGAATGCTACTACGCTCTTTAGGTGAGGAAACAAGGTTTAATTCCCTTTGCTGGTAAGCTAAGATGTAGGGGACAGTAAGTAGAGACCATGTAGCTGCCTTTGAGGAGAGGAAAAGAAAAAAAAAAAGAGATAATCAGGCTACTTTTACATGTCAACTAACAGTAGCAGTGGCAAGGGCCTTGGAGCAGAATGTTCATCCATAGGTAGCAACTGGCCCAGGAAAAAACTGAAGACATCACATGAGCCATCAGCCAAGGAAAACATGGTAGATGACTAAACAAAAGTGAAAATTCACCAATACTCTTCAACAATGGATAAAGCTCTCAAAAGGTTTGCAGCTGAATAGCGTATTGCATAAAGTAAATTGCAGTAAAGGTAAAAAGCGGTAAGCGGTGAAAACCTTTTTTCCTCACGTACATGACCAACAATCTTGTTATGAATGACTGGAGTAAAATAATGAGAATGATATCTTAAAAAGTGGAAAGAACAAGAAAAAGCAACATAATTTCTTAAAGAAACTGTACATTTTGGTCCATTCCTTTACCAGCAGCAACATGCATTTAAGAAACATCCCTCATACCGAAGAATTCTTTAAAGGGGTAGAGAAGGATGGCAAGCAGGAGATAAGGAAGTTTAAAACTGGGACAGGCACCATGGAAATTTTATTTTTAGCAGGCTTTTCACTAGAGAGCTATCAACCCAAAGTAGTTTTAGCAGACAGTCCCAAATAGAAAGCAGACAATGACTGAAAGATTAACCTCCAATGCAACAATGTAAACAGCGAAGATGTGATCTAGAGCTGGTGGAGCTGAAGGTAGTAGCCAGGGCATATAACTTAAGAACATTCAGATGCAGTAAGACCATAGGAGAGCTGGAATCATAAAACTCTAAAATCAACATAATGGAGACAGGGTGAGAATTGAACTTGGTAAAGACAGAGTGATGGGGTTTTTGGGACTTTCTGTCAAAGATGACTTAGTCCACAATGCTTAGGAACATTTGTAGCTTGTGAAAGAGGCAAGATGAGAGGCCTGTGAAACCAACATTCAAGAAATTAACTCTAGAAATAACAAAAGTGAACAATTGGATTTCAACAGCATGGAAAAGAAATAGACACAATAATGCACACAGTTTCCTGTAGGTGGAAAAATGAATTCTGGTGACTGAATGGATGTGGGCTCATGGGTGAAACAGAACTCCATGGTTACATGCACCATTAGACAGCTGGCACAGACATGCTGCATGGAAACAAAATGGATAGTTTCGGTTTCACCAACACAGGATGTAGGAAATCTAAATTTATCAACAACTTGATGCTGAGCAAACAGCCAAGGAGCACAGCAACAGCCTTGGAGTCAAAGCCAGCAATGAAAGAAGTATGTGTGCTGGAACACGTGAAAGCTAATCTTCTGTTTGTAGACAACGTTGCTGAAGGGTAGCCTGTAGATGCTAAATACAAAAGTACAGAGATAGTAGCCCTAGGCAATACAACAGGTGACAAAGCAGACATGGAAGTAAAAGCTGCTCGAGAGGTTTGCTCCTGCATAGGACTAAAAACCAGGTCAGAAGAATGCATTGACTGAATGAGTTCACCTCCAGACTTGACTGTACTACTGCCCTCCCCTCCTGGCCAGTCTCCCATCCACCACCCTCCATAAACTTCAGCTCATTCAAAACTCTGCTGCCCATATCCTATGCTGCACCAAGTCTCTCTCACCAATCACCCCCTTGTTCCCCAGCCTACATTGGCTCCCAGTCTCCTGATGACCCAAACTTAAAATTCTTATCCTCGCGTTCAATTCCCTTCATAGCCTCATCCCTCCTCATCTCTGCAACCTTCGACAGCCCTACAAATCCTTGAGGATTCTGTGTTCCTCCAATGCTGGACTCTTGTGCACCACCACTTCCTTCACCCCACCATTATTGGTGGCTGTGTTTTTAACCATCTATGTCCTAAATTCTGGAAATCTTTCCCTAAATTTCTCTGCCTTTCCACCTCATTCACCTCCTTTAAGACCCAACTGTTTGACCAAGCTCTGTTACCTTTTTAATAACTCCTTCTTTGGCTCAGTGTCAATTTTTGTCTGATTCTGTGTAGTGCCATGGGAACGTTTCCAACTACATTTAAGGCGCAATGTATGTGTAAGCCATTGTTGTTACTGAATATTTTGACCAAAGCTATAAGCAGCTCCAAATGCAGAGGTGACAAAATTAAGGTTGCAGTCTGTGTTTTATTTCTCAGAACTTGGAGGAGGAGGAAATACTGGGAAAAGCATAATTTTCATTTAACCTCTGTTTCATCATCATAAAAAATACCTTAACTGGGTACACTACCAACATAGGTCACTCATCAGATAATGCCACCTCTCCATGGAACTTGGTGAACTTCAAATAAGGAACTGAGCAGAGTGGAGTAGACTATGACTTTTCAATACATGGAATTGCATGTCACCGCTCAAAGACAGTGTGCTGCCAGATCCTCCAAAGTTACTATATTTAAATCCATGTGGATCTGATCTGGCAGTTACATAATGTCAAGCTGCACAACAGACATAGCTTTTTTTTTGAAATAGAGGCCCAAACGGCCTCCTACTGCGCTGTTACAATTCTGTGATTCTGTGATATGAACAAACTGTTACATTACCTTTTCCCCCACTTTTAAGTACTTGAGTACCTTTCCAAAAGTAGAACCAAGCCTCACAGTATCAAAATCTGAAAAACCAGATGAAGGCAGATTGCTGAGGACCACAATCCTACTACGGGGTTCTTTCTAGAAGAAGAAATACAAAGAATATTACCATAAGAGGCAGGATGTGTTAAGTGCTGAATTTTTCTTTGCATCTTAAAACTAAAAACTTTAAACCAGTTAATGCTGTAATGAATACTAGATCAACTCTGCAATACATCATATAGTTCCCAAGCACCAAGAAAATATGAAGTGTTCCCTCAAAAGGATAAAGGGAGGAAGGAAATCAGAAGGCGAGGGAGCCTATAATTTTTTTTTTTTATATTTGTTCATGGGATGTGGCATTGCTGGCAAGGCCAGAATTTATCTCCCATCCCTAACTGCCCTTGAAATGTAGGTGGTGTGCAGCCTTGAGCCGCTGCAGTCCATGTCGGCAAGGATAGAATGGTGATATTTTTCCAGGATGGTGTGCGACTTGGAGGTGATGGTGTTCCCATGTGCCTGCTGCCCTTGTTCTTCCAGGCGGTAGAGGTCGCAGGGTTGGAAGGAACTGCCAAAGAAACCTTAGCGAGTTGCTGCATTGCAGAGGTGCATTCCGTAGTTGTGGCACAGAGTTGGTGGAATGAGTAAATATTTAAGCCAGTGGATGCGCTGCCAATCAAGTGAACTGCTTTGTCCTGCATAGTGCCAAACTTCTACAGTGTTGTTAGAGCTGCACTCATCCAGGCAGGTGGAGAGTATTCCATCATACTCTTGACTTGTGTCTTGTAGATGTTGGAAATGTTTTGGGAAGTCAGATGAGTTACTCGCTGCAGAATACCCAGCCTCAGACTTGCTCCTGTAGCCACAGTATTTATGTAGTTGTTTCTGTTACATATCTGGTCAATGGTGACCACCTGTCCTCAGGATGTTAATGGTGAGGGATTCTTTTTCTAATTTGTTCTTAGAATGTGAGCATCAATGGCAAGGCCAGCATTTATTGCCCATTCCTAAATGCACTCAAGAAAGTGGTGGTAAGGTACCTTCTTGAATTGCTGCAGTCCAAGTGGTGTAGATACACCCACAATGCTGCTTAGAAGTGAGTTCCAGGATTTTGATATAGTTCCAAGTCAGGATGGTGTGTGACATAAAGGGTAATTTGCAAATGGTGATGGTCTCCTTATCTGAGGAAGGATGTTCTTGCTATAGACGGAGTGCAGCGAAGGTTCACCAGACTGATTCCTGGGATGGCAGGACTGACGTATGAAGAGAGATTGGGTCGATTAGGCTTGTATTCGCTAGAGTTTAGAAGAATGAGAGGGGATCTCATAGAAACCTACAAAATTCTAACAGGACTGGACAGACTAGATGCAGGAAGGATGTTCCCGATGGCGGGGCAGTCCAGGACCAGGGGTCACAGTCTAAGGACAAGAGGTAAGCCATTTAGGACTGAGATTAGGAGGGATTTCTTCACCCAGAGAGTGGTGAACCTGTGGAATTCTCTACCACAGAAAGTAATTGAGGCCAAATCATTAAATATATTCAAGAAAGAGTTAGATATAGTTCTTAGGGCTAAAGGGATCAAGGGATACAGGGAGAAAGCGGGAACAGGGTACTGAGTTTGGATGATCAGCCATGATCGTATTGAATGGTGATGCAGGCTCGAAGGGCCAAGTGGCCTACTCCTGCTCCTATTTTTCTACGCTTCTGTGTTTTTCTATCTAGTGCCCTGTCCTTCTAGGTGGTAGAGGTCACGGGTTTGGAAGGTGCAATGGAAGGAGCCTGGATGAGTTGCTGCAGTGCATCCTGTAAATGATACACACTGTTGCCACTGTGTGCTGCTGGTGGAGAAAGTGAACGTTTAAGGTGGCGGACGGAGTTCTGATCAAGCAGGCTGCTTTCTCTTGGATGGTGTCGAGCTTCTTGAGTGCGATGGAGCTGCACTCATCCAAGCAAGTGGACAGTATTCCATCGCACTCCTGACTTGCACCTTGTAGATGGTGGAGGGGCTCTGGGGAGACAGGAGGCGAGACACTCGTTGCAGAATTCCCAAGCTCTGATCCCTCTTGCTGTCACGGTATTTGTATGGCTGATCCAGTTAATTTTCCGGTCAATGGTAACCCCAGGTGAGAGATTCAACGATGGTAATGCCATCGAACAGCAAGGGGAGATGGTTAGATTCTCTTTTGTTGGAGATGATCATTGTCTGGCACTGTGTGGCATAAATATTACCTGCCACTTATCAACCCAAGCCTGAATGTTATCCAGATCTTGCTGCATGAGGATATGGGCTGCTTCAGTATCTGAAGCGTCGCGAGTGGTACTGAACACTGTGCAATTATCAGCGAACATCCCCACTTCTGACTTTATGATGGAGGGAAGATCATTGATGAAACAGCTGAAGGTGCTTGGGCCTAGGACACACTACCCTGTGGAACTCCTACAGCGATGACCTGGGGCTGAGATGATTGGCCTCCAACAACCACAATCATCTTCCTTTGTGCTAGGGATGACTCTAACTAGAAGAAAGTTTTTCCCCCAATTCCTATTTTCGTCAATTTTGCTAGGGTTCCTTGATGTCACACTGTCAAAATCTGCCTTGATGTCAAGAGTAGTCACTCTCACCTGACCTCTGGAATTCAGCTCTCTTGTTCATATTTGGACCAAGTCTGTAATGAGGTCGGGAACTGAGTAGTTCTGATGATCCAAACTGCGCACCGCTGAGCATGATGGTGCTGTTGTTGATACCTTCCATCACTTTGCTGATGATTGAGAGTCGACTGATGACGCAGAAATTGGCCAGATTGGATTTTGTTGGTGTTACGAAAGTGCTTCCGTTTTTTTTATATTTTACTTTTTTTGAAGACTTGTGTTTCAAAACTGAAAAGATTCCATGGATGTGTTTTTTTTTAACCAAGTTCACTGAAAGGATACTTTAAGATGTTGTTTGAAAACAACCTGTGCTGAAATCGTGTGCTCAATAAACAACAGAAACCTTGGTAATCTAGAGAAGATCTTTAGAGAGAATCCACGTCAAGGTTTATGGAGGTCAGGAGGTTGACTTTCTGCTTGGGTTTGGATATTGTTTTCAGTTGGATTGGAGTGTGAACTGTTTTGAAGATACTTGGTGTTTTGCCTGCCAAGGAAAATGAAGCCACCCAGCTCACCTCTTTCTCTACCTCTTTGAAGAAACTCAGCGAAGATCCAGTGTGGGACAGCTAAAATCCCGGGTGCTGCATCTCTCCTGAGAAGCTGGGAAAACTTTCCAGATTAATTTTCAATGTTACCTGAAAGGAACTGCTTTAGAAAAGATCCCAGTGACCTGTCTGCACATACTCGGAGGCCAGACCAAAACGGATAACTGACTTCCTTCTATATTCCTTTTTTCTTCAAAAATTAGCAAGTATTTGGCCAAAGTATTCTTTTTTTGCAACAGACCTCTGCAAAGAGAATTTCTGCATTATTTGTGTGCGCACACGTGGTGGGGAATTTAAAAGGGAACTTTCATATTTCAATCTATGTATTAATGCTTTGCTTCATTACCGGATAAGTCTTGTTTGATAATAAACTGATAATTTTGTTGTTTACTAAAGGAACCTGGTTGGGATAAAGAGTAGAGTATATGATTGACCGAATCGGTAACTGGGTAACCATTTTTAAAAATATATGTTGTGACCTGCAGAGAAGTGGGACTAGAAAAGACAGTGCACTCCTCCCACCTCAGTCCTAAGACTGAGCAATTTTATACTGTTGGATAGATGTCTGTGTTGTAGCTATACTGGAAAAGCTTGATTAAGGAAGCAACTAGTTCTGGAGCACAAGTCTTTACTGTTACAGTTGGGATATTGTCAGGATCTATAGCCTTTGCTGCATGCCTTCAGCCGTTTCTTGATATCACGTGGAGTGAATTGAACTGTCTAATGACTGGCATTATGATGGTGGGGACCTCAGGAGGAGGCAGAGATGGATCATCCACTTGGCACTCCTGGTTGAAGATGTTTGCAAATGCTTCAGCCTTCTGTTACGACCGAGGCTGGAGGAGTGCACTGTCTTTCTCTAGTTCCACTTCTCCACGGGTCACAACATACAATTAAATGTTTTACCCAGTTACCGATACGGCCAATTATATACTTTATCAATTTAAGTTTCAGAATAAAATCCACCAACCAGGTTTCTTTAATAAACAAAATTATTACTTTATTATAAAACAAGACCTATTCAATCAAGATGCAAAGCTTATTAACACACTGGTTGAAATATGGAAGTCCCCTTCTAAATTAACCCAACACACACACCAGTTAAAGAAAAAATAGTTTTCTCTGCAAAGAACACTTTACACAAAAAAGGGACAGAAAAGTACTTTGGACAAATACTTGTTAATTCTTGAAGAAAAAAAGGGTAAAATATGGGACGACCCAGCCGGCCCTTTAATCTGGCATCCAAATACACGTAGACAGCGGTCACTGGGATTTTTTTGGAGCAGCTCTTTTCAGGTGATGTCGAGGAGTAGTCTGGCAGGCTTTCCAGGAGAATCACTGTATCAGGGATTTCTGCTATTACACTGGATTCTCAGGGTTTCTCAAAGAGAGGGAAAAAAGATGAGCTGGTGGCTTCTGTCTTTTCAATTGAACCAAAACAATATCCAAAAACAAATCAATTCTTGACCACCATAAATTTTGACATGTCACTTCTCTGTAAACAACTCCCATAGTTAGCAAGGCTCCTGCTGTTTACTTAGTTGAAGTCACGTGACTTCCAGTAAGGGTTTGTTTTTACACAAAGTCCCAAGTCCTTCCAGTGACCTTTTTTTAAAAAAAAACAAAGTCCAAAATCTATGGAATCTCTTCGGTTTTTCAAATGAATCAATTTTAATAATTTTTAAACACGAGTCCTCAAAAAATATTAAAAATAGAAGCACTTTCATAACACTGGCCTTCTACACTAAGTTGCTGGGCTCTGCCATCATTGAGGATGGGAATGTATATGGAGCCTGCTCCTCTGATCAGTTGCTTAATTGTCCACTACCATTTATGACTGGATGTGGCAGGACTGCACAGCTTTGATCTGATCTGTTGGTTGTGGGATCACTTAGCTCTGTCTATGGCATGCTACTTCGGCTGTGTGGCATGCACGTAGTTCTGTGTTGTAGCTTCACCAGGCTGACCCCTCATTTTTAGGTCTGTCTAGTGCTGGCCCTGGCAAGCTCTCTTACAAACCTCATTGAACCAGGGTTGGTCCCTTGGCTTGACGGTAATGGTAGAGTGAGGGATATGCCAAGCAATGAAGTTACAAATTATGGCTGAACACAATTCTGCTGCTGCAGATGGCCCACAGCACCTCATGGATACCCAGTTTTCAGCTGCTAGATCTTTTCTGAGTTTATCCCATTTAGCATGGTAGTGCCACACAACACAATGGAGGGTGTTCTCAGTGTGAAAACAGTACTTCATCTTCACAAGGATTGTGCAGTGGTCACTCCTACGAATACTGTCATGGACAGGCCCAGTGTGGCAGATATATCCTTCAGGACTCAGCCAGCTCTGTCAGTAGTGGTGCTACTGAGTCACCCTTGTTTATGGACATTGAAATTCCCCCACCCAGAGTATATTCTGTGCCCTTGCTACCTTCAGTGCTTCTTCCAAGTGGAGTTCAACATGGATGAGCACTAACTTATCAGCTGAGGGAGGGCAGTAGATGGTGATCAGCAGGAAATTTCCTTACTCACATTTGACCCAGATTTTTCAATGGTCACTTTAAGACCATAATTAACCAAGATCTTGGAACAAGTTGCCACTCTTATTTTCTCAGGTAAGAAATAAGTGGTACAGTGTGACCTAAAGCGACCCATCTTAACATCCCATTACTTGGGATTGGGTTAGAACCACCCGAACACACATGCAGCTCCTTCCACAACCTCTAAAATATATAGTGGTAGGGACAGGTGGGGATGTGGTAGGAATATGGAGTTAGTGTAGGATTAGTATAAATGGGTGGTTGATGGTCGGCACAGACTCGGTGGGCCGAAGGGCCTGTTTCAGTGCTGTATCTCAAAAAAAAACCCACATCCAGTGACAACTCCAAAGAACTACTGTCTTCAGCTTGAATCAAAAAAATGGGTGATGTTTGAAAGAATGTGACCTGACATTAAATCACATCAATGAGATAAAAAAATACTCCCCGTAAGAGTAATGTGGGAAGCTATCAGAGCAGAGATCAAGTTCAGTACTGCATTTCCATGCAGCCTGCATTTTAACTGAAATAAGACCAACCACAAGGGTTCAGTGGTCAAAAGTGAAATTAAAATTCACAAATCCTTGTTCTGGCAAAAATCTCTTGCCAGTCTTTTCATCTTCAATACATCTGTGCTCTACTGTATTCAATTCTATGCCTAACTGTAATAGCTTAAGTAAATACTGTACTTTAAAGTATTGCATTTACATTATAATGAAATTAACACTAACCGGATTTTCTCGCTTGCTCTGTATAGGAACATCTGAAATTTAAAAAAAAAACAAGCATCTCAATGAGGTTTGAATTCAATGCTGTAACTTCAGATATTAACGCAAAGATTTGAGGAATATTAATACTGCTAGTAAACAATCGAGTTACAGTTCAAGTTCACGCAAGTAACTTCCGGTCAGTTTTCTTTTCCTATACCTTTCAATACAATGTCACTGCAACAAGATTGTATCAGGACTAAATTACAAGCATAATGGACATTATACCTACAGTAAAATAAAAACACAATTTCATATCTCATAAAAATGAGCAACATATGGCTTGGTTGGAGCACAACTATAATATAGTATGTCACGCTAAACTATTAAATCAAGCCAAAACACTTAGTAAAAGTACACTGGCCTGGATTTTGCAGTAGTGATGATGGCAAAACTAACAGCAACTTCTCAAGTCCACACATGCTGTCAAATGTGGAAATCGAAGAGTTACTGTCAGTGATTCTTCTCTTCCCCATAGGGTTTGCTGAAGTCACCGCATACTGCAATCAAGTAGTAATCATTGAACTGAGAAATTTCCCTTTCACATTGTTAGTCTCACTACAAAAACCCTTGAAAAGGTTCCACCTTGTTGAATGAGGTGTAATTGGGTTTTGAACAGTGTTGCGACTCCTGTAGAGAGCACAAACAAACGAAAAGCATCGAATTCACCAACTGACCCCAATTTAGAAAAGCAAACTGACAAGATTTCACTTTTACAAATTTTACTTGAACAAACCAAAACCAACATATACATGAAGCAACAGACAGATCACAGTCTATATATATTACAAACCACACCTTAA
The DNA here is from genome assembly GCF_036365525.1 of Heterodontus francisci. Taxonomy (NCBI): domain Eukaryota; kingdom Metazoa; phylum Chordata; class Chondrichthyes; order Heterodontiformes; family Heterodontidae; genus Heterodontus; species Heterodontus francisci. Next base: position 34,489,602 of record NC_090382.1, read on the forward strand.
ACATCAGATACAACAGATATGGGTCTCATGGTTTCACTGGGCAGTATATATGGTACCAAACTACAGTCGCACAGTTCTTCACAACTCTGAAGTTCCTCAGGTAGATTTTCAGCTCCTTTCTTCAAGAATTTAGCCGCTGTTCTTCACCTGACAGCAGTTCCCTCAATCAGAACTCCACAGGTGCTGTCTTCACCACAAGGCGCACTTCTCCAGAACCTCCTCAGCTCTGCTCACGACAGTCTTGATGGTGTGGATATACCAGTCTGCGCTTTATCCAAGTCCTTCAGTGACAACTTTGTGGCTGTGTCTGGTTAGTCAGCGACTTTAAGTAACAGAAACAGCTCCTGGATTCAGTCTTCACTTTCTTCTGTTTGCTGGCGCTCCACTCCTGCCTGACCTGCCCTGTCTGTCTGGTCTGGGGAGGACTCTGTCTCCTTTTATCTGGTTTTAACCAATGTTAGTTTCCATGAAAACCTGAAGTTGTTTTTTTCCACCTTCTGTTTCTGCTTCAGTTTCAGTTTCTCTCTCAGCGAGGGTCTAAAAAAAAAACAAGCTTTGCAACCATGGATTCTGTCAGGCAAGCCCCCCCACCTGCCAAGAATGAGACACATATTTCGCCACATGAAAGAGAGCCTATCACAAAGAATTGCCAGGCCCCTCGCCAGAAAGAGCTTTTTTGCATGCTCGCAGACAGTGTTGGAACAAGGGACCCAGTCCTTGCTTCCCCAATACACAGAAGTGGTGGTCAGACCATTTAGTCACATGATTAACTGGCTGTTGGTTTTTTGAATTTGAACTGGTCACAGGATTTTGGAACTCAGAAAGCTCTTTGCTCCTGGACTGAAAAGACCTCTCTCTCCTGTCTGCTCCCATCTCTTTATCACAGAACTGAAGACCCATTGAAGACACATGAACTCCGAGAGAGAAAAGTCTTCTACAGTGAACAAGGTTTAAGAATACTGTGCCTCAACGAAAAACAAAACTACCTACAATCAAGGACAACAATGAGCTCGAAGCACAGTAAAAATCCCTCTTCATAGATTGCCTCAAACTTTACTTTATTTTTCTTCTGCCCTTTTCTGTCTCTATTTGCATGTGCGTATCGAGTATGCATGCTAGTGTGGGGCGCGGCATATATCCGTAGGCATTAACCGAATTAGCTTAAAACACTGTGTTTAAAAATTAAACCCTGTTACATAAGACCAGGTGAAGGCTAAAAGGGACCCCTAGACACCTTTCTTACCTGATCGTAACAATTCCATCACAGTACTAAGTTCAGAATTTCTGAACATCCTCATTGGCCCTGAAAAACTACTTCTATTTGTAGAATATCAAGTTTCTCCATTATGATAAAAGATTAACATTTAAAAATTATTTAAACTTTTTTCATGATATTTCAGCTTCTACTTTAATTCCACATGTATGTCTCATTTATTTCCTTTCTAAAATTTTAATTGAAAAATTCAGTGCATTTTACTTCCTGGTTCGCTATCTGAAAGGCTGTGTTTGCTGACAACACAACCACTAGGTGGCGCAGTACTGGCACATATGCAAATGCACCCTCATTGACTGAAACGTCACTGTCGGCAACGTCTTAGGCAGCTGCCAGTAATAAAAATGGCGCTGCTCTATTTGTCACAAAAAAAAATTAAACCCAAACCCCCTCAATAGATGCGATCGTCGCCTCCATCCCACCCCCAACAGTATCCCGCTCCCTCCTGCCATCGCCAGGAAGGGGGGGAGGGGGGGGGGGGTTGGCAGGGAAAGTGGCGAGTGAGCACCTGAAGTGGCAAGGTGGGGAGCGAGCGGCTGAGGGGGGAAAAGGCAAGGCCGGGAGCGAGCAGTCAAGAGGGGAAACAGCAAGGCCAGAAGCGAGCAGCCGAGAGGGGAAGCAGTGAGGCCAGGAGCGAGCGACCGAGAGGTTTGTAGAGGGGGTGCGGGTGCGGTGGAGCGGCAAAACGGGTGGGAAATGAGCAGCTAAAGCTGGGTACTGTTGAGGGGGAATGGAGGCAGCGATTGCAGCCATTGAGAGATGAGGCAATGTTTGGCCATCATTATGTCTGGCGTCATTTTGTGGTGACGTTGGTGTGCGCATGCATAGATTCATACTGGCAAGCTGAAAAATGTTCGGATGCACTGATGATGTCAATGATCACTCTGCGCATGCTCTATGTTGTCAGGAAACACTCCATATCTGAAAATACTTCAATGCCACTAGCCGCCTACCCTGCTTGATGATTACACTGTTGCTGGACACCTGGAGATCCCCTTGACTTGGAGACAGATTCAAAGTGACGGGAAAGGGAAAATCCACACCAAAGAGATTGCTAAATCTTTGTAGGCAGCTTTGAGATCAGTGGCGCAGCTGTCGCTTCGCCACTGACCGTGACATTTGGGCCATTAAGTTACTCCAGATACGCTATTGCGCAGAGAAAGCAATTACACGTAGTCAGAACAGCATCAGTAGCATGGGATCAGATTCTACATAATAGAACTTGCTTTCAACAGAAGCAACAGGGTTGGCAGGCAAAGCTTTAGCACCACTGAAATAAATTAAGCTTAGAAATAACAGACAGAAACAGCAAACGTGATCTTATAACTGCCGAAGCCACATGCCAAACTAAATAATGTGGATCAACCATCAAAATGTGTCGTTCACGACCCTTTGTGTGGCACTATCAAGCAAAATGACCAGTTTAAATGTAAGAATGATGGCAGAAAGAGGTCTTCTGAAGGTTAAGACAGAGCCTACCTTTTGAGGAATTGGCTTGACTTTTCAAGTGAAACTAAAACTACTGGATGTGCACCAATCACATTTCCGGTCAAAGACAGATGGTAAGTGGCAATATAAATTTTGCATAAATTGTTTTGCATAAAAGCCTGTTAAAGATGCAAATGAGACAGGAATAGGCATGTCACATAGGTTACCAAGCTCAATGATTCTATAAGCTTTTAGGATGTAAACCTTTGGCGTCCACTGCAGTTCAGTTGATCGCACTCTCGCTTGAGGCAGAAGGTTGTGTGTTGATATCCCACTCTAGAGAATCTAGGCTGATACTCCACTGCAGTTCTGTCAGATGTGCCAGCTTTTGGATGAGACATTAAACCAGGGTCCTGTCTGCCCTCTCAAGTGGATCTAAAAGATCCCATGGCACTATTTCAAAAAGAGAAAGGGAGTTCTGGCATAATGTATCATGGCAGTATGGGACAGCTGAACTTCTCCTGTCTGACTTTTCCATATGCAAGTTGCACGCCATCTTGTATTGGACATATATCAATATCCATCACCACTGGGTCAGATCCTGGAAATATCTGTGTAACAGCATGTGAGCCCATCACTACCAGAACTGCAATGGTTCAAGAAGGCAGCCCACTACCATATTCTCAGGTCAACTAGAGATGGGCAATAAAGGCAGTTTTGTTAACACCCACTTCATGAGAATAAATTTTAACAAAGCAAGATAATCAGATGAAAAGTGTTTATAAAATCGGCAGCAGGTTTCATATTTCTCCAAGTTACAGAATGTCAAAAACAAAGTGGGTTCGTGTCATGGGCTTAAATCACAGGCTTAAGTCACTTGGAACAAACTATGATGGCCCAAATGTCTAAACCTGAAGCTAATATCAACCAGCTGAAGGTTTACTGACATAGGCCTTATTGAGCCTATACATAACATGGCACAGGATTAACTGAGAGTGTCCATTCTCTATTAAAGACCTCACAGAAAACTCAAAAGGCTTTCTGAATGTTGGAAAACATGAACAAAGAGAATATTGCTACATAACTATTCCTGACTATATTCCAAACTATACTTACTTATAGCACTGATGAATTCCAGAGGCGAGGTGAGAGTAACTGCCTTTGACATCAAGACAGCATTTAACTGAGTGAGGCACTGAAGAGCCCTAGCAAAATCATTGGGAATAAGGTGGAAAACTCACCACTGGCTGAAGTCATAATTAGCACAAAGGAACATAGTTGTCGTTGTTGGCAGCCAATCATCTCAGCCTTAGGACACTGCTGCAGGAATTCCTCAGGATAGCGTCCTAGGCCTAACCATCAGCTGCTTCATTAATGACCCTCCTTCCATCCTAAGGTCAGAACTGAGGATGTTTGCTGATTGCACAGTGCTCAGTACCATTCACAACTCCTCAGATAATGAAGTAGAGTATGCCTACATACAGCAAAACCTGGATGACATTCAGGATTGGGCTGATAAGTGGCAAGTAACATTTGCTCCACACAAGTTCCAGGCAATGACCATCTCCAAGGAGAGAGATTCTAACAATCTCCCCTTGACCATCAATGGCATTACCATCGTTGAATCCCGCACCATCAACATCCTGGGGGGTGGGGGTCACCATTGGCCAGAAACTATAACTGGACCAGCCACATAAATACCTAAAAGAGGTCGGAGGCTGGGAATTCTTCAGAGAGTATCTCACCTCCCAACTCCCCAAAGCCTGTCCATCATCTACAAGGCACGTCAGAAATGTGATGGAATACTCACTCCCCAGTTGCCTGGATAAGTGCAGCTCCAACAACACTAAAGAAGCTCAACACCATCCAGGACAAAGCAGCTCACTTGATTGGCACCTCATCCATCACCTTAAACAATCATTCCCTCCACAACCAGAGCACTGTGGCTGCAGCATGTACTATTTACAAGATGCACTGCAGCAACTCGACAAAGTTGCTTTGACAGAACCCTTCAAACTTGCGATCTCTCCCGACCACCTAGAAGAACAAGGGCAGCAGGCATATGGGAACACCACCACCTGCATGTTCCCATTCTGACTTGGAACTATATTGCTGTTCCTTCGATGTTCCTGGGCCAAAATTAAGCCCCTGGGTGCGTCTACACATGGATTGCAGCGGCTCACCAACTACCTTCTCAAGGGCAATTAGGCATGGGCAATAAATACTGGCCCTGTCAGTGATGCCCACGTCCCATGAATGAATAAAGAAGATAAAATAATAAAACTTGAAATTTTTTTTACTGGTACTTATGGACAACGGTGATTTGTAGTGGACCTTATATATAACAGACTGACACAATTCATCTGACCAAAACAGCAGCACTGTGGTGTGACTTCCCAAAAGCAATGCCCGTGGTGATTTTTTTTTCCCCTCATGGAATGGTGACAGCATATTCTTCTGTGGAGGGTGACCAAATGAAGAACATTTGACACCTTAATTCATTCCCTTAAACCTGAACTGAATTTGTAAATATTCTTCAGTACGGCAACAAAACTAATTAGTAGTCCCTCCCATGAATGGAGGGGTAGAATTTGGATTTATGGCTGCAATTCTCACCACAAAACAACAGAGAGGGAGAGGAAAATCATTCTCAAACTGAGGAGGGAGAAGAGAGCAAATAGTCAATGAACTGTCAGAGACAGAAGAGGAAACGATCAGTGGAAAACTTGGATGTTGACAGAAATGCAAAAGAAAATACTGAACTGGGGAGAGATATGCCGCAGTTGAGGTGAAGGACAAATCACTGATGTGTTGCACAAAGGGGCAAATCGCTGTCAAACTGGTGGAGGGTCATATTCAGCTAGTAAAATAGTTTGTTGAGGTAACTAAATGACCAATAAAATTAAAAATGAAACAAAAAACAGAACTGTGATTGCCCATCATCAGTAGTGTAAGTGAGTTTATTTTTACCTGTGCTTCTTTTGACCTTCACCTTTTTTTTGAGTATAAGAGTCGGAGCTTTGGTCTTCGTAACTGGATTTTTCCTGTATGCAATCAAAACATTAGCTGTAATATACTTTAATAAGCAAGTAGTAGAGGTTTCAATTAAGAAGCAAGTTGCAACCATGATAATTAAAATACAATGAAGACTAAAGTTAGTAATTTTATAAATCCAGACAATTAAATATTGTCCAAATCTCCCACTAGAATTGAATAACAGGCTATGCCAGTTACTATATAAATTTGCAACAAACTGGGAGATTACACTTAAGTTAGACACCAATGTACAAGTCATCTATAATTAGTATTGTAAATTTTACAAGTTGATGCTTTTCATTATCCTGGTAAGGTACTTACAACGGAAATACTACATATACTTAAGCTGACCTTCTTGGAAGACAAAAGGCAAAATACCACAGATGTTGGAAATTTGAAATATAAACAGAAGATGTTGGAAATACTCAGATCAGGCAGCATCTCTGGAGAGAGAATCAGAGTTAACGTTGAAGGTGTGTGACCTTTTCTCAGAATTAAAAAATATTACAAATGTTAAGAGGTTTTAAGCAAATACAGGCACAGGGAAAGATGTGGGGTGGAGGGGAGTATGGCAAGAACAAGACAGACACTCCCCTTTGCCTCCTTTCCTCCCCCACCATTCTCCCTGCACTTGTACTTGGTTAAAACTTATTAACATTTGTAATATTTTACAATTCTGATGAAAGGTCACACACCTGAAAACATTAATTCGGTTTCACGTTCCGCAGATGTTGCCTGACCTGAACATTTATAGCTTTTTCGGTTTACTTCTCAGAAGACAACCTGTAAATGGGGGCTTTGAGTTGACTTTTGTAATATTTAGCCCTCCATTGGCAACAACTGATTCTGATTGCACAGTCAGACCAGATGCAGCATAAGATCATCCAAGAACCCGGCTTCCTTTTGCCCACTATGGGTTTACCAACAAAATTGTTGTCTCTTCTGTTTAAAACATCTGCATGTTGCTGGGTTTGAAGGAACTCTGGCCCACAGGAGACAAAGACTGCCCAAGATACCTAATTGGCTATTTTAACTCCAGTTAAAATCTCAATAGACCTTTCGTACAGTGATTGTCCCCCAACATCCAAGTCAAAGGTAATGTATCTCGATGGGGAGTGCACAACCTTTTTAGACTCTGTCCTTGTCCCATGCTGCTGAACATTTTGCAAGCCAGTCACAGTAAGGAACTGATCAAGTAAAGGACTCACCCACCAAAAAAATCTAGTAAAACCAGGGATTTGCTAGTCCCTGTCAATCGAGAATCAACTGAAACAATAGCACCAAGCCAGGAACGGAAAACAAGAATTCATCCCATTCAGCTCACTCCTTCCACTGACCGTACAAATACACAAGAACCTAAAAAATATGAGGTGTTCGTCCCTTGAGCCAGCTCCAGCATTCATTATGACTGAACTTCTGCATCAGCTACATCTGCCTACACTATCCCCATATCCCTCAATTCCCTTAATATCCAAAAATCTGTCAGTCTCTGACGTCGATAAACTCAACGACTGAGTATCAACAGCTCTACCCTGTTCACTACTCTAAATAAAGAATCCATCCAATCATGAACTCCACTCTATTCATCTGAAGTTCCAAAATTCAAGCAAGTTAACTGCCATATAATTTCTCACACCAATGAACTAGTGTGGACTAGCTTATCCACACAGCTCTTGCTGAATGTAGTTTGACTTACTTTGCAACTGGTAGTTCTCCAGGGACCCAATCTGGATAGCTAGAAATAAACATGAAAAATGTTAATTTGATTAACAATGGAACGGGCATTATAATGGAAGCACCATTAAATAAATGATCACGACAGGGAGAAAAAAAAAACTCACCAAAGCCATTAACTGCCTACAGAAATAATACATAACAGTTGCGAGAAATTTTCCAAGAATCAGAGAACCAAAAAGTTTTTTTCAACTTGTCCTTTCTTAACTGCCAATATACCTCTTCATCTTGTCAAACTGAGTAACTACTTTCTAATAATATCGTTAGCCAAAGGACATAAATATGCTGAGCACAAAAATAATCCATTTTATGTTGTACTATAAGAGGTACCTGATCAAGTCGTCATTATTAGGAAGGAAAGCATCCTGCACATGCATCAAAAAGCCCAGAGTATCAACAGAAGGAAATAGGGTGCATTGAGTGTTAGAATACTGTAACAAATCAAACGATATTCCTCCAGTGCTTTTTCTTGAGATTTAAATACATCTATAATTAGATTTAATGGTGGAACTTTAATAGTATCAGCACTGTAAAATCTGTGCCTGTCCTCCAATAAACATAATGGCTCTCAGTCGCATCAGCCCCACTCTCAACTCATCCCCTGAACGCATCCTGCTGTACTATTTCAAAATCTGTTTTTTCAACCTTTCCTAACTTATCTTTCATACCTTGCCATCCAGTCCTCTTATTTCCCTGAAAAGCATCTTAAGGCTTCTTGAAAATTAAGGGCACTGCGTGAATGCAAGTTGCTACTGATACAATAGCCAAATTCTACATGGCTTTCAGTGACTTTTCTATTCTATTCAATGTAACAAATTCAAGGCAAACATCAAACCCATTCTGGCACTTTACACCTTATACAATTCAGTCTATCGCCTCTACAAGTACAGAACACCCCCTACAATAATTTTACATCGAATGGAGTATTCAAAATAAACTGAGACTGCCTTATTTTCACACACCAACATAAGATCAGAACAGTAAATTTTGTACATAGCTTGTTCCATGACTGAAGAGCACGTGGAATTTAAGCACTGTTTGAAATTGGGCTGCAAAGTGCACGGTATCAATGATACCCACAGTACTATTTCAGAAATTAATGTAACAAGATCAGATCCATGTACCTTACATAAACACTCTGCAAACTCATACTCCAACCATAAAAAATGTACTGGTAAAAACACAGAAGTCATTGATCAATTCCAAATATTAATACATACACTCTCTGAAGTAAAAGGCAGCGTAGCTTGTGTAATGGATCATTCATATGATCATTCCAATCCTGTACAACATGAAAACAAAAGATTAGATTGCTTTGATAATAAGGGATGGCACAATTATAAACATCTTACATTTTAGCCTCAATAGAAATCAAGATTATTCGCAGCAAAGACTGCATGAAGTAGAATTAATTTTATGTACAGTAAATTCAGCAATAGCATGTAAGTACCCAGTGCACAGAGACATTGAGCACAGGCTAGCTGACTGAAGTGTCCCATGTCTCAAATGTCGTAGCCTCTAATCAGTCATTAGAATTCCTTTCAAAAATCACACCAATTTTACAAGACAGCATCTGAACTCCCTATTGATAACATTGTAAATTATGGTTATTTACTATTCTGTATTCCATTGGATAAATCTGGATATCCAATGTGAGGGCTAGCACATCTAGTACAATCATTCACAAGAAAACTGGAGGTATACAAAATTAAGTGTAATAGATTTGTCAACGCCATTCTAAGTGTAATTGTTTAGATTTGCTCACCAGTATAATGAAACAGAATAATAAATCCAGAACTACGAGTTGCAATGTTAGAGGGAGAACAGATGATGTGAGAAATAAGAATTAGATATTATCAAGTTACTCACCTGCAGAGTATCAATTATTTTGTCACACAGTGAGCAACAGTGCGGGAGCACTACAGGCAAGTAGCCAAGAAAATCCTTTATGTTTTGTAGAATAGGAGTTCTCCGTTTTTTCTCAAGGAGAGACAGTTCTTCTGCACATGGAAAGGGAAGCTCCTCAACTACTTCGTAATCGGATTCGGTTTCAGAATCAGAATCAAATTTACTTTGATGACGTGGCGACTCAGAGAAATGCCTCTCTTTTTTACGAAAACTGTCACCACTTATTCCGTCCTGTTCAGATCCAGCACTGGATTCTCCAGAAGAAGGATCATAGCCGTAGTTGACTAGAGGTTTGCGCACAATGCCTTGACTTTCAGAATTCCTTTCTTTCAATGGTTTTTCTTCAGTTCCATCATCACGAGAAGTCCTGGTGGAATGGCTTTGTTGTGGAGAATTGTCACCTTTGCTGTGTTTCAAAGATGCTCGCTTCTTTTTAATCTGCTTAAGAATCTTTGGCAAGGAATCAAGTGTAAGTTTGTCTTTAGGATAGCTCTCTACTTCATCCAGATCCTTAGATGAAAGGCCAAGAGCAGCTAAAATGTTACTAGTCTTCTGTGAACGAACTGGTTTTTTAACATGTGACAACAGCTGGTTTTGATGTCCAGCTTCAAAGGAAGACAAATTACTGTTTGCAGTGTTCATTTTACAAGAAGATGCATCACCTGAAGTCTGACTTTGAGATTGTAGTCGACCACTTTGCAGTTCAAAGTTCTGACAGGGTTCCACATCTTGCTCAATTTTCTGATCCCGTCTTAAATGTATTGTACCATATGGAATTTGACTCAGTTTCTCAACTTCTATTTGAGCAACAGGAGACTGGTCAGATGCAGAAAGGTCAACATTTGCATCTTGAAAGTGAACCTTTTTAGCACCACCAATTATGTTCTGACCCTTTGACATTTTGGCAGAAAAGTGTGGCTACATCAAGGCTGCTAAAAGTAGGTTGGACCTTCAGGAAGTAACAGGAAGTTGTAGTAAAGCTGTCCAGTTTGATGAAAATAGGACTGAATAATTTCACCAATGTTGCCAAGCTTAAAGTTAAAGAAAAACATTAAAGTCAAGAACAAGGTTTTCAAGTCATCTGCAAACTTAAAACTTTTTAAAAAACAGGTAACTGCAACATTTACACAGTAGCATTTTAAAAAATTACAAAAAATAAAAGTAATGTTTTCACTCACAGCAATTTCAATATGCACTGACAGATATCCGTAAAAAAGGAAAATTGGAAATCTATAACAGAAAGAGGGGATGAGGGTATGCAGTTGATATAAAAACAGAAAATGCTGTGCAACAGTGCAGCTGATGTTGTGTATATCAAAGGCCTTTTGAATGTTCATTAAGTACCACATATTAGACTTTTCAGCAAAATTGAAACCCATGCGATAAAAGGGGCAGTAACAGCATGGATGCAAAATTGGCTAAGAGACAGAAAACAGAGTATTGTAGTGAATGATGTTTTTTGGACTGGAGGAAGTGGCATGCCCAAAGGTTCAGAACTACTGCTGTTTTTAATATACATTAATGATTTGGATTTGTGGGTACAACGCACAATTTTGAAATGTGCAGATCACACAAGTGAGGAAAAGAGTATAATAGACTGCCAGAGGACATAGTCAGGTTGGTGGAATGGGCAGACATATGGCAGATCAAACTCAATTCAGAAAAGTATGGAGGTAATACCAGAGACCATATAAACTATATGGTACAATTTTAAAGGGTTTGCAAGATGAAGACCTGTGGGTCTTGTGCACAAATCTTCAAAGGTGGCAGCATCTGTGGAGAGAAAAGCAGAGTTAGAAATATAATAGATTTTGAGCAAGTGAAAGGAGGGAGGGATGAAATGTCATTTAATGTCTCCTGCCCTCCACCCTATCACAGACCTTCCATTTTGTTCTTATTTCCCCCTCCCCCCTTTCACTTGCTCAAAACCTCTTACAATTCTAACCTTTGCCAGTTCTCGTGAAAGGTTATCGATCTGAAACGTTTACTCTGTTTCTCTCTCCACAGATGCTGCCTGACCTGTCAAGTATTTCCAGCATTTTCGGTTTTTGTTTCAGATTTTCAGCATCCACAGTATTTTATTTTTGTGTTCAAAGGTGGCAGGACAGGTTAATAAAGCTTATGGGATCCTGGGCTTTATAAATGGAGGCACAGAGTACAAAAGCCAGGAAATAATGCAAAATACTAGATCAGCCCCAGCTGGAGTATTGTGTCCTATTCTGGGCACCACACTTTGGAAGGACGTGAAGACTTTGGAGATGGTAAAGAGGAGATTTACTAGAATGGTTCCCAGGATGAGGAATTACAGTTATCTGGATAAACTGGAGAAGCTGGGGTTGTTATCCTTACAACAGAGAAGACCAAAAGGAGATTTGATAGACGTTTAAAATCATAACGGGTTTAGATAGCATAAGAATAGAGAAACTATTTCCAATGGCTGATGGTACAGATTTAAGGTGATTGGCAAAAGAACCAGTGGAGACATGAGGAAAAACTTAATAAAACAGGTGATTAAGATTTGGAATGCACTGCCTGATAGGGTGGTGGATCAATAGTCATCTTCAAAAGGAAATTGAATAAATACTTGAAGGAGAAAAAATTTTCAGGGATGGGGAAAGAGGGGGAAGGGTCAGACCAACAGGATTGCTCCTTGAGAGCCAGTGCAGACTCAATGGGCTGAATGTCCTTCTGGCCTGTACTATTCTATGATCGACATAACTAGAAATGAGAGCGCCAGAACGATCAGTGCATTAACATTAGTTTTGTCTTGGTGTCTTCATGCAATGAGTACAAATGCCATTTCTACACAGATGTTAAAAATGCAGACATCACAAAATACCATAAGCAGGATTTCTGTATTCTTCTAACATAATCGCGGCACAGTGGCGCAGTGGTTAGCACTGCAGCCTCACAGCTCCAGGGACCCGGGTTCGATTCCAGGTACTGCCTGTGTGGAGTTTGCAAGTTCTCCCTGTGTCTGCGTGGGTTTTCTCCGGGTGCTCCGGTTTCCTCCCACAAGCCAAAAGACTTGCAGGTTGATAGGTAAATTGGCCATTATAAATTGTCACTAGTATAGGTAGGTGGTAGGGAAATATAGGGGCAGGTGGGGATGTTTGGTCGGAATATGGGATTAGTGTAGGATTAGTATAAATGGGTGGTTGATGTTCGGCACAGACTCGGTGGGCCGAAGGGCCTGTTTCAGTGCTGTATCTCTAATCTAATCTAATCCAGCATTACCAATGGAGAATGTACTGTACAAACAGCACTTGTGGGTTGAGGTAAAGCAACCTCAACCACGTTAAGCAAATTTACTTTTATATTTACTGTAACTATGTCATAATACCATAAGCTAATTGCTGGACTTTTATGGTGCATTTTGATTCATGTGGCTAAACAGTAAACACAAAGATACTGGGAGACAGAGGCGCAAGAGCCAACTGTGCAGCAGCCCCGACAAACAAATTTCTCTGCAGCACCTGTGGAAGAGCCTGTCATTCTAGAATTGGCCTTTATAGCCACTCCAGGCGCTGCTTCACAAACCACTGACCACCTCCAGACGCGTATCCATTGTCTCTCGAGATTAGGAGGCCCAAAAGAAAGAACTGGGAGAAAGTGAAATATACATAGCACCCAACATAGCTCCACTGGGCGCAGAAACAAATTTTGTATGGCTGACTTTGTCTTAACAGTATCAATATACCCCAGTAAAATTTTCAGTTTATTCCCCATAAACTAAAAATATACTCCTATTGCAGGCACCTAACAGAGATTTTTGCTATTTTTCTTTTACTGGCCCAATCACCTTCACCCTTGATCAGTACTGTACTCAATTCCTTTGTGCAACCCTGGACATATATTAGCAATCATCATTGGGAAGCAGAATAACACATCCTTCCTGTCACTAGTACAATTATCTTTTCCCATGCTTGGGCTTATGAGTTCAGGACACAGTTTTTTTCAGGTAAGGTTTTACAGGACAATTATCGAGTTTTTGTTTACCTCAGAGATGTTGGCTTGTGAGACACACAAAGGAAAAATGAGTGAAGCTGTGGCAGCAGCAGAAGCAGAAAGACAGAGGATATTATTGGAAATTCTAACTTACAGAAAGGTTGATTTATTTTACTCAATACAAAAGCTGAATGATTTCATTGCCTAAGCATTCCTTTCCGACAAAAAAAGCAAAAAAATTAGAATGGAAACACAAACCTCTTGGACAGTTCAACCGATAGCCAACATTCTAGCAAGACTGAGGAAAATACCCACGAATGAAATCAGACACATAAGCAAGGTTTGTGAATTGATGCACATGTTTGCAACATGCATAGGCGTTTCCATAGCAACACTGCTTGGATGTGTCATATAGATTGATTTCAAAGTGAAAGTACCTCCCTTTGTTTTACAGAAAGGGGGAAGCATGAATCGAAGACATAAAAACACTCGAGAAAACTGCAAGAGCAATTCAGAGAAACAAGACAACAAAGTGGAAGATAAACAAATACAGAAATGGCAGGACGAAGAATTAGGAAGTGGGAAACACGCCAAGACACAATTCCAGGAAGAGAAAGCAAGTTTTGTACTTTTACCTATAACGCAGTACCTTCGGATGGCAGATAAATTAGGGCTGCTAAACAATTCCCCCGCATTGTCTTTAGACCAAATTGTGCATGCGCTTGAGACAATTCAACACAAAAAAGCTTTACATAAATGACAATTAAATAAAAACCTAACATGGAATTGAAGATCTATTTAAAAAACACCCTCTCATATAAATTAAAATTTAAAATATATTGAACTGTTATGATACAGTCATACAGCACAGAAACAGGCTCTTCGGCCCATCGTGTCCGTGACGGCCATCAAGCACCTTTCTATTCTAATCCCATTTTCCAGCACTTGGCCCATAGCCTTGTATGTTATGGCATTTCAAGTGCTCATCTAAATACTTGTTAAATGTTGTGAGGATTCCTGTCTCTACCACCCCTTCAGGCAGTGTGTTCCAGATTCCAACCATCCTCTGGGTGAAAAATGTTTTCCTCAAATCCCCTCTAAACCTCCTGCCCCTTACCTTAAATCTATGCCCCCTGTTACTGACACCTCTGCTAAGGGAAAAGGTTTCTTCCTATCTACCTTATCAATGCCCCTCATAATTTTGTATACCTCAATCAGGACCCCCTCAGCCTTCTCTGCTCTAAGGAAAACAACCCTAGCCTAGCCAGTCTCTCTTCATAGCTGAAATGCTCCAACCCAGGCAACACCCTGGTGAATCTCCTCTGCACCCTCTCCAGTGCAATCACATCCTTCCAAGAGTGTGGTGACCAGAACAGCACACTGCACTCCAGCTGAGGCGTAACTAGTGTTTTATACAGCTTCATCATAATCTCCCTGCTCATATTCCATGCCTCGGCTAATAAAGGCAAGTGTCCCATATGCCTTCCGAACTACCTTATCTACCTGTGCTGCTGCTTTCAGTGATCTATGGACAAGTACACCAAGGTCCCTCTGACTTTCTGTACTTCCTAGGGTCCTACCATCCATTGTATATTCCCTTGCCTTGTTAGTCCTCCCGAAATGCATCACCTCACACTTCTCAGGATTAAATTCCATTTGCCACTGCTCTGCCCATCTTACCAGCCCATCCATATCGTCCTGAAATCTAAGGCTTTCCTCCTCATTATTTACAACACCACAAATTTGCGTGTCATCTGTAAACTTACTGATCTTACCTCCTATATTCACATCTAAATCACTAATGTACACTACAAACAGCAAGGGTCCCAGCATCGATCCCTGTGGTACACCACTGGTCACACGCTTCCAATCGCAAAAACAACCCTCCACCATCACCCTCTGCCTCCTGCCACTAAGCCAATTTTGGATCCAATTTGCCAAATTGCCCTGGATCCCATGGGCTCTTACCTTCTTAACCAATCTCCAATGCGGGACCTTACTGAAGTCCATGTAGACTACATCAACTGCTTTACCCTCATCTACACATCTAGTCACATCCTCGAAAAATTCAATCAAGTTTGTTGGACATGATTTCCCCCTGACAATACCATGCTGACTATCCCTGATTAATCCTTGCCTCTCCAAGTGGAGATTAATCCTGTCCCTCAGAATTATTTCCAATAGTTTCCCTACCACTGATGTTAGACTCACCAGCCTGTAATTACCTGGTTTATCCCTGCTGTGCTTCTTGAATAATGGTACCATATTTGCTGTCCTCCAGCACCTCTCCTGTGGCCAGAGAGGATTTGAAAATTTGTGTCAGAGCCCCTGCTATCTTCTCCCTTGCCTCACATAACAGCCTGGGATACATCTCACTGGGCCTGGGGATTTATCCACTTTTAAACCCGCTGAAACCGCTAATACCTTTCAATGTTAATTTGTTCCAGTATATCATAATCCCCCTTCCTGATCTCTACACCTACATCGTCCTTCTCCATAGTGAACAGAGATGAAAAGTAATCATTTAAAACCTCACCTACGTCCTCCGGCTCCACACACAGATTGTCTCTTTGGTCCCTAATGGGCCCTACTTTTTCCCTAGTTATCCTCTTGCCCTTAATATACTTATAAAATGCCTGGGGATTTTCCTTTATCTTGCCCCCTCTTCGCTCTCCTAACTACTTTTTTAAGTACCCCCCGCCCCCCCCACATTTTCTATATTCCTCTGGGGCCTCCGTTGCTTTTAAGCCCTCTGAATCTGCCTTAAGCCTTCTTTTTTTTCCTTATCCAATCCTCTGTATCCCTTGACATCCAGGGTTCCCTGGACTTGTTGGTCCTACCCTTCACCTTTACGGGAACATGTTGGCCCTGAACTCCTTTTTGAATGACTTCCACTGGTCTGATGTAGACTTTCCTACAAGTAGCTGCTCCCAATCCCCTTTGTCCAGATCCTGTTTTATCATATTGAAATCGGCCTTCCCCCAATTCAGTACCTTTATTTCTGCTCCATCTTTGTCCTTTTCCATAACTTGCTTAAATCTTAGACTTATGGTAACTATCCCCGAAATGCTCCCCCACTGACACTTCTACCACTTGTCGGTCCAGTATTGCCCCTTCTCCTGTAGGACTTTCTACGTGCTGGCTCAAAAAGCTCTCCTGGATGCACTTTAAGAATTCTGCCCCTTTTAAGCCTTTTGCGCTAAGATTATCCCACTTCATGCTGCAGAAGTTGAAATTCCCTACTATTATTACCCATTATTTTTAAACCTCCCTGAGATTTGCCTACATATCGGCTCCTCTATCTCTCCCTATTTGGAGGCCTTTAGTAAACTCCCAACCACGTGATTGCCCCCTTTTGGTTTTTAAGTTCTACCTGTATGGCCTCATTTGAGGAACCTTCTAAGACATCATCCTTCCTTACTGCAGTAACTGACTCCTTGATCAATAGTACAATGCCACCTCCTCTTTTACAATCACCACCCCCCCCCCACAGCCCATCACGCCTGAATATTCTATACCCTGGAATGTTAAGCTGCCAGTCCTGCCCTTCCCTCAACCATGTCTCCATGATAGCAATAATATCATATTCCCATGTGTTAATCAATGCCCTCAATTATCTGCCTTACTTGTAAGACTCCTTATGTTAAAATAGATGCAATCCAGCCTTGCATTATTCGCTTGTGCCTTAACAGGTCTATATCTGCTCTGCCTTCTAGACTGATTTAATTTCTCTTCTTTATTTGGCTGTGCATCACTCCCGACTGTACCTCCACTCTGTATCCCATCCCCCTACCAAATTAGTCCCCCCCAGCCCAACAGCACCAGCAAACCTCCCTGCAAGGATGTTGGTCCCACTCCAGTTCAGGTGCAACCCGTCCAACTTGTACAGGTCCCACCTTCACCAGAAACAGACCCAGTGATCCAGGAAACTACAGCCCTCCCTCCTGCACCATCTCTTCAGCCACGCATTCATCTGCTCTATCCTCCTATTCCGAAACTCACTAACAAGTGGCACCAGAAGTAATCCAGAGATTACAACCTTTGAGGTCCTGATTTTTAATCTGCTACCCAGCTCCCTAAATTCTTGTTGCAGGACCTCACCCCTCTTTCTACCTATGTCGTTAGTACCAACGTAAACCACGACCTCTCACTGTTCACCCTCCCCCTATAAATGAATATTCGATGCAGCACACCATAATCCAAATGGCACTCAACTACACCAGTGTCAATGTTAGAGTTTCAGAGTTCCTATGAAAGGTCAAAGAAATGTGACTCTGTTTCTCTCGCCACAGATACTGTCAGGCCTTCTGTGTATTTTCAACACTTTATTTTTATTTTGTATCAATGTTAATTTGTTTAAATTTAAAATCGTCACTAAAAGAAAAATAACAAGGGGGCAACACTGTCCCTCCCTCCCCCCCCTTAGTTTGTGGGCAACACTGTCCCTCCCTCCCCCCCCTTAGTTTGGGGGCAACACTGTCCCTCCCCCCCTTGGTGGTATAGTGGACAGTGAAGAAGGTTGTCTAAGGTTACAACAGGATACAGATCAACTGGGAAAGTGGGCAAGGGATTGGCAAATGGAATTTAACGGCAGCACAGTGGCGCAGTGGTTAGCACTGCAGCCTCATAGCTCCAGCGACCCGGGTTCAATGCTGGGTACTGCCTGTGTGGAGTTTGCAAGTTCTCGTGTCAGCGTGGGTTTCCTCCAGGTGCTCCGGTTTCCTCCCACATGCCAAAGACTTGCTGGTTGATAGGTTAATTGGCCATTATAGATTGCCCCTAGTATAGGTAGGTGGTAGGGAAATATAGGGACAGGTGGGGATGTGGTAGGAATATGGAATTAGTGTAGGATTGGTATAAATGGGTGGTTGATGGTCGGCACAGACTCGGTGGGCTGAAGGGCCTGTTTCAGTGCTGTATCTCTAAACTAAACTAAACGTGTGAAAAGATGCATTTCTGGAAGTTAAACCAGGGCATGACATATACAGTGAATGGCAGGGCCCTGGGGAGTGTTGTTGAGCAGAGAGACCTTGGGGTGCAAGTACATAGTTCCCTGAAAGTGGCAACACAGGTAGACAGGGTGGTGAAGGCGGCGTATGGCATGCTTGCCTTCATTGGCCGAGGCACTGAGTACAAGAGTTGGGACGTCATGTTACAGTTGTACATGACGTTGGTTAGGCCGCATTTGGAGTACTGTGTGCAGTTCTGGTCACCGCACTACAGGAAAGATGTGATTAAGCTAGAGAGGGTGCAGAAAAGATTCACAAGGATGTTGCCTGGTTTGGAGGGCTTGAGTTAGAAAGAGAGATTGGATAGGCTGGGTCTGTTTTCCCTGGAGCGAAGGAGGCTGAGAGGGGACATGATAGAGGTATATAAAATTATGAGAGGCATAGATAGGGTAGATAGCCAGAGTATGTTTCCCATGTTAGGGGTGACTAAATCTAGAGGGCATTGATTTAAGGTGAGAGGGGGGAGGTTTAAAGGGGATCAAAGGGGTAAATTTTTCACACAAATAATTGTGGGTATCTGGAATGAGCTGCCAGAGGAGGTGGTGGAGACAGGAACAGTAGCAACATTTAAGAAGCATCTGGTCAGGTACTTGAATGAGCACGGCATTGAGGGATATGGAATTAATGCAGGCAGATGGGATTAGTATAGATAGGCATTATGGTCGGCATGGATGCAGTGGGCTGAAGGGCCTGTTTCTATGCTGTATGACTAGTTTGGGGGCAACACTGTCTCTCCCCCCCCCCTTAGTTTGGGGGCAACACTGTCCCTCCCCCCCACCTTAGTTTGGGGGCAACACTGTCCCTCTTCCCCCCCCACCTTAGTTTGGGGGCAACACTGTCCCTCTTCCCCCCCACCTTAGTTTGGGGGCAACACTGTCCCTCTTCCCCCCCCCTTTAGTTTGGGGGCAACACTGTCCCTCTTCCCCCCCCCTTTAGTTTGGGGGCAACACTGTCCCTCTTCCCCCCCCCCCTTTAGTTTGGGGGCAACACTGTCCCTCTTCCCCCCCCCTTTAGTTTGGGGGCAACACTGTCCCTCTTCCCCCCCCCTTTAGTTTGGGGGCAACACTGTCCCTCTTCCCCCCCCCCTTTAGTTTGGGGGCAACACTGTCCCTCTTCCCCCACCCTTAGTTTGGGGTTAATACTGTCCCTCCCCCCCCCCTCCCTTAGTTTGGGGGCAACACTGTCCCTCTTCCCCACCCCCCCCCCCTTTAGTTTGGGGGTAATACTACCTCTGTCCCCCCTCCCCCACCCGTGCGGGTTAATTCTGTTCCTCCTCCCAGTGGGGGTATTGCAGCCTACCTCTCTGCTTCTGTGGGGTTCCCACAGTTTCCCTCATTTTCCAGCGCCTCTTTAACCCGGATTTGATGCAAAATGGTGCCTGCTCTGCCAAACTGCCGTTTACCGCCGATGAGACACCGACATACTCCCACTGCTCCTCCGGCGGCACCAGCACTCCCGGTTTATTAGCTGAGCAAGCGTGAAGCCTCTTACCCTGCTCTCTCTCCCTCTGTCAGGCCACTTTTTTACCTTCTGTTGTCCATTGAGCGGCTGCAATCAGGCCTCACAAACCCCCAGAATGCAGCACGCCGCAACAACATCGCTTGCCAGGACTCCCACACTGCACCGCGCGCACCCGACACGCCAGGACTCCCACACTGCACCGCGCGCACCCGACTCGCCAGGACTCCCACATTGCACCGCGCGCACCCGACTCGCCAGGACTCCCACACTGCACCGCGCGCACCCGACTCGCCAGGACTCCCACACTGCACCGCGCGCACCCGACACGCCAGGACTCCCACACTGCATCGCGCGCACCCGACTCGCCAGGACTCCCACACTGCACCGCGCGCACCCGATACGCCAGGACTCCCACACTGCACCGCCCGCACCCGACTTTAGACCTTCGGGACGAGCCTATCTTCTGAGTGCTTCCCACCCATTGTATGAGGGTCGGGTTAAACTGTAGACTTGTGGAAGGTATGAATAGGAGTCGGTCATTTAACTCCTCTAGCCTATTACATCGTTTATCAGATCACAGCTGATCTGCAACCTGGCTCCAGATACACACCTTTGCCTCGTATCCCTTTATATCATTGGTTAACAAAAAGTCTATCAATCTCTAATTTAAAATTAACAATTGGTCTAACAGCAGTTGTTGTCTGGGAAAGAAAAAGAGAAAATGCTAGAAATTCTTAGCTGGTCAGGCAGCCTCAACGTTTCAGGTTGATGACAATTGTCAGAGAATGTTAACAATCTCTCTGGAGGTGCTATCAGGCCTGCTGAGTACAGCATTTTCTGTTTTTATTTCCTAATTTCTAATGTTTAAACTCTGCCATTTGTCTTAGATTATCCAAGGAGTGGAAATGCTTTCTATTTACCCTATATGTTCACTTTAACATCTTGAAAACTTTGATAAAATCACTTCTTAACCTTCTAAATTCCAAGGAATACAACCAATGTTCCTTCCAATTTCTCATTGCTCTGAGCAGCCTGTTGTTGCACTGATTGGCCTCTTTAAGATTGCATGGTTGCACATGCACCCATCTTAAAGAAAATGTTGGTTGTGTGTGGCCTGTTCCCTGTGCGGTAAGGCTGGATTGCTCCTTGTAATTTAATCCTTGGCGTTCAGGTATTGTTCTGGTATATTTACGCTGCACTCCCTCCAAGGCCAATATATCCTTCCTAAGGCGTGATGCCCAGAACGGCTCACAGTACTTCAGGTGTGATCGAACTAGGTTTTTGTACAGCTGGAGCACCACTTCAACACCCTTGTACTCTACAGCGCTTCTGATATGTCTTCCTTTTTCCTCAACCGAGGATTACCCCCACTGTGGTTGACAGGGCCCCCTCAACTGTGTCCAGCACATTTCCCGCATCTCTACCCTCACCCCTTCCCCTCCCTCCCAGAACCGTGATAGGGTTCCCCTTGTCCTCACTTTCCACCCCATCAGCCTCCATATCCAAAGGATCATCCTCCGCCATTTCCGCCACCTCCGGCTTGATGCCACTACCAAACACATCTTCCCCTCCTTTCCCCTGTCAGCATTCCGAAGGGATCGTTCCCTCCGCGACACCCTGGTCCACTCCTCCATTACCCCCACCACCTCGTCCCCTTCCCATGGCACCTTCCCCTGCAATTGCAGGAGGTGCCCATTTACCTCCTCTCCTCGCTATCTAAGGCCCCAAACACTCCTTTCAGGTGAAGCAGCTATTTACTTCTACTTCTTTCAATGTAGTATACTGTATTCGCTGCTCACAATGTGGTCCTCTTTACAGTGGGGAGACCAAACGCAGACAGGGTGACCGCTTTGCGGAACACCTCCGCTCAGTCCGCAAGCATGAACCCAAGCTTCCGGTTGCATGCCATTTCAACACTCCCCCCTGCTCTCATGCTCACATCTCTGTCCTGGGATTGCTGCAGTGTTCCAGAGAACATCAACGCAAGCTCGGGGAACAGCATCTCATTTACCGATTAGGCACGCTACAGCCTGCCGGACTGAACATTGAGTTCAATAAATTCAGAACGTGACGAGCCCCCCATTTTACTTTTATTTTTAGTTATTTTTTCTTTTCTCTTTTTTATATATTTATTTTTGGGGGGTTTGTTGTGTTTATTTTATTTCATCTTAGTTTGTTCAGTTTGCTTACCCACTGTTTTTTTCATGTTTGTACTTGCGGCTGTTCAATTTTCAGTTCATTAACACCCTATTTGTACTAATGCTTTGTCTTTCAACACACCATTAACATATTGTTTGCCTTTGCTCCATGAGCTTCTGGTCAGCTATTCTGTGACCTTGTCCTATCTACACCTTCTCCTTTGTTATCTCTTGCCCCACCCCCGCTTTACTTGCTTATAACCTTATACATTTCTAATATTTGCCAGTTCTGAAGAAGGGTCACTGACCTGGAACGTTAACTCTGCTTCTCTCTCCACAGATGCTGCCAGACCTGCTGAGTTTTTCCAGCATTTCTTGTTTTTATTTAAGATTTCCAGTATCTGCAGTATTTTGCTTTTATTACCCTTGTATTCTAGTTCTCTAGATGTAAAGGTCATCATTCCATTAGCCTTTTTGATTAGTTTCTGGACTTGTTCATGGCACTTTAATGATCTATGTACCTGGACCCCTAAGACTCTTTGGGCCTCCACTGTTTCTAGCTTTTCACCATTTAGAAAATACTCTGTTCTATCCTTTTCAGATCCAAAATGGATGACCTCACATTTGCCTACATTGAAATCTATTTGCCACAATATTGCCCAGTCATTTAACCTATTATCTGTTTATAATTTTATGCTTCCATCTACATTGCTTACAAACATAAGAACATAGCCATTAGGAGCAGAAGTAGGCCATTCGGCCCCTCGAGCCTGATCCACCATTCAATAAGATCATGGCTGATTTGTTTGCGTTTCGATTTACATACTTCCATCTACCCCCGATAACCTTTCCTGACAAGAATCTATCTACTTCCGCCTTAAAAATGTTCAATGACCCCACCTTCTGAGGCAGAGAGTTCCAAAGTCGCACAACCCTCAGAGAGAAAAAATTTTCCTCATCTCTGTCCGAAAAGGACGACCCCTAATTTTAAAACAGTGCCCCCCAGTTCTGGACTCACCCACAAGAGGAAACATTCTTTCCACATCCACCTTGTCAAGACCATTCAGGATCTTCTATACTTCAATCAAGTCTCCCCTCACTCTTCTAAACTCCAGTGAAAACAAGCCCAGTCTGTCCAACCTTTCCTCATAAGACAACCCGCTCATCCAGGTATCAATCTAGTAAACCTCCTCTGAACCGCCTCCAATGCTTACAGTGCCAACTATCATGTGTCATTGATAAACTTGAATGTGTGACTTTCTATCCCAACATCGAAGTTGTTAATAAATATGGTGAATAATTGGGGTCCAACACAGTTCCTTGCGGGACACCACTGGTCATAGCCTACCTGCCCATTATCCCTGTTCTCTGGCTTCTGCCCCCCAGCCAATTTCCTAACCAGGTTGACAATTTGCATTCAATTCCACAATCTTCCTTTTTAAGAATATAAGAAATAAGAGTAGGAGTAGGCCAGTCGGCCCTTCAAGCCTGCTCCGCTATTCAAATGAGATCATGGCTGATCTGATTGTGGCCTCAATTCCACTTTCCTCCCTGCCCTCCCATAACTCTTGACTCCCGTGTAGATCAAAAATCTGTCTAACTCAGCCTTGAATATATTCAATAATCCAGCCTCCACAACTCTCCGGGGAAGAGAATTCCAAAGATTCATGACCTCTGAGAGAAGAAATTCCTCATTTCTGTCTTAAAAGGGAGACCCCTTATTTTGAAACTGTACCCCTTGATTCTAGATTCCCCCGCGAGAAGAAACATTCTCTCAGCATCTACCCTGTCAAACCCCTCAGAATCTTATATTTTTCAATAAGATCACTTCTCATTCTTCGAAACCACAATGAGTATAGGCCCAACCTGTTCAACCTTTCCTCATAAGCCAACCCCTCCATCCCAGGAATCAGCCTAGTGAACCTTCTCTGAACTGCTTCCAAGCAAGTATATCCTTTCTTAAGTAAGGAAATCAAAACTGTACTCAGTACTCTAGGTGCAGTCTCACCAATGCCTTGTACAGTTGCAGCAAGACGTCCCTACTTTTATACTCCATCCCCCTTGCAATAAATGCCAACATTCCATTTGCCTTCCTAATTACTTGCTGTACCTCTGTTAACTTCTTGTGATTCATGTACAAGGACACCCAGAGTACCACAGCATTTTGCAATCTCTCTCCATGTAAATAATATTCTACTTTTCTATTCCTCCTGCCAAAGTGGACTATCTCACATTTTACCACATTATAGTCCAGCTAACTGTCTCTTTTTTTTATTCGTTCATGGGATGTGGACGTCGCTGGCTAGGACAGCATTTATTGCCCATCCCTAATTGCCGTTGAGATGGTGGTGGTGAGCTGCCTTCTTGAACTGCTGCAGTCCATGTGGGATAGGTACACTTACAGTGCTGTTAGGAAGGGAGTTCCAGGAATTTAACATAGTAACAGTGAAGGAACGGCAATATAGTTCCAAGTCAGGATGATGTGTGCCTTGGAGGTGAACTTGCAGGTGGTGGTGTTCCCATGCAACTTTTTTTTTATTCATTCATGGGATGTGGGCATCACTGGCTATGCCAGCATTTATTGCCCATCCCTAATTGCCCTTGAGAAGGTGGTGGTGAGCTGCCTTCTTGAACTGCTGCAGTCCATGTGAAGTAGGTGCACCCACAAGTGCTGTTAGGAAAGGAATTACAGGATTTTGACCCAGTGACAGTGAAGGAACGGCGATATAGTTCCAAGTCAGGATGGTGTGTGACTTGGATGGGAACTTGCAGGTGATGATGTTCCCATGCATCTGCTGCTCTTGTCCTTCGAGGTGGTAGAGGTCACGGGTTTGTAAGGTGCTGTCTAAGGAGCGGGTGCATTGCTGCAGTGCATCTTGTAGATGGTACACACTGCTGCCACTGTGCGTTGGTGGTGGAGGGAGTGAATGTTTGTGATTGGGGTGCCAATCAAGTGGGATGCTTTGTCCTGGATGGTGTCGAGCTTCTTGAGTGTTGTTGGAGCTGCACCCATCCAGGCAAGTGGATAGTATTCCATCACACTCCTGACTTGCGTCGTGCAGTTGGTGGACAGGCTTTGGGGAGTCAGGAGGTGAGTTACTCACCACAGGATTCCTAGACCCTGACCTGCTCTTGTAGTCACGGTTCAGTTTCTGGTCAATGATAACCTCCAGGATGTTGATAGTGGGGGATTCAGCGATCGTAATGCCATTGAATGTCAAGGGGAGATGGTTACATTCTCTCTTGTTGGAGATGGTCATTGCCTGGCACTTGTGTGGCGCGAATGTTACTTGCCACTTATCAGCCTAAGCCTGGATATTGTCCAGGTCTTGCTGCATTTCTACAAGGACTGCTTTAGCATCTGAGGAGTTGCGAATGGTGCTGTATTTTGTCCATGTTTGAACTGAGTGGCCCTGGTGGAAACCAAACTGAGCATCAGTGAGCAGGTTATTGCCAAGCAAGTGCCACTTGATAGTACTGTCGCCGACACCTTCCATCACTTTACTGATGATTGAGAGCGGACAGATGGGGCGGTAATTGGCCAGGTTGGACTTGTGCTGATTTTTGTGTACAGGACATACCTGGGCAACTTTCCACATTGCCAGGTAGATGCCAATGTTGTAGCTGTACTGGAACAGCTTGGCTAGGGATGAGGCAAGTTCTGGAGATCAGGTCTTCAGTACTATTGCCAGAATATTGTCAGGGCCCATAGCCTTTGTAGTATCCAGTGCCTTCAGTCGTTTCTTGATATCACGTGGAGTGAATCGAATTGGCTGAAGACTGGTATCTGTGATGCTGGGGACTTCAGGAGGAGGCTGAAATGGATCATCAACTGAGCACTTCTGACTGAAGATTGTTGCAAATGCTTCAGCCTTATCTTTCACACTGATGTGCTATCCACCACCATTCAAGACTGGTTGTGGCAGGACTGCAGAGGTTAGATCAGATCCATTGGTTATGGGATCGCTTAGCTCTGTCTGTCGCCTGCTGCTTACACTGTTTGGCATGCAAGTAGTCCTGGGTTGTAGCTTCACCAGGTTGACACCTCATTTTGAGGTATGCCTGGTGCTGTTCCTGGCATGCCCTCCTGCACTCTTTTTTGAACCAGTGATGGTCCCCCGGCTTGATGGTGATGCTAGAGTGGGGGATATGCTGGGCCATGAGATTACAGATTGTGGTTGAGTACAGTTCTGCAGCTGCTGATGGCCCACAGCACCTCATGGATGCCCACTTTTGCATTGCTAGATCTGTTCGAAATCTATCCCATTTAGCACGGGGGTAGTGCCACACAACACGATGGAGGGTATCCTCAATGTGAAGGCGGGACTTTGTCTCCACAAGGACTGTGCAGTGGTCACTCCTACCAATACTGTCATGGACAGATGCATCTGTGCCAGGCAGATTGGTGAGGACGAGGTCAAGTATATTTTTCCCTCTTGTTGGTTCCCTCACCACCTGCTGCAGACCCTGTCTAGCAGCTATGCCATTTAGGACTCGGCCAGCTCGGTCAGTAGTAGTGCTACTGAGCCACTCTTGGTGATGGACATTGAAGTCCCCCACTCAGAGTACATGCTGTGACCTTGCCACCCTCAGTGCTTCTTCCAAGTGGTGTTCAACATGGAGGAGTACTGATTCATCAGCTGGGGATGGTGGGGGGAGATGGGGGCAGGTGGTTATCAGCAGGAGGTTTCCTTGCCCATGATTGACCTGATGCCATGAGACGTCATGGGGTCTGGAGTCAATATTGCAGACTCCCAGGGCAACTCCCTCCTGACTGTATACCACTGTGCCATCACCTCTGCTGGGTCTGTCCTGCCGGTGGGGGTCTTTATCAAATACTTCCTAGAAGTTCATATAAATAACATCCATAGACATTCCCCTGTCCACTACTTTAGTCACCACTTAAAAAAATTCAATCAGGTTCGTCCTGACCTACCTTTTATAAATCCATGCTGGTTCTCTCTGAACATTTTCAAGATGTTCCGTACCCTATCCCTAATTATAATCTCTAGTAATTTCCTGACAACAGCTGTTTGGCTAACTGGTCTATAATGCACTAGTTTCCCTCTCCTTTTCTAAATAGCGGAGAGTCGTGTGCAAATTCCCAATCTAAAGGAATAGTTTCCAAATTGAGAGAACTTTGGAAGATTATAGTTAGGGCATCTGTGATGTTTCACCTACTTCTCTTTAAACCCTGGGATAGAAACCATCTGATCCTGGGCGTTTGTCACTTTTTAGAGCCACTATTTTCTTCTTTACTGTTATTTTGCTTATGTTAATCAGATGTTTACAACCACCTGACCAATTCTCTCTGCCACTACCCTCCTTCTCACTAGCCCACTGAGCCAAAATTCCTCTAAAGATCCCATCATGCCAGAGAGAAAGAGAGAAAGCACAGGGGGAGCAGAGCTTTAAAAAGTGCACCAAAAAGAATAGAGTCAGAGACCAGAGAGAGAGAGAAAACACAACGGGAGCAGAGCCGGGGGAAAATCAAGAAGGGACATCAGAGTGACATGACAATCAACAGAGTGAGCAGGGAAACAGAGAGCCGCAGGGGTGAGTATACAGGTACGCTGGGTTAGTAACTAAAGTAAAGAGAAAGGTAATGTATAGTTTTTTTATATAGTAGTGTTTTCTACGAACATCATGGGGCAGGACGTCAGAAATGCTCCATCCATCAATATTGGCGACCACGCTCTGGAAGTGGTTCAAGTGTTCACCTACCTAGGCTCAACTATCACCAGTAACCTGTCTCTCGATGCAGAAATCAACAAGCACATGGGTAAGGCTTCCACTGCTATGTCCAGACTGGCCAAGAGAGTGTGGGAAAATGGCGCACTGACACGGAACACAAAAGTCCGAGTGTATCAGGCCTGTGTCCTCAGTACCTTGCTCTATGGCAGCGAGGCCTGGACAACATATGTCAGCCAAGAGCGACGTCTCAATTCATTCCATCTTCGCTGCCTCCGGAGAATCCTTGGCATCAGGTGGCAGGACCGTATCTCCAACACAGAATTCCTCGAGGCGGCCAACATCCCCAGCTTGTACACCCTACTGAGTCAGCGGCGCTTGAGATGGCTTGGCCATGTGACCCGCATGGAAGATGGCAGGATCCCCAAAGACACATTGTACAGCGAGCTCGCCACTGGCATCAGACCCACTGGCTGTCCATGTCTCCGCTTTAAAGACGTCTGCAAACGCAACATGAAGTCCTGTGACATTGATCACAAGTCGTGGGAGTCAGTAGCCAGCGTTCGTCAGAGCTGTCGGGCAGCCATAAAGACAGGGCCAAAATGTGGCGAGTCGAAGAGACTTAGTAGTTGGCAGGAAAAAAGACAGAGGCGCAAGGAGAGAGCCAACTGTGCAACAGCCCCGACAAACAAATTTCTCTGCAGCACCTGTGGAAGAGCCTGTCATTCTAGCCTTTATAGCCACTCCAGGCGCTGGTTCACAAACCACTGACCACCTCCAGGCGCGGATCCATTGTCTCTCGAGATAAGGAGGCCCAAAAGAGGAGAAGAAAAGAAGAGAAGAGTGTTTTCTAGGGAATCAAGGTCCCTAGTGTAAATATTCTCTAATTTTTGAGTAATTTGCAAATGGAATTTTAGCCTTTATTGCTAGGGGGTTAGAGTTTAAAAATAGGGAAGTCTTGTTACAACTGTACAGGGTTTTGGTGAGGCCACACCTGGAGTACTGCGTACAGTTTTGGTCCCCGTATTTAAGGAAGGATATACTAGCATTGGAGGCAGGTCAGAAAAGGTTCACTAGGCTGATTCCTGGGTTGAAGGGGTTGTCTTATCAAGAACGGCTAAACAGGTTAGGCCTTTACTCATTGGAGTTTAGAAGAATGAGAGGTGATCTTATAGAGACATATAAGATTCTAAGGGGACTTGACAGGGTAGATGATGAGAATATGTTTCCACTGGAGGGGGAATCTCGAACTAGGGCACATAATTACGGAATAAGGGGGCACACATTTAAAACTGAGATGCGAAGGAATTTCTTCTCTCAGAGGGTGGTGAATCTCTGGAATTCCCTGCCTCAGAAAGTTGTGGAGGCTAGGTCACTAAATGTATTTAAGGAGGAGGTAGATAGATTTTTGAAATCTCGGGGAGTCGAGGGTCATGAGGAGCAGACCCAAGAGGAGTTGAGGCCTGGGTCAGATCAGTCATGATCTTATTGAATGATGGGGCAGGCTTGAGGGGCTGAATGGCCTACTCCTGCTCCTATTTCTTATGTTCTTAAGTGAGTAAATTAAGGGAGTGTCCTGACAGGGCAGCTTGGCAGCGTGGCGTGCTCCTCCTGTGCAATGTGGGAAGTCAGGGACACTTCCAGTGTCCAGGGCGAACACGTGTGCAGGAAATGTTTCCAGCTGCAGCTACTCAAAATGCACGTTTCGGATCCGGAGCAGCAGCTGGAGACACTGTGGAGCATCTGCGAGGCTGAGATCATCATGGATAGCACGTACAGGGAGGTGGTCACACCGCAGGTAATGACAGCTCGGGCAGAAAGGAAATGGGTGACTGCCAGGCAGAGTAGAAGAACTAGGCAGGTAGTGCTGGAGTCCCCCAGGTCCATCTCCCTATCTAACAGATTTTCCGCTTTGGATACTATTTGGGGAGATCGCTTCTCAGGGGAATGCAGCAAGAGCCAAGTCTGTGGCACCACAGGTGGCTGAGCTGCACAGGAGGGGAGTAAAAAGACTGGGAGAACTATAGTGATAGGGGATTCTATTGTAAGGGGTACAGATATGCGTTTCTGTGGCCGCAAACATGACTCCAGGATGGTTTGTTGCCTCCTTGGTGCTAGGGTCAAGGATGTCACGGAGCAGGACATTCTGAAGGGGGAGGGTGAACAGTCAAAGGTTGTGGTTCACATTGGTGCCAACGACACAGGTAGAAAGAGGGATGAGGTCCTACAACAAGAATTTAGGGAGCTAGGTAGCAGATTAAAAAGCAGGACCTCAAAGGTTGTAATCTCTGGAATTCTCCCAGTGCCACGTACTAGTGAGTATAGGAATAGGAGGATAGAGCAGATGAATGCGTGGCTGAAGAGATGGTGCAGGAGGGAGGGCTTTAGTTTCCTGGATCACTGGATCTGTTTCTGGCGAAGGTGGGACCTGTACAAGTTGGGTGGATTGTACCTGAACCAGAATGGGACCAACATCCTTGCAGGGAGGTTTGCTAGTGCTGTTGGGGGGGGGGGCGGGGTTTAAACTAAATTGGCAGGGGGATGGGATACAGAGTGGAGGTACAGTTAGGGGTGATGCACAGCCAAATAAAGAAGAGAAACTAAGTCCGTTTGGAAGGCAGAGCAAATATAGACCTGTTAAGGCACAAGTGAATAATGCAAGGCTGGATTGCATCTATTTTAACGCAAGGAGTCTTACAAGTAAGGTAGATAAATTGAGGGCGTTGATGAACACATGGGAATATGATATTATTGTTATCACAGAGACATGGTTGAGGGAAGGGCAGGACTGGCAGCTCAATATTCCAGGGTGTAGAATCTTCAGGTGTGACAGGATGGGGCGTAAAAGAGGAGATGGCATTGCACTATTGATCAAGGAGTCAATTATTGCAGTAAGGAGGGATGATATCTTAGAAGGTTCCTCAAATGAGGCCATATGGGTAGAACTTAAAAACAAAAATGGGGCAATCACTTGGCTGGGAGTGTACTACAGGCCTCCAAATAGTCAGGCAGAGATAGAGGAGCAGATATGTAAGCAAATCTCAGAGAGGTGTAAAAATAATAGGGTAATAATAGGGAATTTCAACTTACGCAATATTAACTGGGATAATCTTACTGCAAAAGGCTTAAAGGGGGTGGAATTTTTAAAGTGCATCCGGGAGAGCTTTTTGAGCCAGCACATAGAAAGTCCTACAAGTGAAGGGGGGTTACTGGACCTAATCTTAGGGAATGAAGCCAGACAAGTGATAAAGTGTCAGTGGGGGAGCATTTCGGGGATAGTTACTTTAACTCTGTAAGATTTAAGGTAGCTTTGGAAAAGGACAAAGATGGAGCAGAAATAAAGGTACTGAATTGAGGGAAGGCAGATTTCAATGTGATAAAACAGGATCTGGCCAAAGGGGACTGGGAGCAGCTATTTGTAGGAAAGTCTACATCAGACTACTTATAGGAAAGTCTACATCAGCTACTTGTAGGAAAGTCTACATCTACACCAGTGGGAGTCATTCAAAAAGGAAACAGAGAGAGTTCAGGGCCAACATGTTCCCGTAAAGGTGAAGGGTAGGACCAATAAGTCCAGGGAACCCTGGATGTCAAGGGATACAGAGGATTGGATAAGGAAAAAAAGGAGGTTTATGGCAGATTCAGAGGGCTGAAAACAGCGGAGGCCCTAGAGGAATATAGAAAATGTAGGAGTGGGGGGGGGGGGGGTACTTAAAAAAGTAATTAGGAGAGCGAAGAGGGGGCATGAAAAAACACTGGTGGGCAAGATAAAGGAAAATCCCCAGGCATTTTATAAGTATATTGAAGGCAAAAGGACAACCAGAGAAAGAGCAGGGCCCATTAGGGACCAATGTGGCAATGTGTGTGTGGAGCCGGAGGACGTATGTTAGGTTTTAAATTATTAGTTTTCATCTGTGTTCACTATGGAGAAGGACGATGTAGGTGTAGAGATCAAGGAGGGGGACCGTGATATACTCGAACATATTAGCATTGAAAGGGAGGAGGTATTAGCGGTTTTAGCAGACATAAAAATCGATAAATCCCCAGGACCAGATGAGATGTATCCTAGGCTGTTGTGTGAGGCAAGGGAGGAGATTGCAGGGGCTCTGACACAAATTTTCAAATCCTCTGGCCACAGGAGAGGTGCCAGAGGACTGGAGGACAGCGAATGTGGTACCATTATTCAAGAAGTGTAGCAGGGATAAACCTGGTAATTATTGGCTAACATCAGTGGTAGGCAAAGTATTGGAAAAAATTCTGAGGGACAGGATTAATCTCCACTATGAGAGGCAGGGATTAATCAAGGATAGTCAGCATGGCTTTGTCAGAGGGAGATCATGCCTAACAAATTTGATTGAATTTTTCGAGAAGGTGACTAGGTGGGTAGATGAGGGTAAAGCAATTGATGTAGTCTACCCGGACTTCAGTAAGGCTTTTGATAAGGTCCCGCATGGGAGGTTAGTCAAGAAGGTAAGAGCCCATGGGATCCAGGGCAATTTGGCAAATTGGATCCAAAATTGGCTTAGTGTCAGGAGGCAGAGGGTGATGGTCGAGGGTTGTTTTTGTGATTGGAAGCCTGTGACCAATAGTGTTCTGCAGGGATCTGTGCTGGGACCCTTGCTGTTTGTAGTGTACGTTAATGATTTGGACATGAATATAGGAGGTATGATCAGTAGGTTCGAGATGACACAAAAATTGATGGTGGCGTAAATAGTGAGGAGGAAAGCCTTAGATTACAGGACGATATAGATGGGCTGGTAAGATGGGCAGAGCAGTGGCAAATGGAATTTAATCCTGAGAAGTGTGAGGTGATGTATTTTGGGAGCACTAACAAGGCGAGGGAATATACAATGGATGGTAGGACTCTAGGAAGTACAGTGGGTCAGAGGGACCTTGGTGTACTTGTCCATAGATCACTGAAGGCAGCAGCACATGTTGATAAGGTGGTTAGGAAGGCATAAGGGATACTTGCTTTTATTAGCCAAGGCATGGAATATAAGAGCAGGGAGGTTATGATGAAGCTGTATAAAATGCTAGTTAGGCCACAGCTGGAGCAATGTGTACAGTTCTGGTCGCCACACTACAGGAAGGATGTGATTGCACAGGAGAGGGTGCAGAGGAGATTCATCAGGATGTTGCCTGGGCTGGAGCATTTCAGCTATGAAGAGAGACTGGATAGGCTAGGGTTGTTTTCCTTGGAGCACAGAAGGCTGAGGGGGGACCTGATTGAGGTATACAAAATTATGAGGGGCATTGATCGGATAGATAGGAAGAAACGTTTTCCCTTAGCGCAGGTGTCATTAACCAGGGGGCATAGATTTAAGGTAAGGGGCAGGAGGTTTAGAGGGGATTTGAGGAAAAAAAGTTTCACCCAGAGGGTGGTTGGAATCTGGAACACACTGCCTGAAGAGGCGGTAGAGGCAAGAACTCTCGCAACATTTAAGAATTATTTAGATGAGCACTTGAAACACCATAGCATACAAGGCAAGGGCCAAGTGCTGGAAAATGGGATTAAAATAGATAGGTTTTTGATGGCCGTCACGGACACGATGGGCTGAAGGGCCTGTTTCTGTGCTGTATAACTCTTGACTATGTCTCTATGACTCTATGCCCTCTCTGAGCTCATCTTGTCCGTGAGACCCACCTCCTGCTCCCTCCTATTAAAATGCTGACCACCCAACTTCCCCTCCTGGTCCCCATGTTAGCTGATATTGTTCTCTCTCTTCAGGTAATGTCTTTCCCTCCTCTAAATCTGTCACCCCATGTCACTCCTCATAAAACCAACCCTTGACCCCACCGTCCTTGTAAATTACCACTCTATCTCCAACTCCCTTTCCCCTGCAAAGTCATAAGTCCTTGAACATGTTGTCGCCTCCCAAATCTGTGTCCACCTTTGTCAGAACTCCATGTTTGAATCCCTCCAAATAGGTTTCTGCCCCTGCCACAGTACCAAATAGCTCCTATCAAAGTCACAAATGACATCCTATGTGACTGTGACAAAGGAAAACTTTCCCTCCTCGTCCTTCTCAACCTGTCTGCGGCCTTTGATGTGGTTGACAACACTATTCTGCTCCAAAACCTCTACATTGTCATCCAGCTGAGTGGGACTGCTCTCACTTAGTTCCATTCTTAGCTATCTAATCATAGCCAGAGAATCACATGCAATGGCTTCTCTTTCTGCTCCTGCACCGTTACTTCTGGTGTCCCCCAAGGATCTATCCTTGTCCCCCTCCTATTTCTCATCTACATGCTGCCCACAGTGACATCTTCCGAAAGCACTGTGTCAGTTTCGTATGTATGCTGACTACACCCAGTTCTATCTCACCACCATTTCTCTCAACTCCTCCACTGTTGCTAAATTATCAGACTGCTTATCTGACATCCAGTACTGCATGTTCTGAAAGCTCCTCCAATTAAACATTAAGAAGACTGAAACCATTGTCTTTGGTCCCTGCTACAAACTCCATTCCCTAGCTACTGACTTTATTTCTCTCCCTATTATGTATCTGAGGTTGAACCAGACTGCCCATAACCATGTTATTGTATTTGACCCTGAGATGAGTTTCCAGCCACATATCTACAACATCACTAAATCTGCCTGTTTCCACCCTGTAACATTGCCAACTCTGCCCTTGCTTCAGCTCATCTGCTGCTCAAACCCTCATCCATGTCTGTTACCTCTAGTCCTGACTATTCCAACATACTCTCAGCTAACCCCCCCCCCCCACCCCCCACATTCTAACCTCCATAAACTTGATGGCATTGTCAAGAAAACTTGATATACTAAATGAAAAATATTAATTCATTGGTTGGAAACTTACATTGAACTTTGAATGGAAAAATTCCTATAGTTAACTTTTAAAAAACTGACAACCAAGATGACCACCACAATTTGCATCTGAAATACCTCACATTCCAGAACATCAAGTTGAACGCACAAGTCTAACAAGAAGCCCAATCAGGACAATACTTTGGCTAACTGAGTAGATTAATCAAGATCACCCTCGTTAGCAGGACATTCAAAGCCATCTTGAGGCATTCATGAGTGGAGACGTCCCTCCAGGGATAAACACTGACAATACCACCTGAGAGAGGTTTTGGGTTTTAGAGTTTGGACATCATTAAAAACAAAGAGGATTAAGAGAACCATGTGACCATCTCACCAGGCTGTGAAAACGGAGTTTTGTTACATACAAGTGACAAACAGGAACTGAGTGTGAAGCAGCAAAAAAGGCTGTGTGCCTCCCTTGTCTCTCTCTCTCTCTCTCTCTCCAGAAAACATCAAGTTTGAAAACCATCTGCAACTGTGGACCCTCCAAACCCACAGACTGCTACAGCCAGAGACCAGGGGAAGAGAGCCACCGACAGGTCTGCCTCCAAAAAAATCCTGAGCCAAGCAGGCCAGCCACAAAGTGCACTTTGACCAATCAAAGACTTCAAGAATACAACTTCATCTGTAAGACACCGAACCATCCGACCTCAATGACTGTATTTTTAATATAAAAACAGGAAATGCTGGAAATACTCAGCAGGTCTGGCAGCATCTGTGGAGAGAGAATCAGAGTTAACATTTCAGGTCAGTGACCCGTCATCAGAACTGGCAAAGGTTAGAAATGTAATAGGTTTTAAACAAATAAAGTTGGGTTGGGGCAAGAGATAACTGAAGTAAAGGTGTTGATAGGACAGGGTCACAAAGGATAACTGACAAGAAGGTCATGGAGCAAAGACAAACGGTATGTTAATGGTGTGTTGAAAGACAAAGCGTTAGTGCAGAGAGGGTGTTAATTGACAGAAAAATGACCAGCCTTGGCCCAAAGCACAACCATGAAAAAAACAGTGGGCAGGCACATGGTAAGAAAAATGAATGATGAAACAAACTAAAATAAAATAAAAATAAAAAATAACTGAAAATAAAAAGGGGGGCCCGTCATGCTCTGAAATTATTGAACTCAATATTCAGTCCAGCAGGCTGTACCGTGCCTAATCGGTAAATGAGATGCTGTTCCTCGAGCTTGTGTTAATGTTCACTGGAACACTGCAGCGAGCCCAGGACAGAGATGTGGCCATGAGAGCAGGAGGGTTTGTTGAAATGGCAAGTAACCGGAAGCTCGGGGTCGAGCTTTCGGACTGAGCAGAGGTGTTCTGCAAGGCGGTCACCCAATCTGCATTTGGTCTCCCCAATGTAGAGGAGACCGCATTGTGAGCAGCAAATACAATATACTAAATTGAAAGACGTATAAGTAAATCGTTGCTTCACCTGAAAGGAGTGTTTGGGGCCTTGGATAGTGAGGAGAGAGAAGGTAAAAGTGCAGGTGTTACACCTCCTGCAATTTCAGGGGAAGGTGCTGTGGGAAGGGGACGAGGTGTTGGGGCGAATGCAGGAGTGGATCAGGGTGTCACGGAGGGAACAATCCCTTTGGAATGCTGACAGGGGAGGGGAGGGGAAGATGTGTTTGGTAGTGGCATCAAGCTGGACGTGGCGGAAATGGCGGAGGATGATCCTTTGGATGAGGAGGCTGGGGGGGTGGAAAGTGAGGACAAGGGGAACCCTGTCGTGGTTCTGGGAGGGAGGGGAAGGGGTGAGGGTAGAGGTGTGGGAAATGGGCCAGACGCGGTTGAGGGCCCTGTCATTCCCACCTAGTTTTGAGTCATCTGCGAACTTGGAAATATTACTTTTGGTCCCCACATCCAAATCATTGATATATATTGTGAACCGCTGGGACCCAAATACTGATCCTTGTGGCACCCCACAAGTCACAGCCTGCCAACACGAAAATGATCCGTTTATTCCTACTCTCTGTTTTCTGCCTGTTAACTAATCCTTAATCCATGCCAGTATATTACCTCCTATTCCATGAGCTTGAATTTTGCTAACCAACCTCCTGTGGGGGACTTTATCAAAAGTCTTCTGCAATCCAAGTATACTACGTCCACCAATTCCCCTTTATCAATTTTGTTAGTAACCTCCTCACAAAACTCCAACAGGTTCATCAAACATGATTTCCCATTCATAAATCCATGTTGACTATGCCCAGTCAGATCATTATTATCCAAGTGTCCATTTATCACATCCTTTAGAATAGATTCTAGCATTTTCCTAACTGCTGATTTAAGACTGACAGGTAGTTCCCTGTTTTCTCTCTCCCTCCCTTCTTAAATAGTGGGGTGACATTTGCTACCTTCCAATCTGCAGGAACCGTTCCAGAATCTATAGAATTTTGGAAGATAATCACCAATGCTTCCACTATCTCCATAGCTGCATTTTTCAACACTCTGGGATGTAGAATATCAGGTCCTGGGGACTTATCAAGCTTCATCCCCATTAATTTTTTTTTTTAGAGATACAGCACTGAAACAGGCCCTTCGGCCCACCAAGTCTGTGCCGACCATCTACCACCCATTTATACTAACCCTGCAGTAATCCCATATTCCCTATCACCTACCTACACTAGGGGCAATTTATAATGGCCAATTTACCTATCAACCTGCAAGTCTTTGGCTGTGGGAGGAAACCGGAGCACCCGGCGAAAACCCACGCGGTCACAGGGAGAACTTGCAAACTCCGCACAGACAGTACCCAGAATCGAACCCGGGTCCCTGGAGCTGTGAGGCTGCAGTGCTAACCACTGCGCCACTGTGCCGCCCTATTTCTCCAAGACAACCTTCTTACTAATACTAATTTCCTTCAATTTCGCATTCTTCCTAGTCCCTTGGATCTCTAATTCTGGGAGATTTCTTGTATCTTCCTCAGTGAAGACAGAGATAAAGTAATCATTTAGCTTCTCTGCCATTTCTCTATTCCCCATTATCAATTCTCCTGACTCTGCCTGTAAAGGACCCACATTTGTCTTAGCCAAACATTTCCTTTTTACATACCTATAGAAGCTTTTACAGTCCGTTTTTATGTTTTTTGCTTGTTTACATTCATATTCTATTTTCCTTTTCTTTATCAGTTTCTTGGTCCTCTTTTGCTGCTTTCTGAAATCCTCCTAATCCTCAGGTTTACTACTATTTCTGGCAACTTTATAGGCCTTTCCTTTTAATCTTACACAATCCTTAACTTCCTCCCAGTTCCGAAGAAGGGTCACTGACCCGAAACATTAACTCTGCTTCTCTTTCCACAGATGCTGCCAGACCTGCTGAGTGATTCCAGCATTTCTTGTTTTTGTTCCTTAACTTCCTCTGTTAGCCAGGGTTGAATGCCTTTACTTTGGGGGCTTTTGTGCCTTGAAGGAATGTATAATTGCTGTAAACTATGTAATCATTCTTTGAAGACTATCCATTGCCTATGCACTGTCATACCTCTTTATGTATTTTCCCAATCCACCTCAGCCAATTTTCCCCTCATACCTTTATAATTTCCTTTGTTCAAATTTAACATTCTGGCTTCAGATTGAACTACCTCACTTTCAAACATAATGTAAAATCTATCATATTATGGTCACTCATCCCTAAAGGTTCTTTTCCAAAAAGGTGATTAATTGGCCCTTTCTCATTACATAATACTAGATCTAAAATAGCCTGTTCTCCCGTCAGTTCCTCAACATACTGTTCTAGAAAACCATCCCTAACACACTCCAGAAACTTGTCCTCCACAGCATTCATGCTCATTAGGTTTACCCAGTCTATATGCAGATTGAAGTCACCCATAATTACTGCATTACCCATGCTACATGCTTCTCTAATCTCCTGATTAATACCATGCCACACACTACTACTACTGTTCGGTGGCCTATAAACAACTCCTACCAATGTTTGCTGCCCCTTGCTGTTTCTTATCTCCACCTGAACAGATTCCACATTTTGTTATTCTGATCTGAGATCCTCCATTACTAATGTGCTGATTCCATCCCTTATTATCAGTGCTGCATCACCTCCTTTTCCTTTTTTCCTGTCCTTCCTAAATGTTGAATATCCTTGAATATTCAGTTCACAGTCTTGTCATCCTGTAGCCACGTTTCCATAATGGCAATATGTCATACTGCTCTTGAAAGCAAAGGCCTGTATGAAGTTGTACTCTTGCTTCCTGTATTTTGAAGACATCCATAATGTTTGCAGAAACCTTTCATCTTGAAAAGGACTTTGCAGCGAATGTGTGAGAATTGACACTTTTGTTGTAAGACCTATGTGAAGCCTTCTGCAGTTGAATTTCTTTGAACGCCTTCTCAAACAGACTGTTCATCAACCTCGCCTGCAAAGATTCAGAGTGGCAGCCAACTATTCAACTTTAGGACGCCTCATCAAAACAAAGGACCTCCTCCCATATCTTTGCAGACTTGTTATTTTTTTATATTTCTTCTATTTCTTTGTAACAGCTGTCAACAAAAATCTCTTTTTTTCCTGTTTAACTGCTATTTGGATGTGTGTGCGTGAGAGCTAGGGAAAAAATAGCAGCTTAAATATTTCAATTCGTATATATTTATTTCATTATTGGTTAAAATTTGGTTGAGAATAAACGGATAATTTCATTGTTTATCAAAGAAACCTGGTTGGTGTGCTTTATTCTCGGGACAAATAGAGTATCTAATTGGCTGTTTCGGTAAATGGAAAAATTTATTGATATGTTGTGACCTGTGGAGAAGTGGGACTGAATTAACAGTGCACTCCTCCCACCTTGGTCAAAACACCACTTTGTAATATATTTGTGTGTGTGTGATCCTCGTGTGAATGTGTGCATGAATGTGTAGCATATTTTTAAATTATTTTTAGATAGGGTTTAGCTTGTTGAGTGTAATAAACTTACCTCAATGCAATAGCAGGGCTAAGTGATCCCACAACCAATGGATCAGATCTAAGCTCTGCAGTCCTGCCACAACCAGTCGCGAATGGTGGTGGATAATTAAACAACCAACAGGAGGAGGAGGCTCCACAAAGATCCCCATCCTCAACGATGGGGGAGCCCAGCACATCAATGCAAAAGACAAGGCGGAAGCATTTGCATCCATCTTCAGCCAGAAGTGCTGAGTGGATTATCCATCTCTGCCTCCTCCTGAGATCCCCAGCATCACAGATGCCAGTCTTCAGCCAATCCGATTCACTCCACATGATATCAAGAAACGGCTGAAGGCACTGGATACTGCAAAGGCTATGGGCCCTGACGATATTCCAGCAATAGTACTGAAGACTTGTGCTCCAGAACTGGCCACGCCCCTAGCCAAGTTGTTCCAGTAGAGCAAAAATACTGGCATCTACCGGCAATGTGGAAAATTGCCCAGGTATTTCCTGTGTGCATAAAGGAGAACAAATGCAACCCAGCCAATTATTGCCCTATCAGTCCACTCCCGATCATCAGGAAAGTGATGGAAGGGGTCATCAACAGTGCTATCAAGCGGCACTTGCTTAGCAATAACCTGCTCACTCATGCTCAGTTTGGGTTCTGCCAGTTCCACTCGCTCCTGACCTCATTACAGTCTTGGTTCAAACATGGACAAAAGAGCTGAATTCCAGAGGTGAGGTGAGAGTGACTGCCCTTGATATCAAGGCAGCATTTGACCATGTATGGCATCAAGGAGCCCTAACAAAATTAGAATCAATGGGAATCGGGGGAAAACTCTCTGCTGGTTGGAGTCATACCTAGTGCAAAGGAAGATGGTTGTGGTTGTTGGAGGTCAATCATCTGAGTCCCAGGACATCACTGCAGGAGTTCCTTCGGGTAGTGTCCTAGGCCCAACCATCTTCATCTGCTTCATCAATGACCTTCCCACCATCATAAGGTCAGAAGTGGGGATGTTCGCTGATGATTGCACAATGCTTAGCACCATTCGCGACTCCTCAGATACTGAAGCAACCCCTGTCCATATGCAGCAAGACCTGGACAACATCCAGGCTTGGGCTGATAAGTGGCAAGTAACATTCATGCCACACAAGTGCCAGGCATTGTCCATCTCCAACAAGAGAGAACCTATCCATCTCCCGTTGATGTTCAATGGCATTATGATCGCTGAATCCCGCACTATCTACATCCTGGAGGTTACCAGAAACTGAATTAGATCAGCCATATAGATGCTGTGGCTACAAGAGCAGGTCAGTGGTTGGGAATTCTGCAGCGAGTAACTCACTTCCTGACTCCTAATGCCTGTCCACCATCTACAAGGCAAAAGTCAGGAGTATAATGGAATACTCTCCACTTGCCTGGATGGGTTCAGCTCCAACAACACTCAAGAATCCAGGACAAACCAGCCCGCTTGACTGGCATCCCATCCACCACCTTCAAAATTCACTCCCTCCACCATCGACGCACAGTGGCAGCAGTGTGTACCATATACAAGATGCACTGCAGCAACTCACCAAGGCTCCTTCGACAGCACCTTCCAAACCTGAGACCTCTAACACCTAGAAGGACAAGTGCAGCAGATGCATGGTGTTACAACTGAGGGGTGAGGAGTGCACTGTCTTTTCAAGTTCCACTTCTCCACAGGTCACAACATATATTTAAGCGTTTACCCAGTTACCGATGCGCTCAATCATATAATCTACTGTCTATCCCTGAATAAAACACACCAAACAGGTTTCTTTAATAAACAACAAAATTATCAGTTATTATGAAACACCTCTTAACTAGTAATAAAGCAAAGCCCATTAACACACAGATTGAAAGTTCTCTTTTTAAATTCCCCACACAAACTCACACTCATTGAAAAAATCCAGAAATGTTCTCTGCAGTGATTTGTTACAAAAAAAAGACAAAATAAGAATACTTTGGCCAAATACTTGCTAATTATTGAAGAAAACAGAAGATGTGGAAATATGTTACTTGTCCCTTTATTCTGGCATCCCAAATATACGTCTGTCACTGGGATCTTTCTAGAACAGTTCTTTTCAGGTGACATTGAGAATCAATTTGGTAGGCTTTCGAGGAGAAATGTGGCAACAGGGATTTCTGGCCGGCCTTCCAAGAAGAATGCAGCATCAATTTCTCTATTTCTTACACTCGCTTCTAAGAGCTTCTCAATGAGATGCAAAAGCTGGCAGGCTTTTCAAAGAGATGGAAAAGGTTGAACTGGGGTTTTGTCATTGGCAGGTTGATTTTTTTAAACTCCTTTCAAAACACTGTCCACACCCCCAACTGACTGTCCAAAGTGAAACCAATACAACATCTCAAGTGTCAAGTCTCCTGATGCCTATAAATCTTGACCTGTCACTTCTCTGTAAACGTCTTTCCCAGGTCAAAAAGTCCCCACTGGGTACTTAACTGAAGACATATGATTTCCAGTAAATGTTGTTTTCAAGCAACCTCTCAGTGACCCTTGTAAAAAAAAATCCATGGAATCTTTTTCAGTTTTAAAACACAAGTCCTCAAAATTAAAAAACAATGGGAGCACTTTCCTAACAATGGGAACACCACAATCTGCATATTCCCCTCCAAGCCACAAGCCATCCTGACTTGGAACTATATCACTGTTCCTTCACTGTCACTGGGTCAAAATCCTGGAACGCCCTGCTTAACAGCATTGTTGGTGTACCTACACCCAAGAACTGCAGCAGTTCACGAAGGCAGCTCACCACCACCTTCTCAAAGGCAATTAGGGATGGGCAACAAATGCTGGCCTAGCCAGCGATGCCCACATCACACGAATGAATAAAAAAAATTATCAGTTTTCAAAAGGTCCGCATTGTTCCTGACCACCCTCTTCTTCCTAATACAATTGAAAAAAGATTTTGTGTTGATTTTGATATACTTTGCCAGTTTCTTTTCATACTCACTTTTTCAAACTCTTATTATCTTTTTATGTCTCTCCAGTCACCAGGATCCATGGTTTTTGTTGCATTTTTGTATGCTTTATCTTAGCTGATTCGCGTTTGTCCCTTTAAAACACTATGTTGAACTCGATCATATTATGATCACTATTTGACAAATGTTCACGCACCATTGTTAATTAAATCTGGCTCATTACTCATTACTATACCTAATGTGGCGTGCCCTTTTGTTGGTTCTAGTACATTTTGTTGCAGAAAAGTATTCTGAACATACTCAAGAAATTCACTACCTCTCTGACATGTGTTAGAGTGCTCATCCCAATCTATATGAAAGTTAAATTCCCCCCATTTAAACCACCCTTCCTTTACTACATGCTTGTCTGCATTTGTACAATTTACCACTTCACAGCTGCGACCAGGGGATCTATACACAATTCTCACCACAGTCCTAAATCCTCTTTTATTTCTTAATTCAAAGTGATTATTGACAACGCAGCCGGCAGCTGACGTCATCAGACTGCGCCAGAGATTGGCTCCTACTCTGAGCATGCGCTGCGTTCCGCATTACCAGGCCTGGTTGGCGCATGCGCAGATTACGTCATCGAGCAACGCATGCAGAGAGCGGGGTTGGGGGAAGCGGGGAGAGCGCGACCGAAGACCTTGGTGGTGGTGGGTGCGCTCTCCCCCACCCCCGGCCCGCCCACTCACTTCCCCCTCCACCCCCAGCCCGCCCGCCCGCGCTCTCACTTCCGCCGGCCCGCCTGCTTGCTTCCCCCTTGGCCCACCCACTCGCTCTATTCACCACCCGGCCCACCTGCTCTC
Source organism: Heterodontus francisci (assembly GCF_036365525.1). Classification (NCBI taxonomy): domain Eukaryota; kingdom Metazoa; phylum Chordata; class Chondrichthyes; order Heterodontiformes; family Heterodontidae; genus Heterodontus; species Heterodontus francisci. The sequence goes on from NC_090382.1 coordinate 34,532,747, forward strand.
TTCCCCACCCATCCCCCCAGCCCGCCCGCTTGCTCTCTCTCCCACCCCCCCCCCCTCACCCGGCCCGCTCGCTCCCGCCCCCTGCCCCCCCTTCAGCCCACCCACTCGCTCACTCACTGCCCCCCGGCCCACCCACCCGCTCTCTCCATCTGGCCATTGTGTGCTGCCATGTGCTTAGGTTGCCTTAGTGTGATTATTTGAGCAGCGCCATCTTTAGTCCTGGCAGCTGCTGCCATGGCAGACTGACGTTTTAGTGGCACAGGTTGCATTTGTGCATGTACCACTGCAGCGCCACCTTGTGGTAGCGTTGTCAGCAAATGCAGTCTTCTTAATTATACTTATAGGCCGGAATTTTACAGTGGGCGGATGGGAGCCGGACTCCGACGTAAATGTCGGTGCCGATCTCGCTTCCGCCCAGCCTGGGGTTCCATCCCCTATTTTACTTTAATTGGCCCGAGGCGGGACTTCCACCAACTTGTGGGAGGAGGTCCCGCCTCAGTGAGCTGCCGGCCAATCAGCGGGCCGGCAGCTCTTAGTCCCAGCAGCGCCACCGGGATCTGTGGCCACTGCTGGGACTGCAGCCCAGCCGGCTGAGGAGGATACCAAGGAACCGAGACTGAAGGTAAGTTTGGGTTGCCTCACCAGGGGAATTGTTCATGCCCTGGTGAGGCTAGGGTGGTCGTTTGGGAGGAGGGGGGGTGTCTTGGATCCCGGGGTTGGGTTGGGAGGTGGGGGCGGCCGTCAATCCACACCCTGATTGCCAGGCCCCCCCTTCCACTCTGGGGTGCAGAAAGGCCGGCAGCTATAGCTGGGCGGCCTTTCACGCGCCCGGCACACCCGCTTGCCATGGGTAAAATACCCGTAGAGGCGGGCGAGCGCCCTTAAGTGGTCATTAATTGAGCCTGCTGCTCAATTTTATGCCGCCCCCACGCCACCATCCGACCCGCTGGGGTGGCGTAAAATTCCAGCCATAAAGTCTCCACTGGCTGCCTACCTCTCGTTATATTCCTTCTTACCATGGAAGTGATTTCATCTGTCATGCTCAGAAGGAGCTGTGTTGAAATAAACAATGAACTGGAGGAATTATGACAATAAAAAAGTCAGCTGTTAAACTGAATCACAAGGAAATGGGCACATTTTCACCACAGCCAAAATGGAGTAGAGGTCAATTGACCCCTTCTGTACTGGCAATAAATAAGCCTGACTGAAAAGACAAAACTTATTAACTGGGTCTGAATTATCTCTGGGGAAAACCCATTGAAATTGAAAGGAGCCCATTACATGTTGATAACTCCTAGCTATAAGAAGGAACTAACAAATGTTACGACTAAGGTGAGAGTATTGCACTGTTAATTCAGTCCCACTAGTCCACAGGTCATAGCATATTAGTAAAATTTCCCACCTACCAGCAAATAGCCAAACTGAACACTTCATTTGTCCTCCGGAAAAAAGCACACCAAATCAGGTTTCTTTAAACAACAACAAAATTAAATATTTATTAATAAAATAAGTCTTAAACAATAATGAGATAACTCTATATGTGAAAGGAAAGGATTCTTTTCAAACTTCTTATTCTTCCTAACCCTCATGCACACACACATATATTCAAAGAGAAATGGTTACCGGTTTTAAAAGGATGTTTTAGATAACAACTGTTTCTTAGGAATTATAAAATAATAAGGTTGTCACGTTCTGGTAGGATATTTCTGGGTCGGTGAAATGTCTCAGAGTCGAATAGTCGGATGCCACTTGACGTGTCTCCACGTGAGGTTGGTGAACAGTCTGTGGTGGGTAGGCATTCACAGCACTTCGTCTGCAGCAGGCATCATGCAAATCTTTCAGCAAAGGGTCTAGGAACAGATCTATTTGGTTTTGAAATAACAGTTTAACATTAGAAGCTTTCTTGAGCTTTCAGGATCTCCTAAAACATAAGAGGCAACAGGAATCACTTCCGAGGCAGAGATTTTTTCAGAGACTGGAGGCAATAGGAATCTGTGACTATTTAAAATGCAGGTCTTCCTCTCAGCAAAGGAGCCTTTCTCCACAATGCGCAGCAACTCATCTTTTCCTGGGTCTTTTCCTTTCCAGGGGTCTTTTTCTCTCTCCAGGCAGACCACAGTCACCACCTCAAATGTAGAATTTCTTTTTACAAGAGAGGGAAATCTTCTTTTCAGGGAGAAGTCTTTTTCTCTGGTCTGCAAGAAACAGGTCCCAGCCAATTTGTGCTGCCTTCTGCCTGTCCAGCAGTGGTCTTCACAATGCAAAAATGAAACTGAAATGCTAACAATCAAGTCATGTGACCTGTCATTTCCCTTGCTGTTGTTTGGAACAGGTGGCTTGCAATCTGCCCCACTCAGTTCAAACACCAAGTTTCAGCACTCAATGTTCACAGAAAATCCTTTTTCACAATCTTTTTAAAAACACACAGAATTCTCAGCTTTCAATAAAAAAAAGCTTTTGTGACACAAAGGTTCTATAGACAGAATGACTCCACAGCCCAAACCAAGCTGAATAGATGTGAACTAACATCTGGACAATTATGTGGTCACACCAGTAGAAAGGGCCCTGCCTCACCCAATAGAAACTCAAATGTGATGTATTTTTACCTTACAAGGTAGCCCTCTGGAGAGGGCAGGGAGATCAACCAAAGACCATAGAAAGCCAGTTCCAGCCACACAATTTCCAAAATATAGAAACCATTGTTATCTGTTGGTATTTGGATGGGGCCATTCAGTTACAATGGTGCTACTTCACATCTATTCATCTTGGTTTGGGCTGTGGAGTCATTCTGTCTATAGAACCTTTGTGTCACAAGAGTTTTGCTTTTTTATTGAAAACTGAGAATTCTGTGTGTTTTTTTAAAAACTGCGAGAAAGGATTTTCTGTGAACATTGAATGCTGAAACTTGTGAGATCGGTCCAGCTAAGGAAGAACCCCTACTGCTGATACTATACTTCAACTTGCTGCAGCAGAGAACTTAAAATGTGACCATTGTCTCCAGACCGAAGTTTTAACCACCAGAAATCTACAGCACCTCAGCAAGTTCACGACTACAAACATCCAGTCCTGTACTTTTGAAAAGCCTTTCCTCCCAAGAAGATTCAACAGGTTTTTGTAAACCACAGACACTTACATCACTTTGGACATTAATTGCATCCTACCCTTTTTTTCCTTATCTGTCTGTCTTGTACATGCATGTGTGTGTGAATGCATGAGTGATGAAGATTGTGAACAATTTGGATTTTGTTGTTTAAATAAAAATGTAACCTTTTTTTTTAACCTATGAGAAAACCTGCCATGTGTCTGTTTATTTGACCCTAAAACACTCAGGAACTAACACACCATTTTTAACAAAACACTATCTGTGGTCAGTTGGGAGGTGAAAAATGAAAGCCACCTACATCACTTACCAACTGTCTGTAATATATCCTTAATCACAAAAACTACTCCTTCCTCTTTTACCATTTTCCATATCTCTTCTGTAGACCTTATAGCCTGGCATATTTAATTTTTAGTCCTCACTGTTACGGACAGGTGGTGTGGGTAACTTCTACTTTTCACCTCTCAACTGACCGCAGATAGTGTTTTAAAAATAGTGTTTTAGTCCCTGAATGTTTTAAGGGTCAAATAAAAAGACAAATGACAGGATTTCTCGTGGGTTAAAAAAGAAAGATAAGTATTTATTTTACCACAATAACTGAAAAATGTTTGCAACTTCACCCACTCATGCATTCATAGACACACACACACAAAAAGGCAGAGAGAGTACAGTTGGAGCATACAGTTAGATTCCAATTGTTATAAAAAAGCTCATTGTTTTAAGAAAACCTTTACATGCTTTTTGGGAGGAAATCTTTCAATTGTACAGGCCTGAAAGATCACTGTCTTGAAAACAATGAAGTATTGCAGGATCTTTGTAGTTAAACCTTAATCCGGTCGATAGTGGAAATCCTGGTTCACTTTCGCAGGTGAGAGAGTTCTGAAGTCACTCTTCTGCAGTAGTAAAAAGGTGTTGTCATCAGGGCTCCTGCTTAACTGGAACTGTCTCACAGCTGTTCTGGTTGGACAAGACCTTCTCTGGCTGTTCCCCCTCTCTCTCTCTCCAGAGAGATGCCTTTTAAGGTTGTCAGGTTTAACCTTGTCAGGTTGGGGTGTGAAAAGAAAAAAAATAATAAGCTAAAAAGATATATGACACAAACAATAAGCTAAAAGGATACATGAAACAAAGAACAAGCTTTAAAAGACCTTGGATATATGAAATTGCTGGGATAGACAGAATCGGATGAGCAGGGGGAGGTGTGGCTTTCTGATAACAAACTGGTGCTCAGGGTATGTGTGTGTGTCAGTCTCTAATTGGAGTCTTTTTATCAGTATATACGTGCAGCCCCTCAGATAGGCTGTCATGCTGACCACCGAGAGGCCCTTCTAATTACTTCATTATGATCATGTTAAAACAAAGTTAAATGTGGCGCAGGGATGTACGAGTCGTGATTGGCTCATTTAAATCACTCTGTATAATCTGATTGGTTTATGTAAACAATGTCTGATAAGTGACCCTATAAACATGTATGACCATTGTGTTTCGGAGAGCTTGCACGTTTCAACTTGACTCGTGTGGCTCCCTGCATGCTTGAAACAAAGTGTTCAAACAAAGAAACTTGAGTCTTGAGTCTCGTCTGGTAACCACTTGCACGTGGAGAGGGAGAATGAACTCTCACGGGTAGCAGAACAAGGGAGGGTGATTGAACTCCCAGAAGGGGCCACGGGAGGGTGACTGAACTCCCACAAGTACCAGGGATAAGGGAGGGTGATTAAACTCCTGCACGGGTTGGAAATAAGCGAGGGTGACTGAACTCCTGAAAGGCAAGGGAGGGTGACTGAACTCCCGCATGGTGAGGATGATTGAACTCCCTGCAACAGGGTGTCGGTCAGATCACTAAGAGCTCTCTCCTCTGGGGTGATTCAAACAATGTTCCAGGATATAGGAACCATTGTTACCTGATTGTGTTCATTCTGATAAATAGGTGTTACTTCATGCCTATTATTTTGGCTTTGGCTCAGAATCAGTCAGTCTGCAAGTCTTTGTTAGCTCTATTCCTGCAGATATGAGTTGTTAGCATGGAATAGGCTGTTTTCCTTTCAATGTGTTTTCCTCAAAGCTAATTCAGGCGTAGATAATCTGTTTTGTCTTCAACAGACAAATGTGTCTATTGACAGTACAGGAGGGACCACCTGACCGCTACTCCCTTTTGTCTGTGGCACAAACGTGTCCATTTTCTTGTGATTCAGTTCAACAGTTGACTTTTATTTCATAATTCCTCCAGTTCATTTCATATTTCATCACTGTTTCCTTCACTGCACAAAGGGAAAAAATAAAATTCCTTGGTATTTCTTTTTTTTTGGCTTGTTTTTCAGAAAGAAAGACATAGGATAGCACACATTTGTACACATTTCTCCCATGCACTCTTCAGGTTTTCAGTCATTATTTCTTTACAGATTTCTGGTAGTACAGTGTTTAAATTCTGGACAGCGCATCAGCAATAATGTTGTTCGTTCCAACTATATGTACAATTTTCAAGTTGAACGGCTGGAGAAGTATCCTCCATCGGAACTGTGTAACATTTTTAACTTTGCATTTTTTCAAAAATGAGAGGCGGTTGTGGTCAGTATAGATTTGAATTTCTCGGTCTCATTATTTGCATAAGCTTCAAAATGTTGAAGGACTGGTAGGAGTCTAACGCCTCTTTCTCTATAAAATGTGGAATATTTTCTCTGATGTTTGTTTAATTTTTTTGAGAAATAGCCAACTGGCCTCTCGAGGCCTGAATTGTCATCTTGGAGTAAGACTGCTCCCACTCCGACATCACTGGTGTCAATAGCCATCGTAAAAGGCTTGTTAAAATTAAGGGCTGCCCATACTGGGTCACTTGTTAAAATTGCCTTCAACTTCTTGAAAGCCAGCTAGTACTGTTCTGGCCACACTACTATTACATTTTTATTTAATAAGTCTGCAGCGAAGGTGCTAAAGTTGGGAACAAATTTTCGGCAGAAACTGCACATTCCCAGGAGTCATGTGATTTCCTACTTAGTTTTGGGAACGGGGAAATCTACCAGGGTTTGCACTTTTGCTGCCCTTGGCAACACCCGACCTTGGCCTACAATGTGGCCCAAATAGGTTGCTTTAGCCTTAGCAAATATGCTCTTTGCTAGATTGGCCACTAGGTGAGCTTTCTGTAAACCCTTAAAGAGTTCCCTTAAATGGTTCACGTGGTCTTCCCAGGTATCACTGTAAACTAACAGGTCATCCAGGGAGACGACACAGTTGTTTAAACCAGCTACCACCTGGTTCATTAATCTTTGGAAAGTTGTTGGGATGTTCTTTAAACCAAATGGCATTATTGTACATTGAAATAGGCCATCGGGGGTAACAAATGCTGAAATTTATTTTGCTGGGGTGGTCGTGGGGACTTGCCAGTATCCTTTCAATAAATTAATTTTACTAATGTAAGTGGAGTTTCCTTGTCAGTCAATGCAGTCCTCCATATGAGGGATTGGTTATAAGTCTGTTCTTGTTACTGCATTAACTTTGTGGTAATCAATGCAAAGTCTGATTGATCTGTCAGATTTGAAGACTAGTACAATGGGTGCGCTCCAGCTGGGTTCAATTAAATCATTGTACAGCAGATTTTGGATTTCTTTGCAGACTTGAGCCAATTTATCGGGGCTCAGCCTATAAGGGTTTTGTTTTATTGGTGGGGTTTCTCCTACATCTACATTGTGTATAGTTTAGAGAGGTACACCCTGGTTTGTCCTTGCAAATTTCCTCACATTTCCTTAGCACTGTTGTTAGGTCCTTTCCCAGCTGGTCGGTATAGTATAACAGTTTGAAAGGGTTATGTTGAAAAAGTGTGAAAATTACCTCCTACCATGATGATGTAAGAGATCATATGTGAGAGAGACTTGAAAAGAGATGCAGCATGGCTTCAGAGGAGCTACACAGATTGGTGTGAAGCTATACATAGTTATAATGTAATAAAGGTTAAGGTTCTAAGTACTCAAGACTAAGGAATCTCTCTAAGCTAGATTAACTAAGTACATTAAGGTGGCAGCATACCAACCAAACATACAATATGGTGATCAGCAGTGAGATCGTGAACAACAGTGGTTCTTACCCTGCAACACCCAGAAAAAGAATTTGAAGAAGTACTTTGAAGAGGGCTGACCTGAAAAAAGTGCCAAAACTGCAGAACTCAAGAAGAGGCTGTGGAAAACCTCCAGAACTGCTCCATGGATGAAGCAGGCATGGAGAGTCGGGGAATCGACTTGTAGAAATCCGGTTCAGCAATCGCAGGCTTCAAGTGGGAGAACCAAGCAACAATCAGGGATCTGGTGAGCAACCCCAAAAGAGGGTAAAAATTTGTTCCTAACGGTACTAGGCAGGCAGCACCAGGAAAATCAAAGGTCCTTAGAGAGGGCGGATCCAAGGTCGACGCCATTACATGTGGTGACTGGAATGAGCGGAAAAAAATTAAGAAGGCTGCAAATACTCAATCCTCTAAAGAGAAGGGAGTTAAAGGAGTATAGCAGTATTGCTACAAAAGTGCGTGCAAAATTGGGAGGAAATAAATCCAAAGTCTGGCGGTGAGATTTCACAGGGAGTAATGGTGACCATAGCAGAAGTCAGCGCAGGGCTGAAAAGTGCAGGAAACTTCCAATACTGAAGGGAAAAATTCAAAAGTAAAAGTAAACCAAATAGAAGCTATGGATCTTAAATTCACAATACCAGAGAGGTTTGGACAAATGGAAGGACCAAATCAAACCCAAAATTGGTCATTCTGGTGTAAAAGATTTTTGAGATACAGAATTGCTTACAAATTGGTCTGAAGCACAGCAAGTTAACACATTGCTGTATTCCACTGGGGCAATAGCAGACGATGCTATTGCAAGACAAGGTATTAATGAGACATCAGCCAAATTTGATGAAGTTTTAAAAGTCTTTGATAGTTTTTCAACCTGCAGAGCAATACTATTCTAGAAAGGGCAAGATTTAATAGAAGGGCCCAGAAACCAGGTTAAACAGTTGATGCTTTTATCAATGACCTTTACAGACTAGATGAAGGATGTGAATATGGAGACCTAAAAGCAGAATTAATAAGAGACTGCTTTGTAGTAGGTATTGCTAATGAATATCGATCAGATTTATTGCAATCTAAAGAAGACCTCACCCTGGACAAAGCAATTCAGCTGGTGAGACAAGCAGAGGTCCAGAAGAAGAACAGATCAAGCCTAAGAGGTAAAGAAAGACCTTGGTTCAGGAAACCTCCAGCAACCATACAGTTTCTTAACCAGAGGGCTGTAAAACAAGCACCAAAAAAGAAAGTACACTGTTTGGGGGGGGGGGGGGGAGGGGGGGTGGTGGGGGCAGGGAGCACAAGATGCCATGAAACCTTGCCAGCTCTGTGGCACCAAAAAGACCACAGGTACAAACAGTGTCCCACAAAAAAGCAAAATGCTTCCACAATAAGAAAATAGAGCATTTTGGGAAAATGTGCCAAAGTAAAATCTCTACTTCCACAAGGTCAAAAGAAAAAGCATTCAAGCATGGCATGAAGTTAAACAACCTACTTCAGGAGAGAAATCAGAAAACGTCCTTCGTGAGATCAATGATCCTAATCAGGCATTTTGGTCTGCAGACATATATGTCAAAGGGCATATTGCTAATTTTAAACTGGACACTAGAGCAAGTGTAATCGTCTTATCAGACAAACAGCCGTGGTTATCAATGCATTACCTGCAACAGAAACTGTTACGTGGCCCAGGAGGATTTGAACTGGAAGTTAAAGGGAAGTTACAGGCAATACTCCAGTATGAGGGAAAGCAGATATTGGGAAGACTGTATGTTCTAAGGAATCAGGAATCTCTTAAGACCTTCATCTTATAAGGAAAGTGGAAGGGTTAAGCAACAAGAATCCAGGAGTCACTTCCAAAAAAAATTCCTGAAAATGTTTACTGGTCAAGGAAGACTGAAGATCAAATATAGTATTAGTCTGCGAAAAGATGCTAAACCAGTATGTCTTTTCATGCCTAGGAAGATACCACACCCACTAATGAAGCAAGTCCAACATCAACTAGAAGACATGACCAGGATGGGAGTTATTTCTCCTGTCACTGAACCTACAGAGTGGTGTTCAGTAATGATTCCAGTTCCTAAATCTAACAGTAATCTTTGCATCTGTGTAGACTTATCTCAACTTAATAAGGCTGTGACAAGAGACGTTCATCTGATGTCCTCAGTGGATGAAAGCTTATCGAAAAGTACCGTCTTCATGAAGCTTGAAGTGAATAGTGGCTTTTGTCAAGTTCCATTAGATAAGAAGTCAAAGTTATTGACAACCTTCATTACTCCATTTGGAAGATTTTGTTTTGACCACCTACCATTTGGCATAATATCAGCACTGGAATTATTCCAAAGAATTATGTTGAACATTCTACAGGGCATTAAAGATGTAATATGCCATATGGATGACATCTTAGTTCACAGTGAGTCCATTGAAGAACATGACCTGAGGGTTAGAGTGGTTTTTAAACATGAGGGCCTAACACTTAATGAGAAATGTGAGTTTTTTAAAATGTCTATTCGTTTTTTAGGACACATTGTCAGTAGCAACGGCATAATGGCAGACTGCAAAAGACGAGAGCCATTAACGAATGCTCACTTCCTACTTCTGTCCAAGATCTTCAACGTTTCCTTGGCATGGTTAATCAGTTGGCAAAATGTTTACCAAATCTAGCGCAAGTTACTGAGCTTTTGTGACAACTATTAAGGAAAGCTCAAGCATGGTGTTGGGATGCACATCAGGAACAAGCATTTCAAAGGATCAAGGAGATGCTGATTTCACCTGATATCTTAGCGCATTATAACCCCTCATTACCATCCATAATTGCAGCAGATGCCTCATCTACAGGGATAGGGGCAATCCTTTTCCAAGAACAGCCAGATAGAAGTCGAAGACCGGTTTATTCTGAGTCACGAGCATTGGCTGATACTGAGACGAGCTACGCCGTAATAGAGAAAGAAGCTCTCGCAGTCATGTGGGCTTGTGAGAAGTTTTCAGATTATATTAACTGCTTAAAGGTTGTCATAGAGACAGATCAGAAACCCCTAGTTTCAATATTGGAAGCAAGGCTGGCCACAGCAGCGTCTCAGTGGGAAGAGGATGAAAATCTTCTTCGAACACAGAAGACACTATACTATTGAGGATGATTTGCTGGTATATGACGAGAGGCTGGTGATTCCAGAGTCACTTCGGGTAGACATCTTGGAGAAAGTACACCAGGATCATTTGGGTATAACTAAATGTCGAGCATAGGCCCAGGTGTCTGTGTGGTGGCCAGAAATATCGAGAGATATAGAGGAAATGATTTCCAATTGCCAAATACATGCAGTGCACAGACAGGATCAAAGAAAACTCCTTATCTTGACCCAATTCCCAACCAGACTGTGGGAATGTCTGAGAATGGATCTATTCATGTTTAATGGAAAATCCTACCTGATTGTCATCAACTACTTTTCAAGGTACTCCAGGCGCTGCTTCACAAACCACTGACCACCTCCAGGCGCGTATCCATTGTCTCTCGAGATAAGGAGGCCCAAAAGAACTTTTCAAGGTGGATCAAGAACAAACATTTGTACACAACAACAACTGAAGCAGTCATTCTAGTGTTACAAGAACAAAGTGATTATTGACAATGCAGCCAGCAGCTGACGTCATCAGACTGCGCCAATCTGCGCACATGTGCATGCGCTGCGTTCCATATTGCCAGGACTGGTTGGCGCATGCACAGATGACGTCATCGCGTAACGCATGCAGAGAGCGGGAATGGGAGGAGTGGGGGATGGTGGAGCGGGGAGAGCGCAGCCGAAGACCTTGGTGGTGGTGGTGGGTGCGCTCTCCTCCTCCCCCCACCGCCCGCTCGCTCCCCCCCACCTGCTCCCCCCATGCCCACTCGCTCCCCCCCGACTGCTCGCTCACCCACCCCTGCCCGCTCGCTCTCTCCCTCCGGTCATTGTTTGCTGCCATGTGTTTAGGTTGCCTTCGTGTGATTATTTGAGCAGCGCCATCTTTAATCCTGGCAGCTGCCTGACGTTGCAGACTGTAACTTTTTAGTGACACAGGCTGCAACGAAGGGTTGTTGCAGACTGGCAAGTAACAAATGTAACCTCACTATTTAAGGAGGGAGCAAGAGAGAAAATGGAGAACTACAGACTTGTTAGTTTGACATCAGTAGTAGGGAAAATGTTAGAATCTATTATAAAGGATGAGATAATTGGACACTTGGAAAATAATGATATGATTGGGCAGAGTCAACATGGATTTGTGAAGGGGAAATCATGTTTGACAAGCTTGTTGGAGTTTTTTGAGGATGTTACTTGTAGCACAGATAAAGGAGAACCAGTGGATGTGGTATATTTGGATTTTCAGAAGGCTTTTGATAAGGTTCCACACAGGAGGTTAGTAAATAAAATTATAGTATATAGGATTGGGGGTAATAGACTGCAATGAATTGAGAATTGGTTAACAAACAGAAAGCATAGAGTAGGAATAAATGGGTTATTCTCAGGATGGCAGGCTGTAACTAGTGGGATACCGCAAGGATCAGTGCTTGGGCCACAGCTGTTCACAATTTTTATAAATGATTTGGATATGGAGATCAATGGTAATATTTCAAAATTTGCTGATGACACAAAACTAGGAGGGAATGTAAGTTGTGAGGAGGATGCAAAGAGGCTTCAAGGGGATTTGGACAGGCTAAGTGAATGGGTAAGAACATGGCAGATGGAATATAATGTGAATAAGTGTGAAGTGATGCACTTTGATGGAAAAAACAGAAAGGCGGAGTGATTCTTAAATGGTGAGAGGTTGGGAAGTGTTGTTGTTCAAAGAGACCTGGGTGTCCTTGTTCATGAGTCACTAAAAGCTAGTTTGCAGGTGCAGCAAACAACTAAGAAGGCAAATGGTATGTTGGCCTTTATTGCAAGGGGATTTGAGTATAGGAGTAAAGATGGATTGCTGCAATTGTATAAACCCTTGGTGAGACCACACCTGGAGTATTGTGTACAGTTTTGGTCTCCTTATCTAAGGAAGGATATACTTGCCATAGAGGGAGTGCAACGGAGGTTCACCAGACTAATCCCTGGGATGGCAGGATTGTTTTATGAGGAGAGATTGCAAAAACTGGGCCTGTATTCTCTAGAGTTTAGAAGAATGATAGGTGATCTCATTGAAATTTACAAAATTCCTACAGGGCGTGACAGGTGTTATGAAATGCTTCTATTTTTTAAAAATATTTTTTGAGGACTCATGTTTTAGAATTGTGGAGATGAATTCATTGGAGGACTGAAGGGATGCCATAGATACTTGACTTTGTTTTTTATTTAAAAGGGTCACTGGAAGGACTCTGTTTCAAAACAACATTTACTGGATGTCACATGTCTTCAGCTAAGTAAAAAACAAGTGCCTTCTGACTATAGGTGTTGCTTACAATGGAAGTGAGACATCATGATTTATGGTACTCAAGAGTGGGTTTCATTTTTGAATACTGTTTTGAGTCAGTTAAGTTTGTAGCCTGCTGAAAGAAATACCCAGATTATCATTTCTCCACCTCTCTGAGAAATCCTGAAAAAAATCTAGTGTGTGTTAGCTGTAATGCCTGATGTTGCATTTCTCCTATGAAGCTTTTGGAAGACTTCCTCTCGACATCTCCAGAACAAACTGCTTCGGAAAAGCTCCCAGTGACCTGTCTATGTGTACTCGGATGCCAGACTGTATGCCATCTGGAACATAACATATTTTATCTATTTCTTCAAGAATTAACAAGTACTTTGGCCAACACATCATTATTTTTCCTTTAACTGATGTGTGTGTGTGTTAGGTATTTAGAAGGGAATATATATCTTTACTGTCATATTTCAAACTGTATGTTAAAGCTTTGCATCTTTATTGACTAAGTCTTGTTTTATAATAAATTAATATCTTTGTTCTTTATTAAAGAAACCTGGTTGGTAGATTTTATTCTGAAACTAAAATAGAGTATATAACTGGCTGCATCGATAACTGGGTTAACATTTAAATATATGTTGTGACCTGTGGAGAAGTGACAGTGCACTCCTTCCACCTTGGTCATAACATATAATTGGGGGCTCTGTGTGGGATAAAACAAAGCTGATGACGTGCAATTGTAAGTAGGGTAATAATAACTGAAAAGGGGAATAGGAAAACACAGGTTTCTTGTGCATTAGAGTAAGGTTTACACTACCGGAATGGCTTTGTCAGTTGCTACGAGCTTTCTGGGGAGGGAGGACTCATCCTTGAGTGATTTAAAAATCTTAACCAAGGCTGGGCAAAAAGAATTACCAGCAAAGTTGGACTTAGAGTTAAAACCAGGATCTAAGAAAGCAGGAATTGAAAGAAGGAAAATGCAATCCAGATGATAATTCAGTTGAATTAGCTAGGATTCAGTTACAGATGAAGCAGCTGGAACAGGAAAGAGAATTGGAAATGGAAAAACTTGAGCTTGAACAGGAAAAAGAAATGAAAAAAACTTGAACTACAATTTCAAAAGGAAAGAGAAGAGAGGCAGGAGAGAGAAAAAGAGAGAAAGAGAAAAAGAAGAAAGGGAGCAAGAAAGGGTATTCAAATTAAAATTCTGGTGAGGAAAGAACTGACTCCAGCTCAGGACCCAGTAGAGAGTTGTTTAAATTTGTGCAAGCCCTCCCGAAGTTTGAAGAAAGGGATGTAGAGGCATTTTCAATTTCTTTTGAAAAGATAGTTTTAGAACCAACTGCTCAAGACTAAGCCCCCAATCAAAATATATGATTCTGATTGCGGTAGGAGAAACACACTGTCAATTCAGTCTCATCCCTCCACAGCTCATCTAACATATCACTTTAAACCTTCCAAATTAAAGAAATCCACAACCAAGTTGATTCATTTATTAACCCCTGAATGAGGTGAACCAAAGCAGGTGTCTTTAGATCAACAAATTAACTGTTCATTAGAAAAACTAAACTCTTAAAACAATATTTAAAAAAAAATAATGTCCTTGCAAATTTCCTGCTGAAGTGGAATCTTCCAATGTGGAACTGTCCAAGGTTGCTTGAAGTCCTCACAGCCGTCTGATGGGGAAAAAATAAGGTTCTTCAACGGTAGGACAGTCAGTAATCTAGTTCAGCAATTGAAGTGATGCTCTTCTTCTTCCAGCGATGAACACAGCAATTATGGTTCAGTAGTTAAAGTAATTCTTTCAATTTCTTTTAAGAAATTAATCTGGCTTGACTTTTCAGAATTCTGAGACTATAATAAATAGGGTTCAAACAGACAGAGGGAGAGCTCTCCTATTTCCTTCAGTATATGTTGGCAGACAGTCTGTGTGTCTGTGTGTCTGTACCTGTCAAAAGCCAGTTTTTCAGCTAGTTTCAAAAATTAATCACAACATTGTATATTTAACCTTAGTCTCTGAGTGGCTGTATCCAAGGCAACCAGGATGTACTTTTTAAGCTGGTTGGTTCCCACTCTGTATGGTTGTATCCAATGGCAACCAGAATGCACCTTCTATAACTCCTGAGGCTTGCTTGTTCTTAAAGCATTACTGATCCTTTGCTGACTTAAAGACACACTGCAGATTTCCCCCCCCAATAAAACAGTAGGATCGTAACAATAGCTAGACAGATGAAGTGGCCAAAGGAAAGCTGGACACTGCTTATGCAAAGCAGGTTGATTGGCAGAGCTCATGAAGTTTCAGGCTCATGAAGCCATGGGTTCCGGTTCATGGGGCACTGGCAGCAGTACTGGGAAACTGGGGGCTGTACCTTTGGGACAGTCTACTACTGAACAGTGCTAGAACCAATGTTCTAGTGAGCCACATTCCTAGGGAAGTAGAGAGGATTTTAAACTAAATAGTGGAGGCAAGGGATCAAATTTGGGAAGATGTGGTAAATCAAAGATTAGAGATAAGGCAAGAGAGAAAGGTGTTAATATAGAAAAAGATAAACAGATTGTGACAGGAAGGGACAGTGAGTACAAATCTAAGAGTAAATCAGCAGACAAGGCTAGAGGTTACACAAATAATAAAAGGACAAAACTAAAGGCTCTGTATCTGAATGCACATAGCATGTGAAACAAAACAGTTGAACTGATAGCGCAAATAGAAATAAGTAAGTATGATCTGATAGCCATTACAGAGACATGGCTACAGGATGACTTAGATTGGGACCTGAATCTTGAAGGGTACATGACATTTAGGAAGGACAGGAAGCTAGGAAAAGATGGAGGGATGGCTCTGTTAATTAATGATGGCATTAGCACTTTACAGATGGATGACCTAAGTTCAGGAAACCAGGATGTAGAAGCGGTATGAGAAATGATAAAGGCAAGAAGTCACTTGTGGGAGTGGTGTACAGGCCCCCTAACAGTAACCACATGGCAGGACGGGGTACAAAGGAAGAAATAATGGGTGCTCGTCAGAAAGGTATGGCGAGAATCATGGGTGATTTTAATCTACGTTTAGACTGGAAAAATCAGATGGGCAAAGGTAGCTTAGATGAGGAGTTCAAAGAATGTTTTCAGGATAGAGTTATAGAGTCATAGAGTTATTTACGGCACAGAAGGAGGACATTTGGCCCATCGAGTCCATGCCGGCTCTCCACGGAGCTATGCAGTCAGTCCCACTCCCTCGCTCAATCCCCATAGCCCTGCAAGTCTATTTCTCTCAGGTGGCCATCCAACTTCTTCTTGAAGTCATTGCTCGTCTCTGCTTTCATCACCCGTGTGGGCGTGAGTTCCAGGTCATTACCACTCGCTGTGTAAAAAAGTGCTCCTCATATTCCCCCTGCATCTTTTGCCCAAAACTTTCAATCTGTGTCTCCTAGTCCTTGTACCATTTGTTAATGGGAACAGTTTTTCCTTGTCTAACTTATCTAAGCCTGTCATAATCTTGTACATTTCCATGAAATCTCCCCTCAGTCTCCTTTGTTCTAAGGTGAACAAGCCCAGCTTTTCCAACCTAACCTTGTAACTAAAATCTTCCATCCCTGGAACCATTCTGCTGGTATGTAAGTTGTGTTCTGGGGGGGCACCCTAATGCAAAAATAAAGTTTTTGTACCTCCTTCTGTTTGCTTTAAGATCTTTTGTGCCCACTGCCTTACCCCCTCAGCCAGTTTTAACTCCCTCCCTCCATCTTAAAACCAGCATCCTCAACTATTCCCAACCCCATCCCTAATGCTCCTGCACCATGTACAGAAGCTCTGCCATTGTCAAAGCCTCTAGTGCCTTCTGCTGGCCATGACAAGTTTGGTCACAGCAGGGGTGCTGCCACTGGGGCCAAAAGTGGGATTGGGAGGCAGTGGGGTGGGAAATCCCACTTTAGCAGGCAGTGGGACCAGGGGCTGCATTTGGCAGATGCAGCCAATTAAGTGGATGTCAGCGGGGCTGCCATCCCTATTAAACATGACTGCCCACCTTCAAGAGCTGCCGACCCTCTACCTCGCTAGCGGTTGTCACTAATGGGATTGCACCTGGAGGATGAGGGCGCATCGAGGGCCGAGTACCCTCAAAGTCAGGTAAGTGGGGTATGGGGGTGCTGGGGCCAGTCAAGCAAGTCACGGTGAGGGGTGGGGGTGTGGTGCCGCAGAGAGCAGGTGGTATTGCCTTGGGATTGGCCATTGCTGCCTGGGGGACCCTTTGTCAGCTAAAGACCACCCAAAAAGGAGGGCCCCCAACCCTGGAGCCCTCTAGAGACCGACAGGGTTTACCTAGCCATGTCCCCAAACAGTGGAGGGCCCACCAGACACTGGTAAAATGCCAGTGGAGGTTGGAAAAGGCCCTTAATTGGCCACTTAAGTGGCTCAATGGGGCTCCAGGTGGGCAGGCCATCTGCCAGCTTTCCTGCTGCTGGCAAAATGGCATGGCAGTGGGACGATGTTGGCCACGCGATGCCTCCCTGTGCCTTTTTACGAGCCTTCCCACCTCCCAGCCCATCCGCGGGCTGGTAAAATTCAGCCCAAAGGTTTACATTATGGAGCGCGAAAAACTTTTGGTTGTGCTTTGCCTTAATTAATGTTAGAATTAGTTTCTTAGAACAGCATGTTGTGGAGCCAACCAGAGAGCAAGCTATACCAGATCTGGTATTGTGCAACGAGATAGGATTAATTTATGACCTCACAGTGAAGGCACCCCTAGGCAGCAACAATCATAATGTGAGTGAATTTTACATTCAGTTTGAGGGAGAGAAGAATGGGTCTAAGACTAGTATTTTAAACTTAAATAAGGGCAATTATGAGGGCATGAAAGCAGAGCTAGCTAAAGTGAACTGGCAAAGCAGGTTAAGGGATAGGTCAATGGAGATGCAATGGCAGACATTTAAGGGGATATTTCAGAATACACAGAATAGATAAATTCCAACGAGAAAGAAAAATTTCAAAGGGAGGACCCACCATCTGTAGTTAACTAAAACAGTTAAAGATAGTATCAAACTTAAAGAAAAAGCATATAATTGCGCAAAGATGGGAGGCAGGTCAGAAGACTGGAGAGAATATAAAAGGCAGCAAAGAAAGATTAATAAGGAGGGAAAAATTAGAGTACAAGAGGAAGCTGGCTAGAAATATAAAAGCAGATAGTAAGAGTTTCTATAGATATTTGAAAAAGAAAAGAGTTAACAAAGTGAGCATTGGTCCTATAGAAAGTGAGTCTGGGGAATTAATAAGGAAAAATAAGGAGATGGCAGATGAAATGAACAGGTATTTTGCATTGGTCTTCACCATAGAGGATATACGTAACATCCCAGAAATAGCTGTAAATCAGGAAATGGAAGGGAGGGAGAAACTCAAGAAAATTATAATCACCAGGGAAGTGGTACTGAGCAAATTGTTGGAGCTGCGGGCTGACAAGTCCCCGGGTCCTGATGGACTTCATCCTAGGGTCTTCAAAGAAGTGTCTAGTGAAATAGCTGATGCGTTGGTTTTAATTTTCCAAAATTCCCTAGATTCAGGGAAGGTTCTATTAAATTGGAAAATAACCAATGTAATTCCTTTATTCAAAAAGAGAGGGAGACAGAAAGCAAGAAACTACAGGCCAGTTAGCTTAACATCTGTCATAGGGAAAATGTTAGAAGCTTTTATTAAAGACGTTATAGCAGGGCACTTAGAAAAATTCAAGGTAATCAGACAGAGTCAATTTATTGGAGTTCTTTGAAGAAGTAACGTGTGCTGTGGATAAAGGGGAATCGGTAAAGGCCTGCTCGGGTATGAAATTGAAACCCGTCCCGGGCCCAACCCGACCACATCCAACGCGAACCCGACCCGGGCCCGAGTCCTTTGATTTTTTTCCTGCGCCCAACCCAACCCGACCCGACCCGACCCGACCCGACCCGACCCAACTCCCATAATAAAGGTAATTATATCAAACAGGTTATTGTGCTCTACCTTGTCCAAATATTATGATCCCCCGTTCCGGCAGCACGTTTCCTGCCATGATGTCCCGACTGAATGTTCAAATTTTGAGATTACTTCCCTCCCTGAGCAAGGCAGCACTGTGCCCATGTCCAGCCTGACCCGACTCGAGCCCAAACGCCGGACCTGGAAGAGAGACCTGACCCAAACCCGAAACATGTTGTCAGATCTGGTCGGGTTTGAGTCGGGTAGCCATCCTTTAGGAACAGGTGGATGTACTGTACTTAGATTTCCAGAAGGCATTTGATAAGGTGCCACATCAAAGGTTATTGTGGAAAATAAAAGTTCATGGTGTAGGGGGTAACATATTGGCATGGATAGAAGATTGGCTAGCTAATAAGGAAAAAGAGAGTAGGCATAAATGGGTCATTTTCTGGTTGGCAAGGTGTAATGAGTGGTGTGCCACAGGGATCAATGCTGGGGCCTCAACTTTTTACAATTTATATAAATGACTTGGATGAAGGGACTGAAAATATGGTTGCTAAATTTGCAGATGACACAAAGGTATTGAGGAAAGTAAGTTGTGAAGAGGACATAAGGAGGCTACAAAGGGATATAGATAGGTTAAGTGGGCAAAGATTTGGCAAATGGAGTATAATATGGAAAAATGTGAAATTGTCCATTTTGGCAGGAAGAATAAAAAAAAGCATATTATCTAAATGGTGAGAGATTGCAGAGCTCTGAGATGCAGAGGGATCTAGCTGTTCGAGTGCATGAATTGCAGAAGGTTAGTATGTAGGTACACCAAGTAGTTAGGAAAGCCAGTGGAATGTTATCATTTATTACAAGGGGAATTGGATACAAAAATAGGGAGGTTATGCTTCAGCTATACAGGGCATTGGTGAGACCACATCTGGAGTACTGTGTACAGTATTAGTCTCTTTATTTAAGGAAGGATGTAAATGCGTTGGAAGTAGTTCAGAGAAGGTTTATTAGACTAATACCTGGAATGGGTGGCATCTTGACAGGGTGGATGTGGAAAGGACGTTTCCTCTTCTAGGAGAATCTAGAACTAGGGGTCACTGTTTAAAAATAAAGGGTCACCCATTTAAGACAGAGATGAGGAAAAAAAAATTCTCTCAGAGGGTTGTGAGTCTTTGGAACTCTCTTCCTCAAAAGGCGGTGGAAGCAGAGTCTTTGAATATTTTTAAGGCAAAGGTAGATAGATTCTTGATAAGCAAGGCGGGGTTTGGTGAAAGGTTATTGGGGGTAGGCAGGCAGGAAGGTGGAGTTGAGATTCCAATGAGATCAGCCATGATATTGTTGAATGGTGGAGGAGGCTTGAGGAGTCGCGTGGCCCACTCCTACACCTAATTCGTACGTTCATATGTTTGGATGTTTCTGCCGTGCTTTCTGAGGAGGCTTCTGCAGATTATGAGATAGCAAAAAAGGCTATTCTTGCTGTTTATGAGTTAGTCCCTGAGGCTTACCGGCAGAAATTCCAGAACTTCCAGAAACAGCCTGGACAAACTTATATAGAACTTGAGAGGGTAAAGCAAATTAACTTTGATCGTTGAATGTGGGCACTAAAGGTAGAGGCCACATATGAGACCCTTAGGGAAATAATGCACCTAGAAGAATTTAAAATTTCACTCCCTCTGTTCGTAAGAACCCGTGTAGAGAACCAGAAGGTTTCAACAGCCAGACAGGCAGCTGAGATTGTTGATGGTTACGAGCTTTTTTACAAGCCCAAACACTTCGTCTGTCACCTGCATAAATCAGAGAAGGATAGAAGGTGGGAGGGTGAAAGGAAGGCAAGTAGTCGGGGACAAGAAGGCATAGCTGGGAATGCCCTGGGATCTCCTCCTTAGGCCAGAAAGGAAGATGCTGAGCGTGGAAGTGAGGTCCGAAAGCCTAAGTGTTTCCATTGCTACAAGGTGGGACACCTTCGTGCAGAATGTTGGAAGTTGTGAGGTAAACCAATGGGACTTGAGAAAGGTGCAATAGTGCAGAGAAAGGGGCCCTGACTGACAGTATGACAGATCAGGCTGTAGCTCTGAATGCAGTTGTCAGGCCAAGTACAAAATCCGCTCTGAGTGTAGGTGTTGTGAACAGGATACTTGAGAGTTATAGGGAATTCTTGTCAAAAGGAAAGTAACTCCTTATCCCTTGAGTGAGCCAGGTAAACCTATAGTTATACTTCGGGATACAGGAGCCACCCAAACTCCTTTGCTGGGGAAAGGCATAACTTTTCCACCAGAGAGCACACTGAATGCTAAAGTTTTAGTGAATGGTATTGACGGGATATATATACACATACCTTTATATTGGGTGCACCTGGAGTGTGACCTAATATCTGGAACGGTAACCATGGGAGTTGTCTATAGTTTGCCTGTAGACGAAGTTGATCTACACCTGTGGAATGATTTGGCAGGAGTGAAGGTAGTAGCTTCTCCAGTAGTCACGGAAAGACCAAGTGAAGTCAAAGAGACAAGAACAGTTGCAGGAAAAGGTTCCAGGAATTTTGCCTTCATGTATAGTGACTCAAGCAATGGCTAAACAAGTTTCATTGTCAGAGGTTGAATTGGCACCACAGACAGATAGCCAAATACCTGAAACTTTCTTTGGGGATTTGGATAATCCGAAGGAATTATTCAGTAAGTCTTCTCTGATCAAGGCTCAGCAAGCCGATCCAGAGTTAAGTGGTGCAATCAGCTGTAACTGAAGCTGAAACAAAGGGAGTTCTGGAAGGCTACTATATTAAAAATGAGATTCTGATGAGGAAGTGGAGACCTCCTCACAGACCTGCAGGCAAAGAATGGACAGTGGTTCACCAGATAGTGGTACCGCCTAAGTACCGCTGGGGAATATTAAGGATAGGCCATGAAATTCCAAGGGACATGTAGGGATCCGGAAGACCCAAGCACATATAAATCGACATTTTTACTGGCCGTGTCTTTACAAGGACAAGGTGCAGTTTTGTAAAACCTGCCATACGTGCCAGATTGTGGGAAAACCACAACTTGTCATAAAACCGACACCTCTAATTCCCATACCAGCTTTTGGGAAACATTTAGTAGGGTGCTGGTAGACTGTGTGGACCTTTACCAAAAACAAAAACAGGACATCAATATACACTCGGTATTATGGATATGGCTACTCACTTCTCAGAGGCCATTCCCTTGAGAACAATTTCTGCTAAGGTAGTGGTCGAAAAGTTAACCCAGTTCTTCATTGGATATGGATTACTGATTGAGATCCAGTCAAATCAAGGTTACAATTTTATATCTAAAATTTTTCAGGAAGTTATGAGTAAATTGGGTATAACACAATTAAAGTCTTCAGCATACCACCCACAGGCACAAGGGGCTTTAGAAAGGTACCATCAGACCCTCAAAATGATGATCAGGGCATATTGTCATAAATATCCCATGATTGGGATAAAGGGTTGGAATTTCTTTTGTTCGCCATTAGGGATTCAGTCTATTGGTTTTAGTCCTTTTGAATTAGTTTATGGACATGAGGTAAGAGGTCCTCTAAAACGAATCAAAGAAAAGGTTTTAGAACAGAGGGACAAATCTTCCGTGCTAGATTATGTAACCGTGCTCCAGGAATGGCTCACAAGAGCCTGCAAAGTGGCTCAGGAACATCTTAAAGCTGCACAAACAACCATAAAGAAAGGGGCAGACAAGCATGCCATGACCCGAATATTTTAACCAGGGGATGAGGTGTTAGTATTACTGCCTTTACAGGGTGAACTGCTGAAAGCACGATTCGGTGGACCATATAGAGTAATCAAAAGGATTGGTAAAGTAAATTATTTGTCTGACACCCCAGATCGCCAGAAAAAGAATCGGCTGTGTCACATCAGTATGTTGAAACAATATCACTGCCAGGAGGTGGATAAGCAAGCACAGGTATGTCAAGTATTAGGGACAGTGAAGGATGAAAGGGATTGTGAGGATGAGGCAACAGGAGGCTGAGACAATTCTCAAATTGAATTCTTAAATTTGAAACATATAAGATCCTGAGGGGTCTTGACAGAGTGGATGTGGAAAAGATGTTTCCCCTTGTGGCAGAACTAGGGGTCACTGTTTAAAAATAAGGGGTCGCCCATTTAAAACAGAGATGAGGAGAAATTTTTTTCTCTCAGAGGTTCATGAGTCGTTGGAATTCTCTTCCTCAAAAGGTGGTGGAAGCAGAGTCTTTGAATATTTTTAAGGCAGTGGTAGATAGATTCTTGATAAGCAAGGGAGTGGAAGGTTATCAGGGGTAGGTGGAAATGTGGAGTAATCAGTTCAGCCATGAACTTATTGAATGGCGGAGCAGGCTCGAAGGGCCGAGTGGCCTACTCCTGCTCCTAATTCGTACATTCGTATGTATGTAAATTGAACCTCCTACTATCCGGTTAGCAAATACTGAATTGTTAGGGAGATTAAACTCTATGCTTTCATATTTAGATGCACAACAATGAGAAGACCTAACAAGGCTTTTCACAGCATTTAAAGGAGTCTGTAAGTATAAACCAGGATGTACAACCTTAGCCATACATGATGTGGATGTAGGAGAATCCTCTCCTATAAAACAGCATCCTTATCGCTTAAGTCCAGAGAAAAAGGCTGAGGAGAAAGCAGAAATCCAACACATTTTGGAAAATCACCTAATTGAACCCAGTCAAAGCAGTTGGAGTTCCCCAGTTGTGTTAGTGCCCAAACCTGGCAGTTCAGTTAGATTTTGTATAGACTACAGAAAGGTTAATGTAGTAACAAAGGCAGACTTCTACCCAGTTCCTTGCTTGGAAGAGTGTATGGACAGAGTGGACAGTGCCTTGTTTCTTACCAAAATAGATATGTTAAAGGGATATTTTTAAGGCAATGGTAGATAGATTCTTGATAAGCAAGGGAGGTGGAAAGTTATCAGGGGTAGGTGGAAATGTGGAGTAATCAGTTCAGCCATGAACTTATTGAATGGCGGAGCAGACTTGTTAAAGGGATACTGGTAGGTTCCTTTATCACCCCGAGCTATAGAAATATCGGCCTTTGTCACACCAGGCGATCTTTTCCAATGCCGAGTGATGCCATTCAGGCTAAAAAATGCCCCAGCAACTTTCCAGAGACTAATGAACCAAGTGGTAGCCAGTGTTCCTAACTATTTGTTTTACCTTGATGATGTGCTGGTTTACAGTGACACTTGGAAGGACCACTTGGAACAACTAGAAGCTCTATTTAGAAAATTACAGTCAGCTGATTTGGTGATAAACCTTGCCAAAAGTGAATTTGCAAAAGCGTGGGTAACCTATCTAAGGCATATAGTAGGGCAAGGACAAGTGCTGCCTAGAACAGCAAAAGTACAAGCATTGATGGAGTTCCCTGCTCCTAAGACCTAACGGGAAATCATGAGGTTTTTGGGGATGTGTGGTTTTAATCATAAGTTTGTACCAAATTTTAGTACTATAGCTGCTCCACTGATGGATTTGCTACAAAAATAGAAAGCTAAGGTAATGTGGTCAGAAGGGTGCCAAGCATCTTTTGAGAGGCTGAAAGCCATTTTGATCAATGAACCAGTGTTGGCTGCCCCAAATTTCACTAAGCCCTTCAAGGTAGCAATTGATGCTAGTGACCTGGGGGTCAATGCAGACCTGTAAAAAGTGATGAATTGGGCATCGAAAGGCCAGTGGGATACTTTTCCAAAAAGCAAAATTGACACAAAAGAGGTAGTCAACAGTGGACAAAGAAACCTTGGGCTGACTACTAGCTCTTAAGCATTTTGAAGTTTATGTCCACCATGACTACAGAGAGACACTGGTATATATTGATCATAACCCCCTAGCCTTTGTGCAAAAATTCAAAAACCAGAATGCCAGACTATTTTGATGGAGTTTACGACTGCAGCACTATCACTTAAAGATTATCCACATTGCGGGGAAAAATAATGTAATTGCTGATGCATTGTCTAGAATTTAACTTTGCTTTGAGTTATCTGAGTACAAAGATAGTACAAAGCATAAAACTATAATAGTTAGAGCTAAAGAAGTTGAAGCGCTTGTCAAGAGGAAGAAGAAGGCTTATGTTAGGATGAGATGTGAAGGCTCAGTTAGGGCGCTTGAGAGTTACAAGCTAGCCAGGAAGGATCTAAAGGGAGAGCTAAGAAGACAAGGAGAGGACACGAGAAGTCATTGGCGGATAGGATCAGGGAAAACCCTAAGGCTTTCTATAGGTATATCAGGAATAAAAGAATGACTAGAGTTAGATTAGGGCCAATCAAGGATAGTAGTGGGAAGTTGTGTGTGGAATCAGAGGAGATAGGGGAAGTGTTAAATGAATATTTTGCGTCAGTATTTACAGTAGAGAAAGAAAATGTTGTCGAGGAGAATACTGAGATTCAGGCTACTAGGCTAGATGGGATTGAGGTTCACAAGGAGGAGGTGTTATCAATTTTGGAAAGTGTGAAAATAGATAAGTCCCCTGGGCCAGATGGGATTTATCCTAGGATTCTCTGGGAAGCTAGGGAGGAGATTGCAGAGCCTTTGTCCTTGATCTTTATGTCGTCATTGTCGACAGGAATAGTGCCGGAAGACTGGAGGATAGCAAATGTTGTCCCCTTGTTCAAGAAGGGGAGTAGAGACAGCCCTGGTAATTATAGACCTGTGAGCCTTACTTCGGTTGTGGGTAAAATGTTGGAAAAGGTTATAAGAGACAGGATTTATAATCATCTTGAAAAGAATAAGTTCATTAGCGATAGTCAGCACGGTTTTGTGACGGGTAGGTTGTGCCTCACAAACCTTATTAAGTTTTTCGAGAAGGTGACCAAACAGGTGGATGAGGGTAAAGCAGTGGATGTGGTGTATATGGATTTCAGTAAGGCGTTTGATAAGGTTCCCCA
This sequence comes from Heterodontus francisci, assembly GCF_036365525.1. Lineage (NCBI taxonomy): Eukaryota > Metazoa > Chordata > Chondrichthyes > Heterodontiformes > Heterodontidae > Heterodontus > Heterodontus francisci. The sequence goes on from NC_090382.1 coordinate 34,558,075, forward strand.
TGGTAGGCTATTGCAGAAAATACGGAAGTTTGGGGTTGAAGGTGATTTAGAGCTTTGGATCAGAAATTGGCTAGCTGAAAGAAGACAGAGGGTGGTGGTTGATGGCAAATGTTCATCCTGGAGTTTAGTTACTAGTGGTGTACCGCAAGGATCTGGTTTGGGGCCACTGCTGTTTGTCATTTTTATAAATGACCTGGAAGAGGGTGTAGCAGGGTGGGTTAGTAAATTTGCGGATGACACTAAGGTTGGTGGAGTTGTGGATAGTGCCGAAGGATGTTGTAGGGTACAGAGGGACATAGATAGGCTGCAGAGCTGGGCTGAGAGATGGCAAATGGAGTTTAATGCGGAAAAGTGCGAGGTGATTCACTTTGGAAGGAGTAACAGGAATGCAGAGTACTGGGCTAATGGGAAGATTCTTGGTAGTGTAGATGAACAGAGAGATCTTGGTGTCCAGGTGCATAAATCCCTGAAGGTTGCTACCCAGGTTAATAGGGCTGTTAAGAAGGCATATGGTGTGTTAGCTTTTATTAGTAGGGGGATCGAGTTTCGGAGCCACGAGGTCATGCTGCAGCTGTACAAAACTCTGGTGAGACCGCACCTGGAGTATTGCGTGCAGTTCTGGTCACCGCATTATAGGAAGGATGTGGAAGCTATGGAAAGGGTGCAGAGGAGATTTACTAGGATGTTGCCTGGTATGGAGGGAAGGTCTTACGAGGAAAGGCTGAGGGACTTGAGGTTGTTTTCGTTGGAGAGAAGGAGGAGGAGAGGTGACTTAATAGAGACATATAAGATAATCAGAGGGTTAGATAGGGTGGATAGTGAGAGTCTTTTTCCTCGGATGGTGATGGCAAACACGAGGGGACATAGCTTTAAGTTGAGGGGTGATAGATATAGGACAGATGTCAGAGGTAGTTTCCTTACTCAGAGAGTAGTAGGGGCGTGGAACGCCCTGCCTGCAACAGTAGTAGACTCGCCAACTTTAAGGGCATTTAAGTGGTCATTGGATAGACATATGGATGAAAATGGAATAGTGTAGGTCAGATGGTTTCACAGGTCGGCGCAACATCGAGGGCCGAAGGGCCTGTACTGCGCTGTAATGTTCTAATGTTCTAAAAGAGTGAATAAGAATGAGTGTGTAAATGTGTTCTAATTTTTTTCATCTTTTTCCCCACTCTTTGTAATGAAACACATTTAAAAATGGTGTTTCATTCCTCCAAGGATGGAGGTGTTATGAAATTGCTTCTATTTTTAAAAATATTTTTTGAGGACTCGTTTTTTCGAATTGTGGAGATGGATTCATTGGAGGACCGAAGTGATACCATAGATGCTGGACTTTGTTTTTTAAAAGGATCACTGGAAGGACTCTGTTTCAAAACAACATTAACTGGATGCCACATGTCTTCAGCTAAGTCAACAACAAGTGCCTTCTGACTATGGGAGTTGTTTACAAGCGAAGTGACATGTCAAGACTTATGGTGCTCAAGAGTGGGTTTCATTTTTGAATACTGTTTTGAGTCAGTTGGGTTTGTAGCCTGCTGAAAGAAACACCTAGCTCATCTGTTCTCCACCTCTCTGAGAAACCCTGAAAAAAAGCTAGTGTATGATAACTGTAATGCCTGATACTGCATTTCTGCTGAGAAGCTTTTGGAAGACTTCCTCTCGCTATCTCCTGAACAAATCACTTCTGAAAAGCTCCCAGTGACCCGTCTGCATGTACTCAGATGCCAGACTGTATGCCACCTGGAGCATAACATATCTTATCCTTTTTCTTCAAGAATTAACAAGTACTTTGGCCAAAACATCTTTATTTTTCCTTTAGCCAGTGTGTGTTTGTGTGTGTTTGTGTTGGCTATTTAGAAGGGAATGTATATATTTACTGTCATATTTCAAACTGTGTGTTAAAGCTTTGTAACTTTATTGACTAAGTCTTGTTTTATAATAAATTAATACTTTTGTTCTTTATTAAAGAAACCTGGTTGGTGGTTTTTATTCTGAAACTAAAATAGATAGAGTATATAACTGGCCACATCGGTAACTGGGTACACATTTAAATATATGTTGTGACCAGTGAAGAAGTGGAACTAGAGAAAGACAGTGCACTCCTTCCACCTTGGACATAACACAGGGTAGATGTGGATCGGATGTTTCCTCTGGCTGGTGATTCTAGAACCAGGGGACACAGTCTCAGAATAAGGGACAGGCCATTTATGACTGAGATGAGGAATTTCTTTACTCAGAGGGTGGTGAATCTGTGGAATTGTCTACTCCAGAGGACCATGGAAGCTCAATCATTGAGCATGTTCAAGACAGAAATCGATAGAGTTCAGAGAAAGAGCTTCCACATCTGACAACACGATCAGGGAGAGTTGTGAAGCCTCTTAATCCATTGAATCTGTGATGTCAGAGACTTGGGGGGAGATGGGGTAGCATGTAAAAACAAATATGTGAATGTATAAAATAGTATATATTTGAATAAAGACTTGGGTGGTGGGAGATGTAGCATAAGGGTCTGAAAGGGTTAATGTTGAGACAGTCTAAAGAATACCTCCTACCATGATGATGTAAGAGATCATATGTGAGAGAGATTTGAAAAGAGATGCAGCGCGGCTTCAGAGGAGACACACAGACTGGTGTAGAGCTGTACATAGTTATAATGTAATAAAGGTTAATGTTCTAAGTACTCAAGATTAAGGAATCTCTCTAAGTTAGACTAACTAAGTGTATTAAGGAGGCAGCATACCAACCAGAAATACCACAGACAGATAGATAGTCATATATGGGGCTGCATTTTATCAGCACGCTGTGCTCCAAGGCGGAGCGCTGTGAAGTTGGCGGCCTTCCTACACGGAAGTGCCGCTGCACAGCCCCTACAATATTACGCACGGGGGCCCATTTAAATGGAGGGAGCAGAGCGGCTGCCCCCGATGACATAGAAGGGGTGGCTGCCACTTCCTCGGCAACGCGTCCAGAGCCACCACGCAATTGCTGGCGCCATTTTTAAAGTGCTTCAAGCCCTTTGATTTTTGATTTAGATTTAGAGATACAGCACTGAAACAGGCCCTTCGGCCCACCGAGTCTGTGCCGACCATTAACCACCCATTTATACTAATCCGACACTCATCCCATATTCCTACCACATCCTCACCTGTCCCTATATTCCCCTACCACCTACCTATACTAGTGACAATTTATAATGGCCAATTTACCTATCAACCTGCAAGTCTTTTGGCTTGTGGGAGGAAACCGGAGCACCCGGAGGAAACCCACGCAGACACAGGGAGAACTTGCAAACTCCACACAGGCAGTACCCAGAATTGAACTCGGGTCGCTGGAGCTGTGAGGCTGCGGTGCTAACCACTGCGCCACTGTGCCGCCTTCAGGATAGATTTAAATATTTATAGGTGCCGGTGTAATAAAAAAAAGTCAATAAACATTTAATTTAACATTGAATCCCCTCCCACCCACCCCCCCCCCCACCCCACTGAGTCCTCAACATATAAATTAACCTATCCTGCCAAATGTACACTTTTTGAAATTCCGAACATCGCCCCCCCCCACCCAAACTTCAACATCTTTGACCCTCAACCCCTTCCCACCACTCCCACAACCAATAGGAATAGTTTTCCCCGCTCCCCACAACACCACCTCCCCCCCCGCCCTGATAATTTTATTCCTCCCCGCTCCCCACCAGTGTCTCGCCTCAGAACTATAATGGAGTTCCGAAGACGCACAAGTTGCGGCCGGTTGGCCGTAAAATCGGCGTGGGATGGCTGTCGTCGGCAGGTAAGTTCATCTGCATTTTAGTTATCCTCATTTTAATATTTTAATGAAGGGGCCGTACCGAGGCCTCACCACCACCACTAATATCTGGAAGGGCCTTCTCAGCATCGTGGGTGGCGGCGGGCCGCTCCTGCTAGCATTTTACGGGCCTCCCCGCCATAAAGCCAGGCGTCAAGGGCCTGGTAAAATTCAGTCTAGACTCCTTAAAATTTCAGAGTTTTCCTATTTTACAATAGGGGGTTCAATTTGGGAATTTTCTGGGTTCCCTTCCTCCCCTAGTTTGTCTTCACTAGTGCTGTCCTTTTCCACGGTTCTCACTGCCTGGTATACACTCACAGGTCTATCTGGTTCCTGACTGTGGATTTTATTTAGCATATTAATGTGGCACAATATTTGCTTTTTCCGCCAATCTGGTGTGTTAATTAGGACAGACCTTTTTAGCTACTCTGTATGTGCCACTGAATCTGGCTTTCAGAGGTTCACCCTGAAATGGTAGCACTATCAGAACCTGGTCCCTGGTTTAAATTCTCAGACTGCAGCCTTTTTGCCTACCTACCTTTTCGTGTTATGCTGAGATGCTTTCAGGTGTTCTTTCGTTACAGCACAGGCTTTTAAAGGGGATACATAATTTAGTCATGAGGTTTCTTCCCTTTGATCCAGGAATTTTTCCTTGATCCATTTCAGGGGGCCTCTCACCCCAAAAAGCAATTCAAATGGGCCGAAGGCTGTGGATTCATTTGGTGAATCTCTGATCGAGAACAGCAAAAAAACTGCTCCATTATCCCAATCATCGAGTTAACACAGCAACATGCCATGATCATGGTTTTCAGGGTTCGATGGTATCGTTCCAGAGCCCCTTGGGACTGTGGGTGATATGCTGAAACTTTCAGCTGGTCAATACCAAGAATCTGTATGACTTCTTGGAATATTCAGGACACCTCCTTTTCCTTCCCTAAATCTCCAAAAAATGTTTCAGCCAGCCAGACCTCAGGGTCAACTGGCTGAATTACTGGCTCAGCTTGCTCTGTTGGAGCTTGCTGAGCTCTGGGCCTGATTACCTATTGGCTGTCCCTCGCAGGTCAGGATGATTGTCTTCTGTGGGTCCGAAGATGGCTGATTCGGGATCTACAGACTTTATGGCACGTAGGGCATTTGTTGTCATGTGGGACGTCTGGTCATCTATTAATAGTTCGGGTCATGGCTTGTTCTATTTGTTGCTCTCGCTTTTACCCCTCATTTTGTCATCATTTTAGTCTCAAAATGCTGGGCTACCTCCCACGGACCCTGCCTCCATCTGGATCGGTCCAGGGCGATGGTCTCCCAGGAGGTGATGTCAATGTTGCATTTCTTCATGTTGGCTTTCAGCACATTCTTGAAGCGTTTCTTCTGTCCTCCTCTGGTGCATCTGTCCTGACTGAGCTGGGAGAAGACGACCTGTTTTGGGAGCCTGGTATCTGACATCCGACCTACATGACCAACCCAACAAAGCTGATGGCGGATAATCATAGCCTTGATCCTTGTGGCCCCTGCTTGTGAGAGGACACTGATGTTGGTGAGCCTGTTCTCCAGCTTGACATGTGGGATCTTCCGCAGGCAGCATTGATGTGACTCCAGTGCTTTGAGGTGCCTCCTATACATTGTACATGTTTCGGCCCCGTACTGTAAGGTAGGGAACACAACCACATGGTAGACCATGAGCTTGGTTTCAGTTTTGATGTCGCGATCTTCAAACACTCTTTTCCTCAGGTGGCCACAGGCTGTATCAGCAGATTTCAGGCGATGCTGGATTTCTTCGTCAGTGTCAGCTTTCTGTGAAAGATAACTTCCAAGATACTGGAAGTTTTCCACATTTTCCAGACATTCACCATGAATCCTAATCAGTGGCACTGGGGCCTGTGTATTTGGAGCTTGCTGATGGAGGACTTCTGAACGTTCAGTGTACCTCCCATCTTTTCATTTGCCTCAGTAAATACATCAATGATTCTCTGAAGTTCCATTTCTGACACAGCATTTACTGCAGCCTCATCAGCGTTTTGGAGCTCAATGACTGAAGTCCGGGTGGTCTTAGTTTTTGATTGGAGTCATCTGAGATCAAATAGTTTACTGTCTATTTGATAAATAAGCTTCCCTCCAGCATGGAGCTTGTTTCTAGTTAGACGCAGCATGGCAGCTAGGAAGATCGAGAAGAGTTGGGGTGATGACACAACCTTGTTTTAACCTCAAAGGGGTCTGTAATGGATCCGTTGCTAAGGATCACCGCTCATATATCCTCATGAAGTAGGCGAAGGAAGGTGATGAATTTTGGAGGACATCCATACTTCAACAGAATCTTCCAGAGTGCCTCACGATTTACAAAGTCAAAGGCCTTTATCAAGTCAAAAACGCTATGCAGAGAGGTTGATGTTGTTTGCGACATTTTTCTTGTTGGCGAGCTGTGAAAATCATGTCAACAGTGTCCCTTGACGGCCTAAACTCACATTGAGATTTGGGGAGTAGCTCTTCAGCAAAGTGTAATGAATCGGTTCAGAAGGGCTCTTGTAAGGATCTTTACTGCAATGGAAAGCAGGGAGATGCCTCTGTAATTTCCACAGTTGGGTTTGTCCCCTTTCTTGAGATCATTCGGGACTTCCTCTTCATTCCGGATCTGTAGGATGAGGGCGTGGAGTTGTAATGTTAGTTCCTCTCCTCCATGCGTAAAGCTTTCAGCAGGGATTCCATCACCTCCTGCCGCTTTGTTGTTGTTCATTTGTGTGATGGCTTTCATCACCGCCATCAGCGTTGGAGGAGTTCCGAGCTCATCTCTAACTGGATGTTGTGGGATGGAGTTGAAAACACTCTCATCAACAATGGATTCTTGATTGAAAAGGTCTTCAAAATGCTCCCTCTAACAGGCGTTGCCAGCTTCCCTTTCCTTGATCAGATCTCCCCCATCCTAAGGCCTCAAAAGAGCTGGTCCTTGAGTACTTGGGCCATAAATGGTCTTTGTAGCAGTGAAGAAGCCAAGGGCACCCCTGCCTCATTCAAGTGCTAGCTGTTCACAATATACATCAATGATTTGGATGTGGGGACAAAATGCAATATTTCCAAGTTCGCGGATGACACAAAGCTAGGTGGGAATATATGTTGTGAGGAAGGTGCAAAGCGGCTTCAAGGGGATTTGGACACACTTAGTGAGTGGGCAAGAACGTGGCAGATGGAATACAATGTGGAAAAATGTGAGGTTATCCACTTTGGTAGGAGGAACAGATGTGCAGTGTATTTCTTAAATGGTAAGAGATTAGAAAGTGTAGATGTACAAAGGGACCTGGGTCTCCTTGTTAATAAGTCACTGAAAGGTAACATGCAGGCGCAACAAGCAATTAGGAAGGCTAATGGTATGTTAGCCTTTATCACAAGACAATTTGAGTACAGGAGTAGTGAAGTCTTGCTTCAATTGTATAGAACCTTGGTTAGACCACACCTGGAGTATTGTGTGCAGTTTTGGTCCCCTTGACTTAGAAAGGATATTATTGCCATAGAGGGAGTGCAATGAAGGTTCACCAGACTTGTTCCTGGGATGGCGGGACTGTCCTATGATGAGAAATTGGGGAAATTGGGCCTGTATTCTCTAGAGTTTCGAAGAATGAGATGTGATCTCATTGAAACCTACAAAATACTTAATAGGATAGACAGGGCAGGGAATCTAGAACCAGGGGACACAAGTTCAAAATAAGGGGGAAGCCACTTAGGACAGAGATAAGGAGAAATCGCTTTACTCAGAGGGTTGTGAATCTTTGGAATTCTCTACCCCAGATGGCTGTGGAAGCTCCATCATTGAGTATATTTAAAGCAGAGATTGACAGATTTCTAAATACCAATGACATAAGGTAATATGAGCATAGTGTGGGGAAAAAGGAATTGAAGTGGATGATCAGCTATGATCATATTGAATGGCAGGGCAGGCTGGATGGGCTGAATGGCCTACACCTGCTCCTATGTTCCATGTTCCTAGATGACCATCTTGTAACTGCTGCCTCCATGCCAGATCATGGCTAGAAGCTACCAGACAACACAATCCTGCTCCCATCGCCATTTGCTGGTCGTCAAAGGGCTTGGAGGGTGAGCTCAGGAAGGAAGATGCCTGTGCGCGACCTCTTTTCGTGTGGAGAAACCTTTGCACACCAGCTTCCACACGTATCTTATCTGAACAACACCTGAATCCAATGGCAAGGAAACCAAGATGACTGGGGGGATTTGTTCTGCTGAAGCCTTCATCTGCCAGAAGAGCAGTTGAGATATTTCAGCTGGCACTCTTCCTCCGCCTGTACTACTGTTGAGGACTTGTTTGCCAGAGCCCCATCTGCTGAGTATTTCTAAGGTTCCTAACAGGCCTTCACAGTAACTGAAGCAGCCCGGGTCATAAAGAGTCCCACCGTACTTCACCCTGCTTTGATCCACCCTTTCTTACTCACTGCTCAGGTTCCGTGGCGAGGATGAAGGGGTGGACTTTGGAACCCTATCTTGTTACCACAAAGTCAGGGAACATTCCATGGACTTCCTCCTGTATTGATTCTGTTTCCTTGGCCTCCTTTTGCTAGTCTAAGACCACCGGGGCTGCTACCACCTTACCTCCAGCCAAGCCATTGCCTCGCAGCAAATCTATTCCAGTCACAGGCAGACTCGGAACAATCCCGACTGTAACTGGTCCAGAGACTAGGCCAAACTGCAGGTGGACCTGATATAGGGGTACAGACATGTACCCACCTTCAATGCCTTTTACCAAAACCTTCGCTTTAGCGAGCTCTCTGGTGGAATGGTCATGCCTTTATCCAGTATTAAAGATTGAGTGAGCAGGACAATGGATTTCCTTGTCTCAACAGAGGAGTACGGGGAGACCTTTCCATTTAAAACAAAATCCTGGTAACTCTCAGGAATTTTTTCTGTTTCTGCCACACCTATGGCAGTATTCTTGAGGGGTCCATCACTGTGGTTATGGTGTAATGAGAGGCTTCTATTTCTTTTTAAATATATTTTTAAGGACCTAATTAAATTGTGGAAATGCATTCATTTGGAAGCCTGAAGAAATGCTGAATGTGTGTCTTTTTCACTGGGGTCATTGAAAGGACACGACTGAAAACACTTTTTATGTTTAGAGATACAGCACTGAAACAGGCCCTTCGGCCCACCAGGTCTGTGCCGACCATCAACCACCCATTTTATACTAATCCTACACTAATCCCATATTCCTACCATATCCCCACCTGTCCCTATATTTCCCTACCACCTACCTATACTAGGGGCAATTTATAACGGCCAATTAACCTATCAACCAGCAAGTCTTTGGCATGTGGGAGGAAACCGGAGCACCCGGAGGAAACCCACGCAGACACAGGGAGAACTTGCAAACTCCACACAGGCAGTACCCAGAATTGAACCCGGGTCGCTGGAGCTGTGAGGCTGCGGTGCTAACCACTGCGCCACTTACTGGAAGAATCAAGGAGCACTAAAAACAACCTCTACTGGAGATCACCTGCTTTAAGATAAATAAACAACAGGAACCTTGGACTAAGGGGAGATGAAAATACAGAAGTCACATGTCAAGTTTTATGGGAGTCAGGAGGTTGACTTTCTGTTTGGGGTTTGGATTGTTTTCAGTTCAGTTGGGGTGTGAACTTTTTTGAAGACAGTTGGCGTTTTGCCTGCTAAGGCAAAAGAAACCCGCAGCTCATTTTGCCTGCACCTTTCTAACAGACCCTGAGAAGTCCAGTTTGTCAATTCCGCTTTCCTCCTGTATTTGGAAAAACCCTGTGATTCAAGTGTGTGCTGGCTGATGCCACATTTCTCCTGGAAAGACCTACCAGATTAATTCTTGACGCCACCTGAAAAGAACTGCTCCAGGAAAGATCCCAGTGACCCGTCACCGTATACTCCGATGTCAAAGTCACAACTGACATCCTTCAATATCCTCTCTTTTTTCTTCAAGAATTAGCAAATATTTGGCCAAAGTATTTTTTTTTGTCTTTTTATTGTTACAGAGAGAATTTCTGTATTTTTGTCAGTATGTGTGTGAGCTTGTGTGTGGGGGGTTTTAAAAGGGAACTTTCATATCTCAATCTGTGTGTTAATGCTTTGCTTCATTACTGGATAAGTCTTGTTTTATAATAAACTGATAATTTTGATGTTTATTGAAGAAACTTGGTTGGCGTATTTTGTTCTGGGATAGAGTAGAGCATATGATTGACCACATCGATAACTGGGTAAACATTTAAATATATGTTGTGACCTGTGGAGAAGTGGAACTAGAAAAGGCAGTACACTCCTCCCACCTCAGTCGTAGCAAGGGCACAGTCTTGTCTGCCTTGCTACCTGTTGGGCACCCTTTCTAGGCTAGCCTTGTGAACTCCCACAAAACTCACTGACTTCCCCTTCAATTTCCAGCAGTCAGCTTTCACATGCCCTGCTTTGCTACAATGGGAACATACGGTTCTATAGAAACCTTCCCATCCTCTGAACTTCCTTTCCTGACTTTCCTGACTGATGAAGGGCTCCTTGTATTCTCACCTTTTGTTTCCTTTTCGCTAGCACCCCATCTTTTCTCACTATCTCACTTTTTGTTCTTCCCAGACCTCTGGGGATTAGTATGGAAAGATTTTCTTTGATAAAAGGATTTATGGGTGAGCTCATAATTGTCTGCCATTGTGGCAGCTTCTCTCACCCTTGTGACACTTTGTTCCTCAATATGGGAGGACTGTTTTTAAATTCTTCTAATAGAATCACTTTTCTCAAATTTCATATGAGAGGTATAACTTGAGACATTGTATCCAGTATCAAAAGCCATGTGTTTAACTCTTTCAAATTCAATAAAGGTTTGGGCAGGTCTTTTCCTAGCATTTCTAATCTTTTGCCGATAGGTTTCAGGGACTAACTCGAATGCATTTACAATAGCAGTTTTAGTCTGTTCATAATTGAAGGAGCTTTCTTCTGATAGCATGGAATGAGCATCATGAGCTCTACCCACCAATTCGCCTTATAATAGGAGGGCCCAATATTCTTTTGGCCATTTTAGCCTGGTAGCTATTTTTTCAAAGGAGATAAAATAGGACTCAACCTCTTCCTCGTTAAATTTTGGCACTAATCGTGTCTCAAAACATCAAAGTTTTGCTCTGAATTGGGGATAATATTTGAATGACTGGTGTCATTTTCACCTTGTGCTTGCAGCCTGTCTAACTCAAACGGTCTCGCTGCTGCCTCCCTTTGCATTTGCATCATTCTTTCCTCTTTTCCCTTTCGAAACTGCATCTCTCTCTCTCTCTCTCCTCTTTTACCTTTTGTAATTCCAATTTTTGCAGGGCAACATCCTTGTCCACGTGGATTTTAGCTCGGGCTATTTTTTCAGACTTATATTCCATGCCTGTTTCCTCTGGTTCTGGAGTAAGAATAAAATGGCTATCTCGATTCTTAAGTATTTCAGGTTTCTTTGGTTTTTGCTTGAAAGTCACATGGATAGTTACAGCTTTTAAATCCTCAATACTTAATTGATTTAATGTATCATAGGATACTTCTCCCTCCTCTGCAAACACTTGAGCATTGAATGTGACCATGTCTTTTGTTTTTTGCACTGTAGAAAAAAAGAGTATGAGAAAACATGCTTATTTAATTTTCACAATTTTAGGTATCAATTTTCTTCCCATTTCCATATTTCTCATATAATTGGATGTTTCAAAAATCCCGACTTCACGTCCCCAATCTGTTATGGCCAGTTGGGAGGTGGTGTGGGTGACTTCTACTTTTCACCTCTCAACTGACCACAGATAGTGTTTTAAAAATAGTGTTTCAGTCCCTGAGTGTTTTAAGGTCAAATAAATGACAGGTTTTCTCAAAGGAAAACAACTTCTTTGGCTGTTCCCCCATCTCTCTCTCCAGAGAGATACCGTTTAAGGTAGAAACTTGTCAGGTTGGGGTGCCAGTCAGGTGTCTAAAGGCTCTCTCCCCTGAGGTGATTCATACAATGTTCCAGTATATAGAAACCATTCTGAATGTGGTTCATTCTGATAAATAGGTGTTAGTTCACACCTATTATTTTGGCTTTGGCTTCGGAGTCAGTCAGTCTGCAAAAGTCTTTGATGGCTCTATTCCTTCAGATAGGAGTTGTTAGCATGGAATGGGCTGTTTTCCTGTTCAATGTGTTTTCCCCTAAGCTAATTCAGATGCAGATAATGGGCTGAATTTTACCGGCCCCTCGATGCCATGGGACGCAGTGCAGGGGCCGGCAAAATTCTGCAGGGAGAGGCCCGCCTTGACCCCTGACTTCGAGAAGGGCCCGCCACATATTACCGGCGGTGGGGGGACCTCAGTGCAGTCCCCGCCCCCCACACCACTGCTTGGCGGCTGCACCCCAATTACCATATTCAAAACGGTACTTAACTCTTCTGATTATGCAGCCCACCACCTCTCGATGCACACTTCTGCATTTTAAGTTGAACAGGCGGCCGTCACATGGTGTCCATTCATGAACAGAAAAGTCGATGGGTCATCAGAGGCAGAAGTTTTCGCCAGCGAAGTTAAGTCCAGATATTCGGGGTCTCACTCTGCATACTGGAAGGGGGGATATTCAGAGGTCTCACTCTGCATACTGGAAGGGGGGATATTCAGAGGTCTCACTCTGCATACTGGAAGGGGGGATATTCAGAGGTCTCACTCTGCATACTGGAAGGGGGGATATTCAGAGGTCTCACTCTGCATACTTGGAAGGGGGGATATTCAGAGGTCTCACTCTGCATACTGGAAGGGGGGATATTCAGAGGTCTCACTCTGCATACTGGAAGGGAGGAGAGAGGGGGGGTTACAGGGGTCTCACTCTGCATACTGGAAGGGAGGAGAGAGGGGGGATATTCAGGGGTCTCACTCTGCATACTGGAAGGGGGGATATTCAGAGGTCTCACTCTGCATACTGGAAGGGAGGAGAGAGGGGGGTTACAGGGGTCTCACTGCATACTGGAAGGGGGGATATTCAGAGGTCTCACTCTGCATACTGGAAGGGAGGAGAGAGGGGATTACAGGGGTCTCACTCTGCATACTGGAAGGGAGGAGAGAGGGGGGATATTCAGGGGTCTCACTCTGCATACTGGAAGGGGGGATATTCAGAGGTCTCACTCTGTATACTGGAAGGGAGGAGAGAGGGGGGTTACAGGGGTCTCACTCTGCATACTGGAAGGGAGGAGAGAGGGGGGTTACAGGGGTCTCACTCTGCATACTGGAAGGGGGGATATTCAGAGGTCTCACTCTGCATACTGGAAGAGGGGATATTCAGGGGTCTCACTCTGCAAAGTGGAAGGGGGGGATATTCAGGGGTCTCACTCTGCAAACTGGAAGGGAGGAGGGAGGGAGGGATGTTCAGGGGTCTCACTCTGCAGACATGTAGGGAGCCACTGCGATTCCACCCTCCGTAATGGTTGGCATCTCTGTGCCATTGATTTCCTCTGTTAGTGAAGGAGCAATGGCACTCGAGTCACCCTGTATGTGGGGAGAGTGCCAGAGACGGTAGGCGTGTGAAGCTTATATGTCTTGTAGGCTAATCGATGCAGCTTGTACAATCTTTATGTGGTCATGCGGTGCCACTCTTAGTGGGAGGTAAGAGGGGCAATGTTATGCCATGCCAGTTAGCTGCTGCATGAAAGCACCTGATGTACCACTCAATATCAATCTCCTGTCAGGAACCTTCGAAGAATTGAAGGAACTGAGTTGAATTGCATCCTCAAGATGGGGATGGTTCACCCTATATTCATTGATGTGCTTCTTGAGAAGATCTATGTGTGCCGCAGGCAAAACCAACAGACAGCTGCAGCCCACATAGAGGTCCCTAGTCGTGAGCAGCAGCACCCAAGGAGAGCTCGCCACTACAGATTGCCGCTCATCTACAGGTCCCGCATGACATACCTGCAGAGCGCCAGTGTCAGAGGCGACTGTGGATGTCAAGAGAGGCAGTGACACATCTCTGTGCCCTGTTGAATGATGACTTGCAAATTAGGGGCTTCGGGAGACATCCTATGCCTCTGGCCCTCAAAGTGACAGCGGCTGTCAATTTTTATGCCTCTGCATCATTTCAGGGGCCCACCGGAGACCTTTGTGGGGTCACACAGTTAACAGTGCACCGCTGTATCAGGTAAGTCTCCGATGCCCTGTTCCGGAGGGCTGGTGTCTTTATCCGCTGCATGACCGACCCTGAAAGCCAAGCCCAGAGGGCCACCGGTTTCGGCTCCATCACGGGATTCCCACAGGTGCAAGGGGTCATAGATTGCACCCATGTGGCCATCAAGCCTCCTGCCGGGCAACCAGCTGAATACACAAACCGCAAGGTCTTCCACTCAATCAATGCGCAGCTCGTATGTGATCACCGGAAACGATTCATGCAACCTGTGCCCGCTTTCCAGGCAGCTGCCATGATGTCTTCATCCTGCGCCAGACCCAGCTGCCATTGCTGTTCACTGAACTGGCTCAGATGGAGGGGTGGTTTCTTGGAGACAAGGGCTACCCCTCACATACATGGCTTCTGACACCAGTGAGACATCCCTGCATTGCAGCAGAAGACAGATACAGCGCCAGCCACAGAGCTATAAGAGCCACGATTGAGCAGGTGATCAGCATGCTGAAAATGCGATTCTGCTACCTGGATAGATCGGGTGGTGCCCTGCAGTACGAGCTGGAAAAGAAAGCTCGCATCGTTGCTGCCTGCTGTGCTCCCCATAACTACACACTCAATAGGGGGGAGGCCATGCATGATGAGGAGAGACATGAGCAGGACTCATCCTTGGACCATGAGGATACTGAGGACTTAGAGCAGGAAAGGCACATGGGAGGACAGAGAGCATCCAGGCACCTCATGCAGGGTGAACAGTGAGCTAGGGATGCACGGCAGCGCCTCATTGGTCAAAGATTCTCAAAGCCATAGGAAACAACGTGGGCTCTGCAAGCCACACAGCACCCTCGTTCACCTGTTGTACAGTAGTCTGCATCTGCAACATCTTTGCGTCCACCATCACTGGCCATTGTCCAGATTACTGCATTCGTGGAGACGCACATGAGTCATACTGGCATGGCAATGATGTTATTCCATACTTTGGCAGTTCTGAAAGGTCAATGATGTAATGGGAGGAGCCTCGATCAGTACATGCTGTCACACTTCATTCACACAGTAAAAGCAACGCACACGTTAGTGAAGATGATTTTGTTTTCGGCCTTTCTACATTGTTGTGTCACCCATGCAGACCCATTTGTGTCAAGATGCTTTTTGGAAATGCTTGCGGATGTTCCTATGTGGTACCACTTCTGCGCTAGCTGCCTGACTATAGGAAGGCTGCTGATATGATTGCCTTTTGGCTGTGGATGACTTTGGTGGTCTTACCCTGTGTGCACGAGGCCTAGAGGGTCCCGGCTGGCTGGGAGAGTGATCGTTCAACCCCTTCCGGCATTGGACTCTTGGACGCTGGATGGGCCCACAGCTACTCACCTCCTCTGCCATCTCCAGCCAGGCTGCCTTGTTCAGACAGGAGGGCCTCTTCTTACCATCGCTGGGGAAAAGGACCTCCCGCCTTGCCCATACAACCTGGAGGAGACTGACCAAAGAGGCTTTGCTGAACTGTGGGGCCACCCTAGAATATCCCTCTGCCATCCTCGACTTTTGGTGTGGTCCTTTAAATGCAAAGGTGACTCCACTGTGTAACTGCTCTAACGCCTGGCTGCAAGGTTTGTCTTGCACATGTTTGAAAACTAATGCAGGACTAGTGAGGAAATCTGTGCTATTGTCATGGTTTTTCACATATATCCATTTTCTTGTGGTTCAGTTCAACTGTTAACCTTTATTTCATAATTCCAACAGTTCATTTCATATTTCATCACTATTCCCTTTGAGAGTGTGACATCACCCTCTTGCAGCTGTGTCTCAGTAATAGCTACTACGACCAAGGTGGGAGGAGTGCACTGTCTTTTCTAGTTCCAGTTTTCCACAGGTCACAACATATATTTAAATGTTTACCCAGTTACTGATGCAGTCAATCATATACTCTACTCTTTATCCCAGAATACACCAACCAGGTTTCTTTAATAAACAATAAAATTATCAGGTTATTTTAAAACAAGACTTATCCAGTAACAAAGCAAAGCAGTAACACAGATTGAAATATGAAAGTTCCATTTTTACCTTAACAACCCCACACACACGCACACACCCACACACCCAGTTAACAGAAAAATAAAGAGATTTTCGCTTTAGAGCTCTGTTACAAAAAAAAGAATGCTTTGGCCAAATACTTGCTAATTCTTGAAGAAAAAAAGAGATGTGAAAAGATGTCAGTTTTCCCTTTATTCTGGTGTCCCGAGTACATGTACATGGCTGTCAGTGGGATCTTTCGATAACAGTTCTTTTCAGACGATGTTGAAGATCGCTTTAGCAGGCTTTCCAGGAGAAATACGGCATCAATTTCTCTATTTCTTATACTCGCTTCTGAGAGCTTTTCAAAGAGATGGAAAAGGCTGAGCTGGGGTTTTGTCCTTGGCAGGATGATTTTTAAACTCCTTTCAAAACACTGTTCACACCCCAACTCCCTGTCCAAAGCGAAATCAAAAACAATATCTCAAGAGACAAGCTTCCTGACTCCTATAAATCTTGACCTGTCACTTTTCTGTAAATATCCTTCCCAGGTCAAAAAGTCCTCCACTGGGTACTTATCTGAAGACAGGTGACTTCCAGTAAGGGTTGTTTACAAACCAAGTCCAAACGACCTTCCGATGACCTCTTTTTTTAAAAAAAACCCCACAAAGTCCAGCATCTATGGAATCCTTTTCACCTTTAAAACACAAGTCCTCAAAAAAAAATGTAACAAAAAATGGAACCACTTTCATAACACCTCCATCCTTGGAGGAATGAAGCGTCATTTTCAAATGTTTTCCAAACAAAGTATGGAAAAAAAAAGAAGCTGAAAAATATTAAAACACATTTACACATTCATTCTCATTCACTCTTTACCCGTAGCTAATACAGTTCTGCTTTGTACCATCTTTGCACTCAGATAACTCAAAGCAAAGTTAAATCCTAGACAAAGCAACCACAATCACATTACTTTTTTCCCCACAATGTGGATAATCTTTAAGTGATAAGGCTGCAATAGTAACTCCATCAGAATAATCTGCCTTTCTGGTTTTTGTATTTTTGCACAAAGGTTAGGGGGTTATGATCAGAATATACCAGTGTCTCTCTGTCGTGGTGGTGGACATAGACTTTAAAATGCTTAACAACTAGTAATAAGCCTAGGGTTTTTCTTTTTCCACTGTTGAACAGCTTTTTTTGCTGTCGATTTAGCTTTTTGGAAAGTATCCCACTGGCCTTTCTATGCCTGATTCATTGTCTTGAGATGGGACTGCACCAACCCCCAGGTCATTAGCATCAAATACTACCTTGAAGGACTTAAGTGCAATTTGGAGCATCCAATAGTGGTTCATTAATCAAAATGGCTTTCAGCCCCTCAAAAAATGCTTGGCATTCCCCTAACCACACTTTTTTTTTGTAACAAATCCATCAGTGGAGCAGCTATAGTACTAAGATTTGGTACAAACTTGCAGTAGAAACCACACATCCTGAAAACCTCATGATTTCTCATTTAGTCTTAGAAGCAGGGAACTCCACCAACGCTTGCACTTTTGCTGTTCTTGGCAACACTTGTCCTTGCCCTACTATAAGCCCAAGGTAAGTCACTCTCACTTTTGCAAATTCACTTTTGGCAAGGTATATCACTAGATCAGCCAATTGTAATTTTCTAAACAGAGCTTCTAGCTATTCCAAGTGGTCCTTCCAACTGTCACTGTATACCAGCACATTGTCAAGGTAAACCACACAGTTAGGAACACGGCTACCACTTGGTTCATTAGTCTCTGGAAAGAGGCTGGGGCATTTTTTAGCGCGAATGCCGTCACTCGCCATTGGAAAAGACTGTCCAGAGTGACAAAGACTGATATTTCTATAGTGCGGGGTATTAAACGAAGCTGCAGTATCCCTTTAACAAATCTATTTTTGTAAGAATCATGGTACTGTCCACTCTGTCAACACAGTCTTCCAAGCGAGGAATTGGGTAGCAGTCTGCCTTTGTCACTGCATTAACCTTTCTGTAGTCTATGCAGAATCTAGTGTGGTAGGAATATGGAATTAGTGTAGGATTAGTATAAAATGGGTGGTTGATGGTCAGCACAGACTCGGTGGGCTGAAGGGCCTGTTCCAGTGCTGTATCTCTAAAAAAAAAACGTCAGGTTTAGTCACTAATACTGCTGGGGAACTCCAGCTGCTTTGACTGGGTTCAATTAGGTGGTTTCCCAACATGTATTAGATTTCTGCTTTTACCTGGGCCTGTTTCTCTGGACGTAAGCGATAAGGATACTATTATATAGGAAAGGATTTCCCTACAACCACATCATGAATGGCTAAGGTTGGACATCCTGGCTTGTCCCAACAGACTCCTTTAAATTCTGTGAGTAGCCTTGTTAGGTTTCTTTGTTGTTCTGCATCTAAATATGAAAGTATAGTGTCCAATCTCCTTAACAATTCAATATTAGCTAACCGGATAGTAGGAGGTTCAATTTGAGAATTGTCTAGGCCTCCTTCTGCCTCATCCTCACTATCCCTTTCATCCTTCACTGTCCCTACAACTTGACATACCTGTGCTTGCTTATCCTCCTCCCGGCAATTATATTGTTTCAACATATTGATATGACACAGCCGATTCTTTTCCTGGCGACCTGGGGTGTCAATCAAAAATTTACTTTACCAATTCATTTGACCACTTTATATGGACTATTGAACCGTGCTTTCAGCAGTTGACCCTGTAAAGGTGTAATATTAACACATCATCCCTTGGTTGAAATATTTGGGTCTTGGCATGCTTGTCTGTCCATTTCTTCATGGTTGTTTTTGAAGCTTTAAGGTTCCTGAGCCACTTTGCAGGCTCTCATGAGGTATTCCTGGAACACGGATACAGAATCTAATACAGAAGATTTGTCCCTCTGTTCTAAAAACTTTTCTTTAATTATTTTTAGAGGACTTCTTATCTCACATCCATAAACTAATTCAAAAGGACTAAAACCAGTAGGCTCATTAGGTGAATCCCTAGTGGCAAACAAAAGAAATTCTAGCCCTTTCTCCCAATCATGGGGATATTCATGACAGGATGTCCTGATCATCGTTTTGAGGCTCTGATGGTACCTTTCTAAAGCCCCTTGTGACTGTGGTGGTATGCTGAGAACTTTAACTGTGTTCTACCCAAATTACCCATAACTTCCTGAAAAAACTTGGACATAAAATCCATATCTAGTGAAGAACTGGGTTAACTTCTCTACCACTACCTTAGCAGAAACTGTTCTCAAGGGAATGGCCTCTGGGAACAGAGTAGCCATATCCATGGAATTAGGTATATATTGGTGACCCACTTTTGTTTTCGGGGAAAGGTCCGACACAATCTACCAGCACCCTACTAAATGGTTCCCCCAAAACTGGTATTGGAATTAGAGATGCCGGTTTTATGGTAGGTTGCGGTTTTCCCACAATCTGTCACGTATGGCAGGTTTTACAAAACTGTACCACATCCTTCGAAAGACCTGGCCTGTAAAAAATGTCAACCTGTACGTGATTGGGTCTCCCAGATCCCTACATGTCCCGCATTAGGAATTTCATGGGCTATTCTTAATATTTCCCGGCGATACTTGGACGGTACTACCATCTGATGAACAACTGTCCATTCTTTGTCCGCAGGTCTTTGAGGAGGCCTCCACTTCCTCATCAGAATCCCATTTTTAATATAGTAACCTTCCAGCACTCCCTTTGCTACAGCTTCAGTTAGAGCCGATTGTGCCACTTTCTTTAACTCTGGATCGGCTTGCTGAGCCTTGATCAGAGAAGACTTACGGAACATTCCCTTCGGATTATCCAAATCCGCAAAGAAAGTTTCAGATATTTGATTATCTATCTGTGGCACCAATTTGACCTCCAACAATGGAACTTGTTTAGCCCTTGTTCAGGTCACTACACATGAAGGAAAAATTCCTGGAACCTTTTCCTATAACTGTTTTGTCTCTTTGACTTCACTTGGTCTTTCCATGACTACTGGAGAAGCTACAACCTTCACTCCGGCAAATCATTCCCAGGAGTAGGTTAACACTGTCTATAGGCAAACTATGGACAACTCCTACAGTTACTGTCCCAGACATTAGGTCATACTCTAGGTGTACCTGACACAAAGGTACGGGTATGTACTCCCCGCCAATACCATTCACTAAAACCTTGGCATTCGGTGCACTCTCTGGTGGAAAAGTTCTGCCTTTCCTCAGCAAAAGAGTGTGGCTGGCTTCTGTATGCCCAAGTATAACTACAGGTTTACTTGCCTCACTCGAGGGGTAAGAGAGATACTTTTCCTTTCGACAAGAATTCCCTATAACTCTCAGGTATCCTGTTCACGTTCCCCGCACTCACAGCGGTTTTTGTACTTGGCCTTACAGCTGCAGTCAGATCTACAGCCTGATCTGTCGTACTGTCAGTCAGGAACCCTTTATCTCATTGGCATTGTGCACCTCATTAAGTCCCAAGGGTTTATCCTACAACTTCCAGCACTCTGCATGAAGGTGTCCTATCTTGTGACAATAGTAACATTTAGGCTCGTGGACCTCACTTCCACCCTCAGCATCATCCTTTCTGGCCTGAGGAGGAGATCCTGGGGCGTTGCCAGCTGTCCCTTCATGTCCCCGACTACTTGCCTTCCTTTCACCCTCCCACCTTCTATCCTTCTCGGGTTTGTGTGGATGACTGACAAAAGGTTTGGGCTTATAAACAAGCTCATAATCATCAGTGATGTCAGCTGCCTGTCTGGCCATTGAAACCTACTGATTCTCTACATGGGTTCTTACTAATGGAGGGAGTGAATTTTTAAATTCTTCCAGGAGAATTAGGTCCCTAAGGTTCTCATATGCGGCCTCTACCTTTAGTGCCTGCAACCAACGATCAAAATTAATTTGCTTTGCCCTCTCAAATTCTATATAAGTCTGCCCAGACTGTCTCCAGAGGTGAGAAATTTCTGCCGGTAACCTTCAGGGACCAACTCATAAGCAGCGAGAATAGCTTTTTTGCCTCTCATAACCTGCAGAATTCTCCTCAGAAAGCATGGCATAAACATCATGAGCTCTGCCCATCAACCTGCTTTGCATCAGCATTGTCCAGCTTTCCTTTGGCCACTTCATCTGTTTGGCTATGTCATGCAGGCCCCCACCTGCCAAGAATGAGGTAGATTAATTTTCCCACATGGACATTAAGCTTCAAATTGTTGCAGGGAAGAAGAGAAGGCCCAATACAAGGAGTTGCGAGACCTGGCCAGAAGGACATTTTTTGCATAGTAGCAGACACTGCTTGGAACAAAGGACCAGTCCCTGCTCCCAATACACAGAAAAGACCTGGTCAAACCAGTCTGTTCACGTGACCACCCTGCTGGCCAACTTGGGGAGTTTTAATTGGAGAAACAGTGTTTGAAGGCAGAAAGCTCTGGCTCTTAGATTGAGAACATCCCTCTCCTGTCTGCTCCCGTCTCTCTTTCACCAGCTTTGGAATCCATTGAAGACACATGAACCCCAAGAGAGAAAAGTCTGCTACAGTGAACAAGGTTTAAGAAGAATACTGGGCCCCAACAAAAAGCAAGAATTACCTACAAGCAAGGGCTACCTACAAAAGGACTCTACAGTGAACTCTAAGTACAGTAACATGAAACTCTTCAGATATTGCCTCAAACCTCTTTATTTTTTCTTCTGCTCTTTTCTGTCCCTATCTGCATGTGTGTATCGCTAGCATGCTAGCACGGGCACTTCCTGTATCTGTCGGCGTTAACCGAATTAGAGTTTAAGTTTTAATAAATTTCACTTTTCTTCTTTAAACCTAAGAAAGCCTGTTTGTGCTCATTTCTTTACCTTATACGAAAGCGGTGAATAAGGATTCACCAAGGGGGAGCTCAAAACACGGTGTGTTTAAAATAAAGCCCTGTGACAGTAAGATCAGGTGAAAGCTGAAAGGGACCCCGAGACACCTTTCTCAAGTGGTCATAACAGGCTCACTTTTCAAAAAAAATTAAAATGCCTCTACATCCCTTTCCTCAAATTTCACGAGGGCTTGTACAAATTTAACCAGCTCTCCACTGGGTCGTGGGCTGGAGTCAGATCTTTCCTCACCAGAACCTTCCTTGGAGCCAAGACCACTCTTTTGACTTAGTTCCAGCTTTTTATCTTTGAATTCCTTTTCTTTCCTCTTTGAAATGCTGTCTCTTTTGCCCTTTTCTCTCTGTCAAGTTCAAATATATTCATGGTCAATTTTCTTCCCTGTTAAAGCTTACGTTTTTCCAATTTGTTTTCCTGCTCAAGCTCAAGTTTTTTCATTGCCATTTTTTTTGTCAAGTTCATGCTGCCTCATCTGCAAACGAATTTTAGCTAATTCAATTGCACTACCATCTGGTTTGCCTTTTCCTTCTAATTGCATATGCTGTGCTATTACTTCAATTATGTCTGCTTTGTTAGCTCCTGGTTTTAACTCTAAACACCAATTTTTCTGCCAATTCCTTTTGTCTAATCTTGGTTAAGTTTCTCAAATCACTCAGGGGATACATCCTCCTTCCCCAGAAAGGTTGTAGCCACGAATGAAGACATTCCGGTAGTGCAGACTTTACTCTATTGCACAAGAAACCTGTTGTTTTTACTTTTCCTCTTTTCAATTATTATTACTCCACTTATAATTACATGTCGTCAGCGTTGGGTTATCCTGCACAGAGCCCCCAATTATGTGTTACAATTGATGTGCAAGGAGTGCACTGTCTCTTCTAGTTCCACTTCTCCACAGGTCACAACATATATTTAAATGTTTGCCCAGTTACCGATGTGGTCAATCATAAACTCTACTCTTTATCCCAGAATAAAATACATCCACCAGGTTTCTTTAATAAACAAAATTATCAGTTTATTATAAAACACAACTTAACCAGTCACGAAGCAAAGCATTAACACACAGGTTGAAATATAAAAGTTCCCTTTTTACCTTAGTCACACACACACACACCGCACCCCCCCACCCCCGGTTAACCGAAAAAATAGAGATTTTCTCTTTAGAGCTCTGTTGCAAAAAAAAAGAATACTTTGGCCAAATACTAATTCTTCAAGAAAAAAAAGAGAGATGTGGAACGATGTCAGTTGTCCCTTTATTCTGGCATCCCAAACACGCGTCGATGGCTGTCCTGGGATCTCTCTCGAAGAGTTCCTTGCAGGCGATGTTGAAGATCAGTTTGACAGGCTTTCCAGGAGAAATGCAGCAACAGGGGTTTCTGGCAGGCTTTCCAGGAGAAATGCAGCGTCAATTTCCCTATTTCTTACACTTGCTTCTAAGAGCATTTCAAAGAAGTGGAAAAAGCTAAGCTGGGGTTTTGTCCTTGGCAGGTAGATTTTTAACCTTTCAAAACACTGTCCACGTCCCAACTCCCTTTCAAAACCAAAAACAATATCTCAAGAGTCAAGCTTCCTTGACCCCTATAAATCTTGACCGGTCACTTCTCTGTAAACATCCTTCCCAGGTCAAAAGGTCCCCCGTAGGGTACTTATCTGAAGACAGGTGACTTCCAGTCAGGATTGTTTAGAAATCAAGTCCAAAAGACCTTCCAATGACCTCTTTTTTAAAAAAAAGCACACAAAGTCAACATCTATAGAATCCTTTTTGGTTTTAAAACCCAGGTCCTCAAAAGAAATTTAACAAAAAAATAGAAGCACTTTCGTAACACAGGTCATACTCTCCAAGTTGAATTTGCACCTGCAATTCATTCAATTTGTTTGTTATACTCCATGTGTTTGTATAAAGTACACTTATTTGAGTCATACACCCTAATCTGTTCTTCAACTCTAATATTTTACTCATACATTCTTACTTCTCTCCTGGTTTAAATACTGCACATCTTTTAGTTTTCCTTTTACCTGTAGTGTCTAAAGTACAATCTCTGACTGTTATTCTACTCTCTTCCCTTTCATTTGTTTTTGAACTATTATTTTACCACCTTTTCCACCCTCCCCCTCTTCATTTACATCTTAAAGTCTTTGTTACCGCCCTGTTTATCTTTCCACTATGACCCTATTCCCAGCCTGCTTCAGATGGAGCACATCCCAATGATACAGTTCCTTCCTGTCCCAATATATGTGCTAGTATTCGATGAAATTGAACCCCTCTTTCCCACACCATTCCTTCAATCACATGTTCACCTCCCTAATCTATTTATCCCTATGCCAATTTGGACACCATGTGGGGAATATCCAGAGATTATAGTGCTTGAGATCCTGTCTAGCTTGTGCAACTCCTGCAAGTTCACTTATGTGTGTATGTATTAAAGCAATGGTACTCTTCCTAACAAATCACAGCTGCACCTACTATTTAAAGAGGTATTGGCACATGGTGGTAGTGATTATTTAAAATAACTTACACATTGATTTCAGTGGATACTTTGGTAGCGAACAAGGGTCTAAAAGTTACACAAAAATGAAAGCACGTGCACGATGACATCGACATTACCACCAGCTCTGGATCTTGATATCCATGTGAATGATGCAGCAAAATGAAAGAAGCTCAAGTGCGCCTTGGAAAACTACATTCTTGTGACAAAGCTCAGCCAGGATTCAGGCCAAGTGCAGGTAGCGACACTTCTCACAGTTATCAAGGATGAAACACTTGACGTCTACTCCATGTGGCCAGACTAGGCTGTGGATTGAGACGGGGACAAGATAAAACCACTGCTGACCAAGTTCTTTCTGTACTGCCAACAGCTCTAGAACATTCCTTTTATGAGATATTAGTTCAACAAGGAAATGCAAGAAACTGGTGAAACAAATCTGCAAAACGCACTGAAAGCTGAACACCGTAACGCCAGAAGAAATACTCCGACACCAACTTGTGCGAAAGCTAGAAGTTTGGACTTGCTCAATATCTAAGAAGCAATATCAGTTGGGATCAGTCCAGTATCAGAAGTGTTCTAACAAAAGATGCATAAGCTGGTGGACGGACTGCAAGGAAGAAAGGTCATTGCAGGTTATTTTGTGATCAATGAATTTTGGAAAAACACATGGACTAGCAACTAAAGATCATTAGAAACACCTGGAAGCTTTTCTACATCGATGCAATAATTGTGGCATGGTGGTAAACACGGAAAAATGGAAACTTCATAGGTAAGCAGTACCTATAATTGGACGCATAACTATGGTATTGATCAAGCCAAAGTTAAAGCGGTTTTGGAGGCGCCATCACCAACTAATGTGGCAGGGATCTAGTGACTCCTTAGATTTTCTCAATATCGGAATAAGTTTCTCCCGCATCTGTCAGACAGAATGAAACCGCTCAGAGATTTGACACAGAAGGATGCAGAGTGGCTCTGGGAGAGAATCACAAGAACTGTCAATGCAGCAACTTTAAGTAGCAGTTACTAGCACGTCAATCCTCATGTGTTATAACATTAGTGAATAAATCATTCTGCAATGTGGTACATCTCAATCTGGACTTGGAGCAGCAATGATGCTGATTGGACAATCAGATGCCTATGCATCAAAGGTGGTGGAGATGGCGGCATGGTGGTAATGTCGCTGGACTAGTAATCTAGCGGCCTAGGTGCATGTCCTGGGGTCATGGGTTCAAATCCCACCGTGGCAGCTGGTGGAATTTAAATTCAATGAATTAATAAAAATTCAATTAATAGAGATTTGGAATTGAAAGTTAGTTCCATGGCACCATTACTGAGACCATCATCGATTGTCATAAAAACCCATCTGGTTCACTAATTTCTTTTAGGGAAGGAAATCTGCCATCATTACCTGGTCTGGCCTACATGTGACTCCAGACCCACAGCAATGTGGCTGACTCTTAACTGCTCTCTGAAATGGCCTAGCAAGTCAATTAGGGATGGGCAACAAATGCTAGCCTGGTTAATGACGCCCACATCCCATGAAAGAATAAAAAACGGGCATTATCAAGAGAGACGAGATATGCACAGATTGAAAAAGAACTTCAAGAGATGATGTTCACCTGTGATAAATTTGAAGCCTACATCTACGTCCTGAAGATGTTGAATATTGAAAGGGATCACTGTTAATTGCAATCAATGGTGTTAAGCCACTAAATAATGTGCCTAAGTGATACCAAAAATATCATCTGAAAAGTGTTGTATTTAGGGGAGGATATGGTCTGTGCAAATACACTGAGCACAGCATACGATCCAGAGGTTAATGCCTGTGATTTTACATGCGAGCTGGAAGAAACTGATCATCACAAATCATTTCCGGTTACAGACTCGCACTGGAAACAACTTAATCATGCTGCAATAGTTGACCCAGTTCAGAAACAACTGCGTGTTATTATTCAGCAGGATTGGCCTAGGATCAAGTGAGAGGTTCTTGAATTCCCTATTCCCACTTTGACTTTCAAGATGAAGTAACTGCCCAAGGGGTATTGATATTCAAAGGGCAGCAGCAACCCATGGTACAACAAAAACAGAAAATGCTAGAAATACTCAGTATCTGTGGAGAAAAAAAAGTTAACGCTTCAGGCCTGTGATTTGGCATCAGAGTTCTGATGCAAGGTACAGACTGGAAATGTTAGCTCTGTTTTTCTCACCACAGAGGCTGCCTGACCTGAATATTTCTAGTATTCGTTTGTTTTTGTTTCAGATTTCCAGCATCCGCAGTATTTTGCTTTTGGACCCATGGTACTAGCTGTATTGCTTACAGAATTGATGTCAGCAGCTTATTCAACACACATCAGTATACAGTCTGCAAGAGCCCCATTTGGCCCAGAATGTCGATAGAACTTAAACTATACATTGGAAAGTGTGTTGTTTGGTTCATTGCAGTTCTCCAAGTAAAGAACCAATCCCACAGCAAGAGATTGTGCCTGAGCCTTGGTTGAAGTTTGGAGCTGCCCTTTGACTTTCGTTGCCGTACCCTGCCTGTTATGTGCAACTATTACAGTGACTTTATCAAAGTGTCCAGCCTCACTTCAGTTACTCCTGTCACGGCCACGTAATCCAAACTTATGAACTATAAAATAAACTTATGGAGTAAACCCAAAATGGATACTTTTCTTGTAAACAAAATAGAGAAAGAGGTCAGGTGACCCTTGCCTGCCAATACATATAGAACTACAAGAACTAATTTTCATGTCTGAACAAGTCTTGGAAAAGTCATTAAAATTCAAACGAGCTTTCTGGACACATCCCCAAGAAGTGATTAAAAGGCAAACAATCATTTCTGTGGTAATGACTGCTTCTCTCCAACTGATTGGATTAAAAAAATACTGTCGCAGACTTTTTAACTCCAAACTCAAATTTCAAAAAATGGGTGTGAAGAGTCCTTGTTGATCAAGGTAAGATGAGGATGAATGACACCCAAACTTACCATCAGAAAACATTTATGAGGAGCATGGAAAGAGAAATAATGGTCACATGACAGAAACTAGGTTTCTGATAAGGAGCTTTAAGAAAGGTATATTCTGTCATCGAAGAGAAGGGACCCTGACTAAGATTACCAGCTTTGAACTACATGTAGGCAGCGACTGGAGTTTGGCTCTGAACTCCCTACCTGAGAAATCAGATTAGGACTTTGCCATTGACCTTTGGCTAGAATATAACAGGAATTGTCTCCAACAGCACATCTGTATTTCTGAACCCCCAAAGTCTTTCTTCAGTGAACAAGGGAAAATATTACAAGCCTGTGCCATTTCAAGTCTTCACTCCAGGGAAAAGCAAGTCTATCAGAGGACACTTCACAACCATCAGACCTAATGCAGGTTATCTTTATAACCTCTATCTTTTCTTGAGGGTGGGTGTTGTTGCTAATATTTCAGATGTTGCATCATGAACATTTATCTTTGTTTTAAAACCGGTCATTTGTCTGTTCTTGACAATTAAAGCACTCGGGTTAACAAAAAAAAAAGAACTTTTTTAAAAATGCTGTCTTCGCTCAGACAAGAGGTGAAAAAGGGGGAACCATCCCTATATCTCTCACCTGTCCAGAACACTACACACTGAATTCTGAGAACTCAGAGAAATGTTTGTAAGATTTAGACTACCAGACATCCTCGTATTGGGTAATGATACACAACTTGCATGAGCGGAATGCAGTGTCTGCCAAGACATGGGGATTTAAGCTTGTGATGTTATCACCTCACTACCCCCAGCCCAATGGCAATGCTGAGAACGTTGTCAAGACAGTCAAATGACTCTTCACAAAAAGCATAGAGTCCGGTAAATCAGAGTTACTAGCTCTTAGATTGGCACAACACTCCGAGTGAAGGTGTAGCTATAAGTTCTGTAGAGAGACTTATGGGTTGTAGGCGTAAGACGCAACTTCCAAGGGCAGGAACATTCCTATAGCCTCTATTTGACTGGGAATACACTTCTGTGCTTGTTGGTACGAAGCAACAGCAGCAGTATTACTGTAACAGGAATGCGAAACCACTACAATCACTACACCCTGGTGATACAGTGCAGATGAGGCTCCAGGCCAGAGTATTTAGAGTGCTGGGTCCTCCAAGTCAGTGGTTATCAACCGTTTTACTTTTGAGGCCCCAGTCCGGTGTTGTTAAAAATTCCACAGTTCCCTTAACAAAACAAGTATTTTTTCTGTATGAAAAATAATTATGCAATTAAACATTTATTATTTTTGTTTTACATATTTAATATGAAATTTGTTTCTGTTGCTGAGCTACAATCCTGTCAATTGGCGAAATCTTCAATAAGCACACGTGCATGTCATGGTCATTGTTCATCCTGGCTCGGTACTTTCTTTTCATTGATGCCATTGCTGAAAATCCATCTTCAAATAAGTAGGTTGTACTAACTGGGACCAACTTTGTCAGTGCTGCAGAAGAAGCAGTGCTGTATTCTTTGGAGCATTCACACCATAATGTCTTTTAGCAGCATTTCACGAAAATTGGTTCTGAGGGAGCTGTCGGAGTTCTTTGAATGGCTTTGATGGGGCAGAGGGTGGCAGTTTAGCTTCAATATTCTCAAGAAATGTGTTTGTAGGCCACAGCTGTGTAGAAGATTGTTCCATCATGAGTTCTGTCAGCCAGCCAACAGTATCAGCCTTGCTCAAAAATCTAAATATATATAAAAAATATCCCAGCCCTCATCCGAATGGTGGGTAAAACAAGACACAACCATAAATGGGCAAACAGCTCATCAGATAAAATCATAGAATGGTTAAAACACAGAAGGCCATTTGGCCCATCACATCTGCGCTGGCTCTCCAGCCTTTTCCCTATAGTGCCACTTGTCTGTCCATTCCACCAGACTGAGTGGGCAAGAACAGAATATAATATGGAAAAATATGAAGTTATGCACACGAAGAGCGGACCTGCGTGAGAAGGGCAGAGGCAGTGGGAGATAAAAAACCGGCAGCAGAGAGTGCTTCTACCCGTCAGAACCAAAGTGTGGCGTCACGGCGAAACAGGTAGGTGATTGGTGGGTGTCTCTTTTGATTAGTCAAGTGGTTTAAATAAAGACACGTTATTACAGCTTAAGAGTACAGTTAAGAAATTCACTTCTAAAATGTTTAACATTCAAATTAATTAATTAAATAGAGATGGCTGGACAGGCGATCCAACGTGGCCACATCTGCAGCAAGTGTTGGCTGCTCGAGGACCTTCAGCTCAGAGTTGATGAGCTGGAGTCCGAGCTGCAGCCACCGTGACACATCAGGGAAGAGTTACCTGGACACTGTTTCAGAAGACAGTCACACCCCTTAGATTAATTACATCAAATTTGGACTGTGGTCAGGGACAGGAGGGTGTGACTGTGAGTGCAGCAGGTATGGGAATCCAGAATTTAGCTTCGGAAGAGCCTCAGCCAGTGCCCTTATCCAATAGGTACGAGGTCCTTGCTCCCCATGTGGACGAGAGCACAGACTGCAGGGACCACAGCACCGTGGTTCAGAGTGGAATTCAAGTGGGGGGAGAAAAGAGAAATGGAGTAGTAACAGGGGACAGCATAGTTAGGGGAATAGATACTGTTCTCTGCAGCAAAGACAGGGAGTCCTGAAGGCTGTGTTGCCTACCTGGTTCCAAGGTTAAGGACATCTCTTCTGGGCTGGAGAGGAACTTGGAGTGGGAGGGGAAGGTTCCAGTTGTCACGGTCCACGTAGGTACTAACAACAGAGGTACGATGAGGAAAGAGGTTCTGCTGAGGGACTATGAGCAGTTCAGGGCTAAATTAAATAGCAGAACCACAAAGGTAATAATCTCCAGATTACTACCTGAGCCACGTGCAAATTGGCATAGGGTAAATAAGATTAGAGATAAACACATAGCCGATCTTCATCTTGTTTCGAGGTCTAACCTCCTCCTTTTGGTTGCTTTTTTTTTGTGTGTGGGGGGAGGGGGAAGAGATGGAGAGCTGTTAATTCCCAGCCTCGTGTTTTCCCAGATAGATTACAACTGTTGGCCGTCCCCTCCCCCCCACCTCCATTCTCCCCCGCCCCCCCCACCCTCCTCCCCGGCACCGGATTGAGGGGCTGGCGGCTGCTGATCTCTGCTTGTCCCAGGTCCCGTTTACCGGGTGGTGGTGGCACCCCTCCACCGCCTTTGTTCGGCGGAGAGTTTCATCTGTTGACTTTTTTTTATTAAAATAAAACCACCCAGTTTGTGTGGGAGAATTGTGTTCCGATTCATGGGGCACTGGCACCAGTACTAGGGAAGGAGAGAGCTGTTCCATTAGGATGGGCTTCATTTGAACCATGCTGGGACCAGTGTCCTGGCGAATTGTATAACTAGGGTTGTAGACAGAACTTTAAACTAATTAGTCCGGGGGGTGGGGGAAGGGTTCAATTGAAGTTTAAAAAATCAAAAAGAAAGAGAGCAGAGGTGCAGGGTAGTGATGAGGCTAACAGTAATCAAAGTGTGACAGGAAGGGGCAAAAAATATAAACAGAAGAGTGCAGCAGAAATTAGAACCAGAATGAGTAATAATGGTTAAAAAGTCAAAGGTTAAGGCTCTTTATCTGAATGCACGCAGCATTTGTAACAAGATAGATGAGTCGACGGCACAAATAGAAATGAATGAATATGACTTGATCGCTATTACAGAGACGTGCTTGCATGATGAACAAGACTGGGAACTCAATATTCAAGGGTATTCGACGTTCCAGAAAAATAGGCAAAAAGGAAAAGGAGATGGGGTAGCTTTGTTAATAAAGTATCAGTCTGCTGGTGAGTAGTGATATAGGTGCAATAGATCGTGATGTGGAATCAGTTTGGGTGGAAATAAGGAACAAGAAGGGGAAGAAGTCATGGATGGGAGTCATCTATAGGCCCTTGAAGAGTTGCCTCACTTTAGGACAAAATATAAATTGGGAAATATAAAGCGTGTAAGAAGGGCACTACAATTGTCATGGGTGATTTTAATCAGCATATTGACTGGACAAATCAGATTGGCAGAGGTAACATGGAAGACAAATTTGTAGAATGCATCAGGGATTGTTACTTAGAGCAATACGTTCCAAAACCTACCCGGGAACAGGCTATTTTAGATCTAGTAATGTGTAATGAGGTAGGATTAATAAGAGATCTCATAGTTAAGGATCCTCTAGGGAGTGGTGATCACAACATGGTAGAATTTCAAATTCAGTTTGAGGGTGAGAACTCGTGTCTCAAACCAGTGTCCTCAACTTAAACAAGTGCAATTACGGAGGTGTGTAGAAAGAGTTGTCTAAAGTGGGCTGGGAAATTAGACGAAGGGGAAGGTCAGTGGATGAGCAGTGGCAGACATTTAAGCAGATAGCATAGCGCTCAGCAAAAATTTATCCCGGTCAAAAAGGACTCTATGAGAAGGATGAACCACCCGTGGTTAACAAAGGCGGTCAAGGAGAGTATCCAATCAAAAACTAAGACATACAAAGTGGCGAAAACTAGTGGTAGGTCAGAGGATTGTTTTTTTTGGTTAGGAACCAGCAACGGATGACTAAAAAGCTAATAAAGAGGGAGAAAATTGATTATGAAAGTAAATTGACAAGAAATATAAAAACAAACAGCAAGAGCTACTATGGGTATATAAAAAGAGAGTAGCTAAAGTGAGCGTGGGACCCTTGGAGGATGCGACTGGAGAATTGATAACGGGGAGCAGGGAAATGGCAGGTAATTTAAATCAATATTTTGCATCAGTCTTCAAGGTGGAGGACGCTATAAACATCCCACAGATATCAGATAAGCCAGGAGCTAATGGGAAGAAAGATCATATAACAGTCTCTATCACAAGGGACAAAGTATTTAACAAACTAATGGGACTAAAGGCAGACAAGTCACCAGGACCTGATAGCCTACATCCAAGGATTTGAAAGGAAGTGGCTGCAGTGTAGTGGAGGCATTGGTCGAAATATTCCAGACCTCACTAGATTCCAGGAGGGTCCCAGTGGATTGGAAAACCACTAATGTGACACCCCTGTTCAAGAAGGGAGGGAGACAAAAAGCAGGAAACTATAGGCCAGTCAGTCTAACATCGGTTGTTGGGAAAATGCTAGAGTCCATTATTAAGGAAGAAATAGCAGGACATTTAGAAAAGCTTAATGCAATCAGTCAACATGGTTTTGTGAAAGGAAAATCATGTTTGACAAATTTGCTAGAGTTCTTTGAGGATATAACAAGCAGAGTTGATTAAGGGGTACTGGTAGATGTAGTGCATTTGGATTTTCAGAAGGCGTTCAATAAGGTGCCACATAAAAGAGTATTGCACGAGATAGGAGCTCACGGTATTGGGGGTAATGTTTTAGCACAGATTGAGGATTGGTTAACTCACAGAAGACAGAGTCAGGATTAATGGATCTTTTTCAGGTTGGAAAGACGTAACTAGTGGAATGCCACAAGGATTAGTCCTAGGGCCTCAAATATTTACTATCTATATTAATGACTTGGAGGAGGGGGCAGAGTGTAATATTTCCAAATTTGCTCACGATACAAAAATAGGTGGGAGGGCATATTGTGATGACGACGCAAGGAATCTGCAAGGGGATATAGATAGGTTGAGTAAGTGGGCAACAACTTGGCAGATGGAGTTTAATGTAGGCAAGTGTGAGGTCATGCACTTTGGAGAAGAATCAAAAGGCAGACTATTATTTAAACACAGAGACACTACAAAAAAGTGCAACACAGAGGGATCTGGGTGCTCTTGTGCATGAAACATAGTTAGCATGCAGGTGCAGCAAATAATTAAGGCGGCAAATGGAATTTTGGCCTCTCTTGCTAGGGGTTGGAGGTTTAAAAATAGGGAAGTCTTGTTACAACTGTACAGGGTGAGACCGCACCTGGAATACAGTTTTGGTACCCGGATTTAAGAAAGGATATACTGGCATTGGAGGCAGTTCAAAAGAGATTCACTAGGCTGGCTCCTGGGATGAAGGGGTTGACTTATCAAGAACGGCTAAACAGGTTAGGCCTTTATTCATTAGAGTTCAGAAGAATGAGGGGTGAGCTTATTGAAAAGTACAAGATTCTGAGGGGGCTTGACAGGGTAGATGTTAAGATGATGTTTCCGCTAGTGGGGGGGGATCTCGAACTAGGGGACATAGTTACAGAATAAGGGGACACTCATTTAAAACTGAGATGCGAAGGAATTTCTTCTGTCAGAGGGTAGCGAATGTCTGGAATTCTGCATCCCAGAGTGTTGTAGAGGCTAGATCCCTGAAAGTATTTAAAGAGTAGATAGATTTTTGAAATATCAGGGAGTTGAAGGCTATGAGGAGATGGCACGAAAAAGAGTTGAGGTCTGGGGCAGATCAGCAATGATCTTATTGAATGGCGGGGTAGGCCTGAGGGGGCCATTGGTCTACTCCAGCTCCAATTTCTTATGTTCTTTTGCACTTTGGTAGGAAAAACAAGAGAGTATTTCTTAAATGGTGAGATTGGGAAGTGTTGATGTCAAAAGGGACACAGGATTTCTCATGTCACTGAAAGCTAACATGCAGGTGCTGCAAGCAATTAGGACAGCAAATGGTATTATTGCCTTTATTGCAAAAGGATGAGAGTACAGGAGTAGCCTTTCAGCAATTGTATCGAGCCTTGGTGAGACTGCACCTGGATTATTGTGTACAGTTTTGGTCTTCTTACCTAAGGAAGGATATATTTTCCATAGAGGGAGTGCAACAGTTCACCAGACTGATTCCTAGGATGGCGGGATTGTCCTATGAGGAGAGATTGAGGAGACGGGGCCTGTACTCTCTCACGTTTAGAAAAATGAGGGGTGATCTCATTGAAGCATACAAAACTATTACAGAGCTCAACAAGAGTTGATGCAAGAAGGATGTTTTCAGTGGCTGGGGAACTCAAGAAACAGGGGACAGTCTCAGAATAACGGGTAGGCTATTAGGACTGAGACGAGGAGGAATTTATTTAGAGGATGGTGTATCTGTGGAATTTTCTACCCCAGAGGGCTGTGGAGGTTCAGTCACTGAGCATGTTCAAGACAGAGATCGATAGATTTCTAGATATTAAAGATATCAAGGGATATGGGGATAGGACGGGAAAACAGCATTGTGGTAAATCAGCTGTGATCTAGTTTAGTGGCGTAGCAGGCTCAAGGGGTCAAATGGCCTACACCTGCTCCTATTTCCTATGTTCCAGAATGTCTAAGCCCATTTGAACTTTATCACCATCCTCCTCACAGTTCACAATACTTCCTAGTTTTGTCGTATGAAAATTTTAAATTTGTGCCCTGTACACCAAAGTCCAGGTCATTAAGATACGCCACATGAGGGATACCCCAGGTAGCTGAACAAAAAAAGATATCCCAACCCCTTTCTGAAAAAATGTTGCCTGCTTTTCCTGTAGATGTTGACGGAGCTGCTCTTTTCCAGTATGTGTACTGTTGCAGTAATTCATTTTTCACCTTCCTAGAAAGGGGTTGCTTTGATATCACACTGTGAACCTGCACACATTGATTGCCAGCACTAGGGAGATGTTGCATGATGACTGGCCAGGCCGGGCACGACCTCCTGCCTCATGGGTTATTGGAGCGGCTGCCTGCAGATGACCGAACAGTGACCCTAGCACAGCAATTAGTCCAGTGAAAGGTCCACCAGAGAAGTCGAGGTCTCAGACAGTAAGGCCTTGACTTCCAGCTCAAGGTGAATTGCTAAGACTATCCTCAGGCATTACTGTCCATCTCCAATTGCGTCCTTCCACTTGCGTGCTGCTTTATGACACCTTTTTCAAACATTGCGCTGCAGCTGATAGCTTCCAATGACCGTCCACATTCAATTGACTTTACTATCGCATGCACACTGTGGGGCTGTGCTAATGTGAGAACAGGTGCCACCATATTTCATTATGGCAGCATCCATTCTCACCTCTACTGATCGAGGCCCGATGGACATGTCTGCCAGACTGGCCCTGTGGCAGATGGTGAGGGAACCAATAATGGGAAAAACCTACTTGACCTCATCCTCACTAATCTACTCCCCAGCAGCATCTGTCCATGACAGTATTGGTAGGAGTGACCACAGCACACTCCTTGTGGAGACCACGTCCCATCTTCACACCGAGGACACCCTCAATCGTGTTTTGTGGCACCACCGCTGTGCGAAATTGGATAGATTCAGCAGCTCAAAACTAGGCATCCACGAGGCACTAAAGGTAATCAGCAGAATTGTATTCATCTACAATCTGTAATCTCATGGCTTGGTCTCTCCCTCACTCTACCATTAGCATCAAGCTAGGGGACCAACTCTGGTTCAATGAGCAGTGTAGGAGAGCATACTAGCAGCAGAGAGGTGCCAACCTGGTGAAGCTACAACACAGGACAACATGCATGCTGGACAGCAGAAAAAGCAGAAATAGTCCTAGCAATTCACCTTGAGCTGGAAGTCAAGGCCTTACTGTCTGAGACCTCGACTTCTCTGGTGGACCTTTCACTGGACTAATTGCTGTGCTAGGGTCACTGTTCGGTCATGGACAATGAAACAACGAAACAAAGGAGACAGCTCCACAAACATCCCCATCCTCAATAACGGGAGAGCCCAGGACGTCAGTGCAGAAGACAAGAGTGAGGCATAGGCAACCATCTTGAGTCAGACGTGGATGATCCATCTTGGCCATGAGGTTCCCAGCATCATAGATGTCTGCCTTTAGATAATTCAATTTACTCCATGTGAGAAACAGCTGAATGCACTGGATACAGCAAAAGCTATGGACCCTCACAACATCCCGGCTGCAGTACTTAAGACTTGTACTCCAGAAATAACCGTGCCCCGAGCCAAGCTGTTCCAGTATAGCTACAACACTGGCATCTTCTCAATGCAGAAAGTTGCCCAGGTATGTCCCGTCCACAAGGAGGACAAATCCAATTACTGCCCCATCAGCAAAGTGATGGAGGTGTCATTGACAGTGCTATCAAGCAGCACTTACTCAGCAACAACCAGCTCACAGATGCTCAGTTTGGGTTCTGCCAGGGCCACTCTGCTCCAGACCTCATTACAGCCTTGGTCCAAATATGGACAAAAGAGACAAATTCCAGAGGTGAGGTGAGAATGACTGCCCTCAACATCAAAGCAGCATTTGACCAGCTTCAAGGAGCCCTCACAAAATTGAAGTCAAAACTGTCCAATGGTTGGAGTCATACCTCACAAAACGGCTGTGGTTGTTGGTGGCAAATCATCTCAACCCCAGGACATCACTGCAAGAGTTCATCTGGGTAGTGTCCTAGACCCAATTATCTTCAGCTGTTTCATCAATGCCTTTCCTTCCAATACAAGGTCAGAAGTGGGGATATTCACTGATAATTGTAGTGTTCAGTACCATTTGCAACTTCTCAGATAATGAAGCAGTCTGTGCCTGCATGCAGCAAAGCCTGGACGACATTCAGGCTTGGGCTGAGAAGAGGCAAGTAACATTCACACCACACAAGTGGAAGCAATGATCATCTCCAACGAGAGAATCTAACCATCTTCCCATTACAAGGTCAGAAGTGGGGATATTCACTGATAATTATACACAGTCACTGAATCCCCCACCATCAACATCCTGGGTGTACTATTGACCAGAAACCTAACTGGACCATTAAAATCTTCAAATGCAATTTTTTTTTTGTTCATGGGATGCGTCACTGGCAAGGCCAGCATTTCTTGCGCATCCCTAATTGCCCTAGAGAAGGTAGTGGTGAGCTGCTGCCTTAAACTGCTGCAGTCCCTGTGGTCCAAGCTGGGCACCCCTCAGTCAATTTGGTGCTGTCCTGCCACACTTGCTTGCTTCAATGGGTGCTTGGAGCTTAGGAAGTCATCTCTCGACAGGTAGATTGATAATCCACACACCAGGCAAGACAAACTTAACCAAGAACATAAGAGTAGGGAGGTTATGATGGAGCTGTATAAAACGCTAGTTAGGCCACAGCTGGAGTACTGTGTACAGTTCTGGGCACCGCACTATAGGAAGGATGTGATTGCACTGGAGGGAGTGCAGAGGAGCTTCACCAGGATGTTGCCTGGGCTGGACCATTTCAGCTATGGAGAGAGACTCGATAGGCTAGGGTTGTTTTCCTTAGAGCAGAGAAGGCTGAGGGTGGACCTGATTGAGGTATACAAAATTATGAGGGGCATTGATAGGATAGTTAGGAAGCAACCTTTTCCCTTAGCGGAGGGATCAAAAATCAGGGGGCATAGATTTAAGGTAAGGGCAGGAGGTTTAGAGGGGCTTTGAGGAAAATTTGTTTCACCCAGAGGGTGGTTTGAATCTGGAAGGGGTGGTAGAGGCAGGAACCCTCACAACATAAGTTGTATTTAGATGAGCACTTGAAATGCCATAGCATGCAAGGTTACGGGCCAAGACCTGAAAATGGGATTAGGATAGGTGCTTGATGGTCGGAGCTGAACGGCCTGTTTCTGTGCTGTATAACTCTAAGACGACACCAGTCCTTCGCACCGCAAGCTGGAACATAAGGACCATGCGTCCTGGCCTTACCAACAACCTTTTGCAAATTCATGACGCACGCAAGACAGCTGTAATCGACAAAGAACTCAGAAGGCTCAACGTGGACATTGCTGTGCTGCAAGAAACTAAGTTCGCTCACAGTGGTTCCCTTAAAGAGAAACACTTTAAGCACCATTCATGACTCCTCAAATACTGAAGCAGTCCGTGTAGAAATGCAGCAAGACTTGGACAACATCCAGGCTTAGGCTGATAAGTGGCAAGTAACATTTGCGCCACACAAGTGCCAGGCAATGACCATCTCCAACAAGAAAGAATCTAACCATCTCCCTTTGACATTCAATGGCATTACCATCGCTGAATCCCCCACTATCAACATCCTAGGGGCTACCATTGACCAGAAACTGATCTGGAGTAGACATATAAACACCATGGCTACAAGAGCAGGCCAGAGGTTAGGAATCCTGCGGTGAATAACTCACTTCCTGACTCCCCGAAGCTTGTCCACCATCTACAAGGCACAAGTCAGGAGTGTGATGGAATACTCTCTACTTGCCTGGATGGGTGCAGCTCCAACAACACTCAAGAAGCTCGACACCATCCAGGACAAAGCCGGCTTGATTGGCACACCATCCACAAGCATTCACTCCCTCCACCACCGACGCACAGTGGCAGCAGTGTGTACCATCTACAAGATGCACTGCAGCTACGCACCAAGGCTCCTTAGACAGCACCTTCCAAACCCGCGACCTCTACCACCTCGAAGGACAAGAGCAGCAGATGCATGGGAACATCACCACCTGCAAGTTCCCATCCAAGTCACACACCATCCTGACTTGGAACTATATCGCCATTCCTTCACTGTCACGGGGTCAAAATCCTGGAATTCGCTTCCTAACAGCACTGTGGGTGTACCTACCTCACATGGACTGCAGCAGTTCAAGAAGGCAGCTCACCACCACCTTCTCAAGGGCAATTAGGGATGGGCAAAAAATGCTGACATACCCAGTGACGCCCACATCCCATGAATGAATAAAAAAAAAACTACATGTTCTTCTGTCAGGGGAAAGCCCAAGAAGCAACATGTGAGTATGGAATGTGTTTTGCAGTGAATAAAACACACTACCTGCGATGATTGAACATCCCACAGAAGGCTCATAGTGACTTCTTACTCTTCGCTTGTCAACAAGCGTTGGCCCAGTTAAGCTCGTGCATCTCCCGTGCAGCCCCAACACTCCCTCCACCCCAGATGTCAAGGATCAGTTCTATGAGACGCTTGACACTGCCATCAGCAGAATTCCCACCATCTTCTAGGGACCCTCAATGCAAGGCTTGGCCAACCTGCATAGGGCAGCAAGGAATCGGCAAGATGAACAAAAATGGACTGAGGTTGCTAGAGTTATGCTGTCAGCATAGACTCTGGGACGAACAGCAACTTCCAGGTCAAGCCGTGCTACAAGGTGTCCTGGCGACATCCGAGATCACGTCACTGGAACCGGTAGACCTCATCAACCGATGCACCACCCTCAACAATGTTAACACTCGCACCTATCACAGCGCTAACAGAGACTGACCACTCCCTGGTGTGTCGCAAGGTCAGGCCTCAGCCAAGGAAGCGACACCACTCCAAGAAGGTAGGTCATCCTCAGATCAACACTTGCCGTACCACTGACCCAGGAGTTCAACATTCTCAATCAGGCTCTTTTGGACAACAATGCCCAAGGCCTGAGTACAGTGTCAAAATGGAATCATCTGCCCATCACCATCTACAACTCTGCACTCACTGTGTATGGGAAGAGAGATCTGAGGACTGCTGACTGGGTTTGGAGGCTTAGTAAACTGTAATAGAGCAGTTACTACAACTAAGAGGAGTGCCCTCATGAACTATTAACAAGTCCCCAAATAAAACGTAAATGCTCGCAAAGCTCCCAGAAACAAGTCTCAGCAGAATGCTTGGCATTGTGCCAGTCAACATTGGTTGAAGCCATGCAACAGCATACAATCTGCTGCTAAATCCGGGGATGCTAGAGGGATGTATGAAGGAATTAAGAAAGCAACTGGCCCAGCAGTAACTAAATCAGCTCCCTTGAAGACAACAGCAGGGGTGATCATCACTGAACCTAGCAAGCAGATGGAAAGGTGGGTCGAGCATTACCTCAAACTCTAAGCAATGGAGAAGGCTGTCACTGAAGTAGCTCACAGCGTCATTCCAGATCTCCCTGTCATGGAGCAGCTGGGCAGTGAGCCCACCATAGTTGAGCTAAACAAGTCCATCGACCATCTTGCAAGTGGTAAAGCCCCGTGAAATGATGCTGTTCCACCTGAAATCATCATAAGTGGAAAACGGGCACGGCTGCAGAATCTCCATGAACTTCTGTCTTTGTTGAAAGGAAAGATCTGTGCCTCAAAACATGCATGATGCAAACCTTGTACAAAAATT
The DNA here is from genome assembly GCF_036365525.1 of Heterodontus francisci. Classification (NCBI taxonomy): domain Eukaryota; kingdom Metazoa; phylum Chordata; class Chondrichthyes; order Heterodontiformes; family Heterodontidae; genus Heterodontus; species Heterodontus francisci. The sequence continues at coordinate 34,598,261 of NC_090382.1, forward strand.
AGTGGGAATCGCAGTGACAACGATTACTGAGGCATCTCCTTGCTAAGTGTTATGTAGGTCTCTGCTCTGACCAGATTGCTGATCCTGGCATCATGCATCTATCCAGAGTCTCAGAGTTGACAGATCGACGGTTGACATAATTTTATCACTTTGGCAGTTACAGGAGAAGTGCCGTGAACAGCGCAGATAACTCTAAAGTGCCTTCATAGACCTTACCAAGGCCTTCAATCTTGTCAGCAGAAACGGACTCTTCAAACTGCTATGGAAAACAGGCTGCCCTCCTGGACTCTTGGGCGTCATCTCTTCTTGTCACGAGAACATGCACTGTTCCGTCAGATACAATGAAGCGCCATCAGATGCTTTTAAGATCAGCAGTGGGATAGACGGCTGCATCCTGAGGCTAACTCTCTTTGGCATATGCTGCTCCATGCTGCGATTGTACGTTTTCGACGACTCAAATGGGGATGTCCACCTGCCTACCAGAGCTGACGGCCTATCTGGTCAACTTGGCACGACTGCGCATCAAGACCAAAGTGTGTAAAGTCCTAGTCCGTGAGTTGCTGTTTGCTCATAACCCTGCGCTGACATCCCATAATGAAGTTCACTTGCAGTAACTTGTAGATCGGTTGCCCCGGGCCTGCAAGCAGTTTGGACTGTAATCAACATCAGGAAGACCGAAGTCATGGAACAGGACAGAGACTACACCTTCCATCAACAGCCACAACCTCACTCTGGAGGTCGTCAACAGCTTCACATACCTTAGATCAACAATCACCGGCAACCTGTCCCTTGATGCCGAAATCAGCACCAGGACTGCCAAGGCTGCAGCTGTCATGTCGAAGTTGAGAAGACGAGCGTGGACCAACAGCAAACTAACCAAAAATACAAAGTTCCGCATGTACTAGGCTTGTGCTCTCAGCAATAATAAATAAAAACAAGAAATGCTGAAAATACTTAGCAGGTCTGGCAGCATCCGTGGAGAGAGAAGCAGAGTTAACGTTTCAGGTTAATGACCCTACATCTCCTTCAGCACCCTCCTTTACAGTAGCGAAGCATGGACAACTTATGAAAGCCAAGAAAAGTGGCTGAATAGCTTCCAGCTCCACTGCCTCAGACTGATATTGGGCAGGGAGTGCCGAAAACAGAAGTACACCAGCATGCAGGGATCCCCAGCCTGTTTGCCTTCGAGTCAGTGGTGGCTCTATTGGCTGGGTCATGTGTGCAGAATAGATGACAGCCACATCCCCAAAGACACGCTATATGGCGAGCTTGCTATTGGCACGAAACCAACAGGATGCCCACATCTGCGTTACAATGATGTCTGCAAGCAAGTGTCGATGCATGGGAAGTCCTAGCTGCTGACTGGAGTTCCTGGAGAATGACAGACAGGATGGGCGGGAGAAAAGCATAGAAGAAATGACCAGATGGCGGGAACAGAGAGCCTGGCTGAAGGAAAAAACATCAGTCGACCTTAGGTCAACGATATTAATCTGTGCCAGATGCGGAAGGGATTACCACTCAAAAGTTGGCCTTTACAGCCACAACGGGCGATGTTTAACTTATGAGATGGACGGATGCCCTGTGGTGAAGGTACACCCACAGTGCTGTTAGGCAGTTCCACACTTGCGCATTGACATTTATTTTGTGAAAAAGTGAAATGACCATAACTGAATTTTGGAGGAAAAAATTTGGTTGAACTTTTCCTCAAATTAAAATGAGTTGGGTATAGTCCATAATAGGCAATTCTGTGAAGAGAGCAGCCTTTTCTTACTTCAGCCTTGATATTCATGTGATGCAAATATGGCTGAGCTGCTCAATAAACCTTGGCCAAATCCCCCACTTTTGGAACACAAAAGCTCAAGTGTGACAACAGATCTTGGAAGTTCAGTCTGCCCCAGAATTACAATCAACGCCATGGTGCAGCACCCTCCTACTAACATACAAAATGGAATATACAAGATCCTTTCCGTTACAACCTTTTCCACAGCAAACAGTTTTGAAGTCCGATATCCAAGACGACAACTGTGGAGATCAAGATCAGAAGTGAACTTGCTCATGCCCCAATCTGGAACTTCTCTGAATAAATCTGTCACAGGAAAGCTCTCAACATACTTTTCAAAAATCAGAATGTGGCCAAATGGAATTTGACCTAATTTAACAAATCAGAAATTACAGCAGAAAACAATAGTGACAGGCTGCAGTTGGGAATTATTGTGAAATAAACTCAGCCACAACACAAATTACACACCATTGCTTTTTCTTCGATAAAGTAAATGATTGTAACTTAAATAAATCCTTCAAAGGCAGAGAAATTCAAGTGATCATAGAAACTTGGAGCTTTATTTGAACATAAAATCTTACAAAACTACTTGTTTCTACTCAAACCAAAATATGACATAACAGCAGTTTGCACACTTTGCTGCCTCTTGATTAAAGCTGCAGTGTTTCACACAATTTTTTTTGTTAAACACATTTGGCTGTATATACTGTATTGTGTTCAGACAGGACACCTTCATGAGCAAACTTATTCCCCTGGAAGCATTTATTACTCCACACCCATGCAGGATATACTTGCCAAGAAAGCACAACTCCCAGTATGTCACATATGTGTAAGGTAACTAACCAAAACATTTGTCCACATTGCAGGTTATCCACATCTAAAATAGATACCAACATTAAAACATAGCACTCAAAAGAAACTTAAAATTGGTGATAATCTGCTAAAAACAAAAATCGGACAACGAACAATGTGCACTCACTTCAGTGACAGGATTATCAGCAGATTATGCCAATGGAATCCTGGTCCGACAGTAATCTTCGGTTACAAATTTGATTCAAGAACTATTTACAGCAGAATCTGTATGTGCAGTATGTTGGGTCAAAGAGTTGCTCACAATCACTTGTACATTACAAGACTACAACAGAGCAAGTCAAGGTCCAACTGAGCAACAATATGGATTTTTGGGGGGAACTTGTCAGACTGTGCATACAAGTGGATCACTTGGTATTTTATAAAAACATTGTATTTAGATGGTTAATACCAAAATGGTCAGCTAACAAAACTAATTATGCATTATCTGTAAGCAATTTCTGGAGGTGAGAGTGTGTGGTTGGTAACTACAGCAAGCTGTTTTTTTTACAGCTGGATCAAAGAACAATATACAGGAAGGCAAAGGTAACTTCAGGTTACTAAAGAGAAACTGACACTATTTAAATGCACAATTCCTTTTCAACTTTTCCTATTTATGTAATGTTAATAGAACTACATTCTAAATAACTAAAGACTTCAAACTGTAGTTTTTAATAAAATAAATTGTAGCTATGCTGCAGAAATTTTAACTAATGTTTTTAATATAAAAATCTTAATATCAGTTCTATATCTTATTTCTCGTCTATCCAACATCTTTCTTTAAAGACACAACACTAGCAGATTTCCCCATAAGTATGAAAAATTCAATGTAGCATGGCTACTTATAATTTAAGAATTCAGAATTTGTGTACACAATGGAAATATTTAAGAAATTGCTTTAGTTACTCTACCAGTTTTGTTAGGTTAACTCTTATTATGCTGGAAAAGCTGAAGAGAAATAGCCAAGTGGTGAGCTGCTAAATATGTAATACAATTCATCAGTGCAGCACAAATGAATCACTGCAGGAACAAAACAAATAAAATTGCTCATGTCTTTAGCAATATCTGTACGACTTTTATTTTAAAAATGAGCTTGTTATAAAGCAGTGGTGCTATTTATATGCAGAGCTGTGGTACAGTAAATTTTTTTTAAATTTCAGTATTTGCTGAACACACAATCCTGGCTGCTCAATACTCCTCCCCCACAAAAGGATGACAATCAATCAGTTCAATAAGAAAAACAAAGATGTATTTTTGGCCTTCACTTTTGCTAGCTGGGCAGCCGAGTGTATTATTTGGACCACCAGTGGTTAATTTAGCATAGTCCAGCACATTAAGACACATGTTTATCAAACAGCTTATCCACCATTTTTATGGCTCATACGTATCCCCAAATCAACATTTTACATCCCTTCTTTCCGCTTGCCATCCTGTTGTGGTATAATTTTTAATAAGGGCACAAGTATACTGCAACACAGAACAAGTGAACACAGTAGGCATTTTTTCTAAAAATTTCAGGCTTATAATGTAATTAGTTGTTAAAAAAAATAGAATCTTTAATAGAACACAAGAATTGAACGTTTACCAAATCATTTCAACCTATTACTTTACAGAAAAATTGACTTCCACAGCTTTGCTAAAATAGGCCTACTGCATGGTACTTTTGCAAAAAGACATTTTGGACCAAAGATAGCTCTTTTTTAAAAAAAAAAAAGCATCAACAATAACTGATGTTTCTGACAATACCACAGGCCATCAATCTCCGCTGCATCAATGCTCCTAGAAATGTAACTACTTCCCCAACTCCCCCAAGAAACAATTTTCCATTTAACAGTTACTGCAAACAAAAATGTGATTACTGTTGGCTTTCCATTCATGCATGTCTGTACACTGCAATATTAAGACATCCCTAAATATCGCTAGAATGACAAAAGAAAAAATGACAACTTAAGATATTAGCAAACTATAACGATGGTCGGCTAGTGGGTTAGATGATGCTATGAATACTGGAATCTTCACTGGCCACGCTGTTCTTCAATCTGCACTTCAGCGTTTTCTTCCGTTTTAATTTTACGGTACTCTTCAGCTTGCTTGTCCAATATTTTCTTTAAAATAAAAGAGAATTAGTGCAGCAACACCACCATGGTTGTAGCAAAAGTCGTTTGGCCCATTTTCAACATTTAATCAACTGGGTTGAATAGAAAGAATGTGAAGAGCTAAATTCAAGTAAATAGTCAAGTTTTTAAAGCATCGGTTATTCAGGTTAAGGTACAATACTTGTTCCCCCTCTGATCTCTCTCTACTCCCCAGTCAAGCAGGGTTCTATCTGGTTCATTTTTTTGAATGCTTCAATTGAACCCTTAACAGTTCAGAGTGAAGCCATTATTCAAATTCAGCAATTTGCAATGCTCAGATTATTAAAAATGTACATAGAATAAGAATGTTTCTGCTCTCCATCATAGCTATGTTCAAAAAAAAGCCCAATAAACTATGCAAGTATACTTGGGCATTCTGTTAAGATTTCTTGGATCGTATGTATATTTAATGACCTCATGCTGGAATCTATTCATTCTGGTTGGTGGAAGTATTATTCAGTCATTCGCATTACTATTGATGTTTACTTGAGGTTTTAAGAAACTCCAGGGATTGGTGCTGCTGCATTCCACAACATAAACTAGCATATGATAATGTTTTGAGGGTTCAGCATATTTTCTATTTTAGCTTTTGGAGGCTTGCTAAATGGCTGAAATGCAATTTCTGTTGTAAATCAGTTGGGGTGGGGGGAAGCAGTCTGGATTGCTGATACTAATTCTGCACCCACCAGCACCACAATTACTTTAAGTTAAACTACTAAACTATAAAACATCTTGAAAATATAAATTTCTTGGTTAGTAAGATTGCTGTTCATCAAATGGAAAGTAAACGACGAGCACATATCCATGTTAACAGGAAAAATTGCAAAAGTCCCATCCAGATGGCAAGAATCACTCCTGTTACAACCGTCCATACCATGGAACAAGTGCCAGAAACCCTCACAGATGTTACTTAATTTCCCAAATGCAAGCAACTTATAACAAAAGCACTTCAAATCACAGTGAAATAATTTTGGCAGTATCTGTAACAATTGGAAAGATAGAGGGCAATATATGTAACAACTGGAAAGACAGAGGACAATTGTGTGACATGCTTGCTATTTGAAGGCTGGTAACAGACTGGGTACCTATTCTACCTGAACTATGGTCAAAGCAGGTCCATTTTTAGAAAATGGTAGCAACAATGCTTAAACAACACAAGCAATACAGCCATTAAAAATATTGTGAATGCTAAAACCTTTGAAGCAAGCAAAAGTAATCGTGGTGCAGAATTAGTATTAGCAATCCAGACTGCTTCCCTCCCCCCCCAATCCCCACCCCAACTGATTTACAATAGAAATTGCAAATCAGCCATTTAGCAAGTCTCCAAAAGCTAAAATAGAAAATATGCTCAACCCTCAAAACATTACCCTACGCTGGTTTATGTTGTGAAATACTGCAGCACCAAATCCCTGGATTTAACTAATCCTTGTGAAAGGCCTAGAGATTATGTGCTCGGAATCGAAACAATGGGCATGTGAGTTTGTGTGAAACTAAGTCCAGGGCTGAGGCTACCAACCACTTGGTTCCATGATCACATCTATTTTCCACATATTTAAATGAAGCTCTGGGAGATCACTAAGTGTATTCTTGGAGACCCTTACATAAATGGATTACGCAAAACTCCTGAGGCCACACAAGAAAAAGCTTGCTTCAAGTCTGAGGCTAAAGCGAAGATGAAAAGGACCTAGCAGGAACAGAATCACTTCCGTGAATCTCACCATTAAACATCTTTCATTTCAGGTTTTTAAGAGCTGTTTAAAACAACTTCAGTATGGGTAATGCAAGACTGATATCTAAAGTAGTCCAGATTCTTAGTGGCCTCATGAAGAAAAACAATGTTCTAATGTGATACTTAACCACACCCACTGAAACTGTCCCAGGTTCAATCCTTTGACTGCTGAGTTAATTGGTCTACAGTGGGCCAGTATTGACTGGCTCATCACTCTGGGATAAGGGACAAAAATAATTTGCTTTCCCACACCAGACTGCTATAGAATGGTCTCGACAGAAATACCTGTGTGGATATTGGGCAAGAATGTGATCATACTTAGCTGTGATACCTTGACTGTTGACTAACACCACTTATTGCCATTGGTTGAAATGCCAACAGTCAGTTGAAAGCCACAAATTGTACCCCAAGGAAAGTGTACTTAACAACTGGACCATCAAGAAAAAGCTAGCTAATGCTGGATGTCATATCAGGCTATCCAAGTGAGATCCCTTGAGGGGGAATATGAGTAGAAGGGCTACGTCAGCCAGTACATCTTATTTTTCAAGACAAAATGAACAAGAGAGAACCGAAGGAGAGCTAAAAGGAAACAGGTGGAGAAAACAGAAATAGAGACCTGGATATCTTGGTCAGTAAACAGAACTGGACAACCTCATCCTTGCAAAGACTGTAAAGTACTAAGTTATAGGATCAAGATTCCTTTCTGTTTTCTTTTGTGCCATTTATAAGTCTGCACTGCAATACTGCATTTAAGTATGACTTCAGTAGTGCAAGCAGGTTTTTTTAAAATCCCTTGTACATGTGGTTAGATACCATTGTATATTTCAATTACAGAAACATAGAATGATACAGCATAGATCTGGGCATTCCTGCCATTGTGCCTTTGCCAGCTCTTTGAAAGAGCTATCCAGTTAGTGTCACTCCCTCGCTCTTTCCCTATATCCGTGGAAATGTTCTCCCTCTTGAAAGTTATTGAATCTGCTTCCACCACCTTTTTAAACTTGTGCATTCCATATCACAACTTGCTGTGCAAAAAATGTTCCTTCATGTCATATAGTTACTGGCTTTTCTGTCACTCTATTTACTCCATCAAAACACTTCCTGATTTAGAACACCTCCATCAAATCTCCCCTGCTCTCAGTCATAACATTCCCAGCTTCTCCAGTCACTCCACATATTGAAGTCCTTCATAAGAACATAAGAAATGGGAGCAGGAGTAGGCCATATGGCCTCTCCAGCCTGCTCCACTATTTAATCAGATCATGACTAATCATCTACTTCAACTTCACTGTGCTGCCTTGCCCCATGTCCCTCGATTCCTTTAGTGTTCAATTGTATTCAATGATTCAATGATTGAGCATCTACAATTCTCTGGGGTAAAGCATTGCAAAGATTTACAATCCTTAGAGAAGAAATTTCTCATTTCAGTCCTAAATGGTCAACCGATTATCCTGACCCCGAGTTTAGACTCTCCAGCCAGGAGAAACAAGCATCTCAGCATCTACCCTGTTGAGCCCTTTAGATTTTATATGTTTCAAAGAGATCACCTCTCATTTTTGTAAACTCCAGAGAATATAGGCCCATTCTATTCAATCTCTCCTCATAAATCAGCCCTCTCATCCCTAGTACCATTGTAATAAATCTCTTCTGTACCCTTTATAAAGGTCTTGACATCCTTCCTGAAACGTGGTGCCCAAAAGTGAACACAATTCTCCAGTTGAGGCCAAACCAGTGTATTATAAATGTACAGCATCACTTCCTTGCTTTTGTACTCTATGCCTCTATTAATAAAGCCAAGAAACCTGTACAGTTTTTGTAACAGCATTTTCCACCTTCTCTTCCTGCTACCTTCAAAGATCTGTGTACATACACTTCCATGTTCCTCTTCCTTCAGCTCCTTAAAAAATTGTCCATACCATTTAGTTTATACAGCCTCTCTCCATTCTTCCTACCAAAATGCATCACTTCACATTTCTATTTTAAATTTTATCTGCCATGTATCTTGTCCATTTCACCGGTCTATGCCCTCCCGAATTCTATTCCCAGCTTTCTCATTGTTCACCACAGTTCCAAGTTTCACCTCATCTGCAAACTTTGAAATTATGCACTGTATTCCCAAATCCAGATCATTAATACATATCAAAAGGAGCAGAGGTCCTAATACTGACCCCTGGGGAACACCACTGTACACTTCTCTCCAGTTTCAAAAACAACCATTCACCACTACACTCTACTTTCTGTCTCTAAACCAATTTTGTACCAATGCTGCCACTGCCCCTTTAATCCCATGAGTGTTAATGCAGCTGAACAAATTTATTATGTTGTGCTTTGTCAAACTTAGTGTTATAAGTACATATACAAAGCATCAACCCTGTTCTTACTTCAAAGAACTCAATTAAACTAGTCAAACATAATTTGCTTTTAACAAATCCGTCCTGGCTTTCATTTAATAGCCCATACTTTTCCAAGTGCCAATTCATTTTGCCTGGATTGTCTTCAAGTGTTTCCCCACCACAATTAGCCTGATCAGCCTACAATTGGTGGGCTGATCCCCTCTCCTTTGTTGAAGAGGGCTATAAACACTTGCAATGCTCCAGTGTTCTGGCACGACCTCCATTTTTGAGGATTAGAAGATTGTGGTTGCAGCCTCCACAACAGAGTTGTCCAACATACGGCCTGCGCATGTTAACTGTACCAGGGGCTGATCTTCAAACTCAACAGGGGACCATGACTTGATATGAGAAATCTTCCACTAGCTTCTTCTTTTAGACTAGCTTTTAAAAAAAGAAAATTGCAAGTGTCAGCTACTGACATCATGGGAACAGCAGTTTCTGAATGTCAGACAGATTTGGTGTTTTCAGGCTGGCTTTTGAAAAAAAAAAGACGGAATCTGCCAGATAACCCCAAATCTGTCTGAAGTTCAAAAACTGCTGTTCCCAATGTCAGCACTTGTCAGCTTTAACTTGCGATCTTTTTTAAACAACTGACCCGGGGGGGGGGGGGGGAGAAGAGAGAGAGCGTGCGAGAAAGGGGGGGGGGGGGGGCAAGGGGGAGAAGAGTGCGCGTTTTGGGGGGGGGGGAGCTAACGACTCAGAGGAGGGTGCGAATGACAGAGACCGGGGGTGCGAACGACATGGGATGGGGGAGCGAACAACACAACAATCCTGTCTGTGTTTGTACAGGTCCCATCTTCTCCAGAAGTGGGTTCAGTGTTCAGAATCTAAAGCCCTCCCTCCTGCATCATCTTTCCAGCTATGCATTCATCTACATTAACCTATTTCTATACTCACTTGCGCATGATACCGGAAGTAATCCAGAGATTACGACTTTTGAGGTCCAGCTTGCTAATTTCTTACAAGCTCACGAAACTCTTTCTGCAGGACCACATCACACTTCCTACCTATGCCGTTGGTACCATTATGGACTACGACTGCTGGCTGTTCACTTGCCCCTGTCAGGTGCTCGGCAGCCGGTGACATCATTGCACCTGGCACCAGAGAGTCAACACACCATCCTAGATTCACACCTGCAGCCACAGAAACACCTGTTTGTTCCCAACTATCAAATCTCCGATGACTCTTCCAGTATACTTTGTGCACCCCCACTCCATGCAGCTGAGATGCCATGGCCTTGGATCTGGCTGCACTCCCCAGATGGACCATCACTTTCCTCAGTGTTCCCAATTGAATACCGGTTGGAGAGTGAGACGCATTCAGCAGTCTCCTGCACTACTGTTTCTTCTTGACTGTCTGGCGGTCACCCATTCCCTCGCTCCCTGTCTACTCTTAAGCTGTGGGGTGACCACAACTATAAACATGCTTTCCATGAAGCTCTCAACCTCACGGATGCTCCGTAGTGAAGCCAGCTGTTGCTCAAGTTCCGAAACCTGCTGCAACTGACGACACTACCTGCACATATGGTTATCCAGGATACAAGAAGTATCCTGGAGTTCCCACATAGTACAGGATGTGCACTCTAGAGGTTGGAACAGCCCTGCCATTCCTTTATTTATTAGTTAATAACCTTGCTACTGCAAATAAACCTTTACCAATACTAATAAACCTTACTAATGCTAATAAGCCTTATTAATACTGATAAACCTAATACTTACTAAACCTTACTAGTAGTAATAAACCTTACCTTGAAAAAAAAAAGACACCAGTTTATTCCCTCTTTTAGATAAGGTAACTAAGAAATACTCACCAGCTAACCACCTACCTACTTCCCTGTGATGTCACACCTCAATTTTTCTTTACGAATGCTGGCATTGAACCTACAGACTGGTGGTGAGGGCAGCAGCAGCTAGCCCTGCTCCGCTTCCCATCGCTCTCGGGGAATTCTCGCTCTCTCTTTCTCTCTCCTAGGCTCTTTTTGCCCCATTCTGCTCCCGCTGCTTCCCACTGCTCTCAGGGAACTCTTGCACTCTCTCTCTCTCTCCTGGGCTCTTTATGCCCCACTCTGCTCCCACAGCTCTCAGGGAGCTCCCTTCACCTTCCATCATTCCAGGATAGAACGTGCTAGCACAGGATGGTAAGATGATGATGATGGTTGGAAACTAAAAAACATATTTCAGACAGAAAACAAAAATTCTAGTGGCCATTGTCGAAAATGGCAGAAAGTAAATTTAAGTTGTTGGGATACGATTACCCTCCGAAATCCTTTGAAATGAACCATATGACCAGTGGAAGAATGAAGTGGACACGGGTTATATCCCCACCAAAGAATAATGAAGAATTGGCCTTTGCATAGTCACTTCTGACAACAAGTAAAATTAGAAATAAAGTATTTTGTGCAATGGTTGCCTTACTGTTAGATAGTGATGGTTTGGAGCTTCAGTATAGTGCTTAATAAAATTTTCAAGAAAGATGAGCTTTTAAGTGTCTATGAGCCATGGTTAGAATTTGAGAGGTTTTGGAAAACAAATGGTCATTCTGCGGAAGAACATATGGATTTTATAAGATTATATAAAAGATCGGCAAAATTCAATTTGGGAATCCCTGGATCAGTACAGCATTTAAATTACTAGATGCTAAGGCATCTCCATATGGATAGGCTGGTTCTAACTGGTGTCCAGTTCTCAGAGACTCAGTTGGATCATTTGTCTGCTGCCTAAAAATAATCCCTGTGTAAACAGTCATTTCCTTCAGTCTTCACTGAAGGAATGAGACATTCCGTGGTGACACAAAGAATAGAAGACTCAATGATTGCCAGACTTCAAATAGTCCAGATACCAGATGCAAGCATCAATACAGCAGAAGGATTAAAGACAAGCTGAATAAGGATGAAAGGACCTTAAGCAGATCTGGCTATAGCAGAAGACAAAATAAGATAATGGGCAAATGAATCCCAAGAGTGCCCAAGGAACAGCTAATAGGTGCTTCAGGTGTGATTTGAAGTATAATTATGCAGTAGATTAACCAAAGAGAAGCGGCAGGGTCTTCAAAATAACAAGACAAAAAAAATTCTAAGAGGATGAAGATAATGATGAATCCATCAAATTATAATAACCACAAGGAGCTCATCGCTGACTCCTTTAACCGTGCAGAACTTTATAGCACATGTACTGCAACAGTACATGGGACAGACTGATTAAAATGTTACCTTGATTAAGTGGTGAGGATCAACACAATATTGAATATAAAAGTACTACTTGGTTTTGGTCTGACGATGACAACACATTGAGGTCACTAAATAGAGTTGTAATTCCATGCGAAATAGCTGGGGTAAGTCATTTTCTAAGCACTGATGTATTCTCTAGCGAGATATCTATGCTGCTCTATGAAAAAAGCACAAATTAAACTTGGAGCATAATAAGGCAATTATTTTTGGCAAGTCAGTTGACCTGCGGTTTACCCAATCAGGACATTATTCTAGCCCCTTAAAGCTGGATATTTCTCATCAGAGCATTAGACAAGTATTAATTGCATCAGGTGATAAGAATCAGAGAAAAAAAGCAAACCGTCTTTGTTACATCAACAGTTTGCTCACCCAACTTGTCAAAGGTTTAATATTCTGCTAAAACATGCAGGTTTGGTTGATGAATATATATGGCTAATAGAAGAGATTAATGAGGTGTGCAAAATCCAGAAGAAGTATCAGAGGACGCCACCATGTCCTATTGTAAGTCTTCCATTGGCACCTGACTTTAACAAGGTAGTTGCCAGAGATCTAAAGGTATGGAAAAAAGACATATGTTCATCCTAAATGTTTATAGACCTGGCAACCAGATTTAGTCTTTCTACAATAATACATAGCAAGAGAGAAGTAATAGATAGGAACATCACTTGGGACACCTATGAATTTTATGACTGATAATGGAGGGGAATTTGTTAATGACAGCTTCAGAAACATGTGTGAAAATATGAGTATCATAGTCATGAATACTGCAGCTGAAAGTCCTTTCAATGTAATTTGACAAAGGAATCACGTGATTGATGAAATGGTGCATAAAATGCTAGCAGATCAACCAGGTTGCCATCCACCCTAGCATAGGCAGCTCATGCAAAGAATTCGCTTCACATGTTGAGGGTATAGTCCCCATCAATTGGTCAATGGACGAAATCCCAAATTACCTTCTGTGCTGTGCGATAGTCCCCCTGCACATTTGAATGCTTTACGTGCAGGGAGATGCGCTTTCATCAAGGCTGAGATCTCAGAGAAAATTCGGAGAGCTCTGAGGCATCGTATAAGACCATCCAAGACAGAATTTCATTCAGGAAATCTGGTGTCTTATAAAAGAGAGGGTCATCGAGAATGGAAAGACCCAGGTAAAGTAACAGGTCATGAGGGTAAGACTTCTGAAGAAGGGTCACTGACCTGAAACGTTAACTCTGCTTCTCTCTCCACAGATGCTGCCAGACCTGCTGAGTATTTCCAATATTTCTTATTTTTATTACAGTAGATAAATGGTTGGACCCTGGTAATGTGAGTAATCATGACACACAGGACAGAGCTATCACATCCAAAGGCCAATTGCCCAGAATGAGTACTCAGGTGACATATTCCAGAGGGGGTCTAATGAATGAAGGGATGTGACAATTGTGGGACATGCAGTAAAAGCTGCTGGCAAGTTTAAATATTGGTTGAATGCTCAGGATGATGATCAAAAAGTGAGGTCCATGGACTGGCAGAATGGGGTGAAAAGGTACAGAGCAAGAAAGCACAGTGTGAGTTCTAATAGAGGATCTGGAAGTGACTCTTGCATCAGAAAACAATCACATATCAGAGAAAGAGCCTCCGATAGTGCGAGAGGGAGATCTCACAGTAGTAGCCCTGACAGACATTTAAGTGCAAGTAGAGACAGTAGCTGGAATAGATTACACAATGAAATGAAGGCTAGAGAACAGTCTGGGAACAGAACTAGAAGCAGAGTCCTCATGACCGTGAAGTTTTGGCCGCTGCCAATAAACTGGATGATAAACTGAGACAAAATAAAAGGAATTAGACAGTTGGAGAGAGTTTGGAATTCATTGAGGTACCAGATAACGGGCACCCAGCCTCATCACATGGATGGATTTGTACTGAAGAAGTCCTTGCAGTTGGGATTTATAAGTCTGAAGTGAGTCTAGTTTCGATGCGTTTCGAAGAACAACTCGGTGATACGATGCTGGAGAGTACTTTCTCACAGCTGGAAAAGTAATCTTGAAAATCTTGTTAGCTCTTATGGCCACATACTCATGGGAGTGTTGATCAATTGGCATAAAAACCATGTTCCTGCAGGATGATACTTTTCAGAGAAGTGTTTCTGAAACTGTCAATAGAGGCAGCAGATGCAGAAGGGAAACTATGGAAACTATAAATAAATGTGTCTATGGCCTGATGATTCTTCCAGGGTATGGTGTTTCTCTTACTGGAAATAGCTTGTCTTCAACTAAAAGCAGATCCCGCAATATTTTATTGGTATCATAAAGGAAAACTTTCATACATTTTTATCATGAATGCTGATGATTTCTTGTGGGATGGTACTGCAGAATGAGAAATGGGTTATTAATAAGATTAGATAAGAATTTAAAATTGGGAGTCAGGTTTCTAGGGCTTTTAAATATATTGGATTAGTTATGAAGCAAGTAGGTCTGGAATAACTATTTACAGAGTGTCACTCCTGTCCCGGTTAATCATACAAGGTCATCACAGAAAGATGTTATATCTAAAGAGACAAAGCAATTGCAAAGCTTGTTTGCTCAGTTGAATAGTTGGGCACTCATACTAGACCAGATTCTAGTTTTGATGTGTTGGAGTCAAGTAATACAATAAAACACCCTAAAGTAGAGATTGTTTTAAAGGCAAATAAAACATTTAAAAAATTAAATCTGGATAAATGTCTACTCAAGTTCCCATAATTCAGTGAAGAACACTTTAGTGATGTTTCACACTCTAATCTTCCTGATGGGTGAAATTGGGAAATATTGTCCTTTAAGCTTGGGAAGCTAAGTAAATAAAAAGGATTGTTAAAGGTACTTTAGCTGCAAGAGCGCTGGTTCGTGAGACAGTGGATATGGGATTCTATTTGTGAAATATTTTAAGTGGGATCCTGTACAATGGGCATACTGAAGACAGTGTACCCATTGCATGTTATGTTTTTCTTCGTTCACCGAGATATAATGAACACTCTACAAAACATGAGAGAGAGAAAAAGATTGCAGATAGACCTAGCTGGCTTGAAATAAGTACTGGAAAGAAAGGAAATATATCTAAAATTAAATGGGTGGATGCAGGTCATCAACTGTCAGATGGTTTTACAAAAAGAAATGCATCTATGAATAAATTGTTGGGTGGCCTTGAGTAGGGGCTTCTGGATGTAATGCTTTATACAGAACATGGAGATCTTTGTGATTTCATTTGTTTTGAAATTTTGATTGTATATATAAGCTAATTTTTATTTGAAGAGAAGGGAATCTGTTAGTTTTATATTATTGTGTTTAATTGTACGCAGGTGGTGGATATTAACTAGGAATTCACATGTGCTTTTATAATTAGTAAGAAGGTCGGCCCAGGAAATTCTCAGAAAATTAGAATTTTATGTGCGATGATATTTTAGCAATTTTTAATACATCAAATGTATGAGCGAACGAGCAGTGAACTCACAAATTTAAAAATGTTTAAGCTGACAAGTTTATTGCAAATGTTTTAACAGCTGTGTCATGAGCACACAGAATGTGCATGCGGACAGTATTCAAGAGAAGGACATGATGTACACAGTTAGCGCAAGGTTCTTCCTTCCAATCATTATTTACTAATGCAAAATTCAAACTACACGTGCAGACATCCAGGATTGAACTCAGCTGCTGTCAATGGACAGTCTGCTGATAGAACACTTGGCCACTTAAATTCTAGTCTACCAGAAGGTAGACAAATGCAATTTTCATTGGATAATGGGGAATCTAGAACATGAGGTCACAGTCTCAGAATAAGGCATTTAGGACTGCGATGAGGATAAATTTCTTCACTCAAAGGGTTGTGAATCTTTGGAATTTTCTACCCATACTGTGGATGCTTAGTCGTGGAGTATATTCAAGACAGCAGTCGATACAATTTTGGGTACGAAGGGAATTAAGGAATATGGGGATGGCGCAGGAAGGTGGAGCTGAGGTAATCAGCCATGTTCTCATTGAAGGGCCAAACAGCCTACTCCAGCTCCTATTTCTTCAGTAAAAACAGATCAAAACATTACAAGCAAGTTACAAAGTAGCACACAAAGCATCATTTTAAATTTAAGCACAAACTTCAGGACTCAATAAACACCAGAAGCTTACTTACCTTCAGTTTCTGATAATGAGGCAGGCTGCTGCAATGTGTTTTCTTTGCCACTTCCTCTTTTGTGTAGAAGAGACAGCAGAGTGTGCAGTAATAGCCAGTCTTTGGAACCACATAATCTAGTCCTAGAATAAATAAAAGGGACAACAAATAATACTATGTCAATACCACTTAGTGCAACTGCAAGGCCAGCAATGAATAATAAAACAGCAACCTTTAATGCCTACATACAGGCTCTGAAAAAATGTGTAACTTCAAATTCCAACTACGTTTCCAAAATAAAACTTATCCACAGTTTTGAAACGTTAGAAATTCTCATTTCCCCATTTTCCAAATGAAGCACCAGACTTCGCACTTACCCACTCCAGACCCACTGGGCGCACAAAAACATCACAACGCACTCTTTATAAAATGTAAGTCTTTGGATCCCTTTTACAGCTGATATCAATCTTTGCAAACAACAGTATTAGATAGTTTTTCATAGAATCATAGAAAAGTTACGGCACAGGAGGCCATTCAGCCCATCATGTCTACGCCAGCTGAAAAAACTAGCCACCCAATCTAATCCCACCTTTCAGCACCTGGTCTGTAGCCTTGCAGGTTAGAGCACCTCAGGTGCAGGTCCAGGTACCTTGTAAGTAAGTCCGGGCAGTGAATTCCAGATACCCACCACTCTCTGGGTAAAAAGCTTTTCCTCATGTCCCCTCTAATCCTTCTACCAATCACCTGGTAATTGACCTCTCCGCGAGAGGAAAGAGGCCCTTCCTGTCTACTCTATCTAGGCCCCTCATAATTTTGTACACCTCAATTAAGTCACCCCTCAGCCTCCTCTGTTCCAAGAAAAACAACCGTAGCCAATCCAATCGTTCCTCATAGCTGCAACTTTCAAGTCCTGGCAACATTCTTGTAAATCTTGTCTTTACTCTCTCCAGAGCAATTATGACCTTCCTGTAATGTGGTGACCAGAACTATATGCAATACTCCAGCTGTGGCCTAACCAACGTTTTATACAGTTTCAGCATTACATCCCTGCTTTTGTATTCTATATCTCGGCCAATAAACGAAAGGACTCCATATGCCTTCTTCACCACTCTATCGACCTGTCCCGCCACCTCAGGGACCTGTGGACATGCACTCCAAGGTCCTTCACTTCTTCTACCACTCTCAATATCCTCCCTTTTATTGTGTATTCCCTTGCCTGGTTTGCCCTCCCCAAATGCATTACCTCACACTTCTCCAGATTGAATTCCATTTGCCACTTTTCTGCCCACTCAACCAAACCACTGATATCACTCTGGAATGTACAGCTATCTTCTTCACTATCAACTACACGGCCAATTTTTGTGTCATCTGCAAATTTCTGAATCATGTGAAACCACATTTAAGTCCAAATCATGAATATATATCACAAACAGCAAGGGACTCAACACTGAGCCCCGTGAAACGCCACTGGAAACAGCTTTCCATTCGCAAAAACATCCGACCATTACCCTTTGCTTCCCATCACTAAGCCAATTTTAGATCCAACTTGCCACTTTCCCTGTATCCCATGGGCTTTCATTTTTCTGACCAGTCTGCCATGTGGGACCTTGTCAAATGCCTTACTAAAATCCATATAGATCACATCCACTGCACTACCCTCATAAATCCACCTTGTTACTTCCTCAAAAAATTCAATCAAGTTAGTAAGACGCAACCTTCCCTTAATAAATCCATGCTGACTACGGCTGATTAATCCGTGCCTTTCTAAGAGGCAGTTTATCCTATCAGAATTGATTCTAATAATTCACCCACCACCGAGGTCAGACTGACCAGCCTATAATTATTTGGCCTATCCCTCGCACCCTTTTTAACAATGGTACAATGGTAAAACGCTTGCAGACCTCCAGCTTTTAGCTATCAGCTTTTGGGATTACTCTTCAAATCCTTTTGTATATTTTAAAAAGTTGTTTCAATGTTACTACATTGTAAACAACTGCTGCAGTACATTGCCTGTCATTTTTCCTCTTAACGAAATGTATTTCAGCTTTGGGGCTCACAAAATTTGTTAGGAGCTTAGGTTAGTAAATACTTGACTCACTCTTGGGATATGGGCACTGCTAGCAAGGCCAGCATTTACTGCCCAACCTAGTTGCCCTTGAAGGTGGTGGTGGACCTTCTTCGTGAATGGATACAATCCATGTGGTGAAGGTATTCCCACAATGTTGTTTGGTTGGGAGTTCCAGGATTTTGACCCAACGACCACGAAGGAACGCTGATATATACCTAAGTCGGGATGTTGTGTGACTTGGATTGTAACTTGGTGATTGCGTTCCCATGCACACACTACCCTTGTTCTTACAAGGTGGTAGAGGTTGTGATTTGGGGGGGGTGCTGTTGAAGAAGCACTAGCAAGTTTCTGCAGTGTATCCTGTGGATAGCACACATTGCAGCTACAGTGCTTTGGTGGGAGGGCCAAGATGCTTTAGGTGGCGGTTGGGCTGCCAATCAACTGAACTGCTTTCCCATCGAAGATGTTGAGCTCAGTGTTGTTGTAGCTACACACATCCTGGCAAGTGGACAGTATTCCATCACTTGTGACTTGTGCCTTGTAGGTGTTGGAGAGGGTTGGGTGATTCAGGAGGTGGATCACTCCATGCAGGATACCCAGCCTCTGATTTGCTTTAGTAGCCACAACATTTATGTGGTTGGCCCAGTTGATTTTCTTGTCAACAGCTACTAAATACTAATATTAGTACCTTTCCCAGCAGCATTATTTACATAGTCCACAAAGAGCATTAGATTAAAACTTGCAAACTGCTTCAAAATAGCTAGCACTGATTCCCAAATGAACCATCATTGTGGAAAGTGTTAATCTATTGCAAGGGCAATGTGAGGATGCTTGAAGTAACTGCATTAAAATTGCACACTCAAACTGGTCTTTCATATTTCACCATCTCTAATTGCATTAATTAAGTTTACCAAAAAAGCCCAATGAAAATACGTATCGTACACAGGCATTAAAGTGTTGAAAAACTTGTGCTATAAAAATTAACATCTTATAAAAATTAATTGAAGTGCAATCTTTCATACCTACAGGATTGTTGGGCTGATATGGTTTAAGTCGGTACTCATCTGGAGTAGGAGATCGTGAACGAGCGCGCTTGTTTTCTGGTTCTACACAGGGTGAGGTAGTCTCCTCCTGCATATCACTTTTTTCATCACCATCCAGCTTATTTTCAATCATTTCATCTCCAACTTGCTTCACTTCAGCTTCTTCACCACTATCTTTTCTGTCACCTTGTTCTGCTTTTTTAGTTTTGACGTTCTTTCCCCTCTTTCGACCACGTTTTCTTTTAGGTTTGTTCACATCCTCATCTTTTTGTTCATTGGTGTCCTCTGATTTCTCTGTTTGAATGCTTGCATCAGCATCATCATTTTCCAATTTACTATTGGTATCTTCACAAGACATCAGATCTTCTAGATCTAAGTTTCCAGCTTCCACGTCACCAACCTCATCCACAGTAACAAACTCATCAATGTTTTCAGGAAAGCACTCTTCTTTTAACTCCTACAGGAATCCAAATACGTTTGCAATCAAAAGCCTGGATCGTCTTTTTTCAGTACAATACTGGACAAAAATGAATACATTTGTCAAAACTCAACCAGCACACTGAAGACAAGGATCCCATGATTTTGCCTTTTGCATGACCTTTCCCCCGCACCCCTCCGACATAAAATTCTCAACTAAGGGATACTGCATTCATTTTTCCAAACAAGGAACAGGTTTAAAGAGTAACTATGGAAATAGTTATCAAGCATAAAAATACTTAATTGGAGGACTAACTGCAGCGAGTTAAAAAGGGGTCTGGCCCAGGTGGACTGGAATCGAAAATTGGTAGGCAAAATAGCAATTGAACAACTGGAGGCCTTCAAAGAGCAGATGGTTCCGGTACAGAGAAGACACATTCCCATGAGGGAGAAAGTAAGGGCATCCAAAGCTAGAGCTCCCTGGATGACTAAAGATATAGAGGTTAAGGAGACAGAAAAAGGAGGCTTATGACAATTGTTAGGTTCATACTACAGTACTAAGTTGAATGCAGACAAGTACAAAAAGAGATCTAAAAAAAAGGAATAAGAGAGGCAAAGGAACAATATGGGAATAAATTATCCAATAACATAAAGGGGAACTGAAATTTTTTAAAATCGAAAATAGCAAAAAGGTGGTGCTAAGGGACCAAAAAGTAGGTACTTTCAAAAAAGAGGGCATGGCTGAGGTACTAAATGAGTACTTTGTATCTGTCTTCACTAAAGAGGATACTGCTAATAAAGGAGGCAGAAGAGATACTAGATAGGATAAAAAGAGATAAAGGCGATACTTAAAAGTTTGGCAATCCTCAAAATAGAAAAGTGGAAATTGCTGAGCCTCTGATCCAGTCCTTCTTGGATATGGGGGGTGATGCCAGAGTAGTGGAGGATTGCAAATGTTACACATTTGTGTAAAAAAGGAGGGGGATAAACCAGGCAACTACAAGCCAGTCAGCCTAAAGTCAGTGGCAAGGAAACATTTAGATAATAATACAAGCACAATTAATTGGCACTTGGAAAAGTATAGACTAATAAATGAAAGTCAGCACAGAGCTGTTAAGGGTAAATCGAGAGGGTCGATAAGGTACATGCAGTTGAAGTTGTGTTAATGGACTACATCATGGGATTGTTAGCATAATTAAAGCCAAAGGAATTAAAAGGGGCAGAGTGGATACGAAATTGGCTAAGAAACAGAAAGTAGAGAATAATGGTGAATAGTTGTCTTTCAGACTGAAGTGAAGTATACAGTGGTGTTTCCCAGGGGTTAGTATTACTACCACTACTCTTTGATATATATTAATGGCCTGGACACTGTTTCAGAAGACAGTCACACCCCTTAGATTAATTACATCAAATGTGGACTGTGGTCAGGGACAGGAGGGTGTGACTGTGAGTGAGGCAGGTATGGAGATCCAGAATTTAGCTTTGGAGGAGCCTCAGCCAGTGCCCTTATCCAATAGGTACGAGGTTCTTGCTCCCCGTGTGGACGAGAGCACAGACTGCAGGGAGGATCAGCGAACTGACCACAGCACCGTGGTTCAGAGTGCCATTCAAGTGGGGGGGGAGGGAGAAAAGAGAAATGGAGTAGTAACAGGGGATAGCATAGTTAGGGGAATAGATACTGTTCTCTGCAGCAAAGACAGGGAGTCCCAAATGCTGTGTTGCCTACCTGCTGCCAAGGTTAAGGACATCTCTTCTGGGCTGGAGAGGAACGTGGAGTGGGAGGGGAAAGATCCAGTTGTCACGGTCCACGTAGGTGCCAACGACAAAGGTAGGACTAGGAAAGAGATTCTGCTGAGGGACTTTGAGCAGCTCGGGGCTAAATTAAAAAGCAGAGCAAAGGCAATAATCTCTGGATTACTACCTGAGCCACGTGCAAATTAGCGTAGGGTAAATAAGATTAGAGATGTAAACTCGTGGCTCAAAGATTAGTGTGGGAGAAATGTGTTCCGATTCATGGGGCACTGGCACCAGTACTGGGGAAGGAGAGAGCTGTTCCGTTGGGACGGGCTTCATTTGAACCATGATGGGACCAGTGTCCTGGTGAATCGTACAACTAGGGTTGTAGCTAGTACTTCAAACTAATATAGGGAAAAAAAGGGATGAGGTCCTACAAGCTGAATATAGGGAGTTAGGACGAAAATTTAAAAAGTAGGCCCTCATAGGTAGTATTCTCACGATTACTACCAGTGCCGCGTACTAGCGAGAGCAGAAATAGCAGGATATATCAGATGAATATATGGCTGGAGAAATGGTGTAGGGGGAAAGGATTCAAATTCTTGGGACATTGGGACCGGTTCTAGGGAAGGTGGGACCAGTACAAGCTGGACAGGTTGCAACCGGGACCAATTTCTTCAGGGGGGGATGTTTGCTAGTGCTGTCAGGGAGGGTTCATACTAGAATGGCAGGGGGATAGGAATCTGAGCAGGGAGGCAGGAGAAGGAAACAAGCAGAGATGAAAGACAAAGGTAAGAAGCAAAAGTGGAAGGCAGAGAAAACAAAGGTAAGAAACAAGTAGGGCCGTAGAACAAAATATAGCTAAGATGACTAACAACGTTAAAAGACAAGTCTTAAGGCATTGTGTCTTAATGCACCGAGCATTCACAATAAGGTAGATGAATTAACAGTGCAAAGAGATATAAACCGTTATGATATAATAGCGATTACAGAAACATGGCTGCAAGGTGACCAAAGATGGGAACTGAACATCCAGGGGTATTCAGTATTTAGGAAGGACAGGACAAAAAGGGAAAGGAGGAGGGGTAGCATTGTTAGTAAAGGAAGGATATTGACTCGAAAAATCATGATGTGGAATCTGTATGGGTGGAGCTAAGAAACACCAAGGGGCAGAAAACATTGGTGGGGGTTCTCTATAAGCCCCCTAACAGTACTGGAGATGTAAGGGATGACATTAAACAAGAAATTAGAGATGCATGCAATAAGGGTACAACCGTAATCATGGGTGAATTTAATCTACGTATAAATTGATCAAACCAAATTAGCAAGAATACTGTGGAGGAAGATTTCCTGGAGTGTGCACATGATGGTTTTTAGACCAATACATTGAGGAACCAACCAGATAACAGGCTATCCTAGACTGGGTATTGTACAATGAAAAAGGATTAATTAACGATCTTCTTGTGAGGAGTGACCATAACATGTTCGAATTTTTCATTAAGGTGGAGAGTGAAGTAGTTGAATCCGAAACTAGGGTCTTGGATCTAAATCAAGGAAACTATGAAGGTATGAGGCGCAGGTTGGCCATGGCAGATTAGGGAACTTTACTAAAAGGGTTGACGGTGGATAGGCAATGGATAATATTGAAAGAACGTGCGCATGAATTACAACAATTATTCATTCCTGCCTGGCACAAAAATAAAACCAGAAAGGTGGCTCAACTGTGGCTTACAAAACAAATTAGGGATAGTATTAGATCCAAAGATGAGGCATATAAAATTGCCAGAAAAAGCAGCAAGTCTGAGGATTGGGAGCAGTTTAGAATTCAGCAAAGGAGGTCAAAGAGGTTGATTAAGCAGGGGGAAAATAGAGTACAAGTAAACTTGCAGGGAACATAAAAACTGACTATAAAAGCTTCTACAAATATGAGAAAAAGATTAGTGAAGACAAATGTAGGTCCCTTACAGTCAGAAACAGGGGAAATTATAATGGGGAACAAAAAAATGGCAGAACAATTAAACACATACGTTGGTTCTGTCTTCACAAAGGAGGACACAAATAACCTCCCAGAAATGTTAGGGAACCAAAGGTCTAATGAGAGGGAGGAACTGAAGGAAATCAGTATTAGTAAAAAATTAGTGCTATGGAAATTAATGGGGTTAAAAGCTGACAAATCCCCAGGGCCTGATAATCTATATCCCAGAGTACTAAAGGAAGTGGCCCTGGAAATAGTGGATGCGTTGGTGATCATCTTCCAAAATTCTATCGACTCTGGAGCAGTTCCTACAGATTGGAGGGTGGCAAATGTAACCCCACTATTTAAAAAAGGAGGGAGAGAAAAAAAACAGGGAACGACAGACCAGTGAGCCTCACAGATCAGTAGTGGGGAAAATGCTAGTCTGTTATAAATTATGTGATAGCAGAACACCTGGAAAGCATACACAGGATTGGGCAAAGTCAGCATGGATTTACGAAAGAGAAATCATGCTTAACAAATCTACTGGAATTTTTTTTGAGGGTGTAACTAGTAGAATAGATAAGGGAGAACCAGTGGATGTGGTGTATTTGGATTTTCAAAAGGCTTTTGATAAGGTCCCACATTAGAGGTTAGTTTGCAAAATTAAAGCACATGGGATTGGGGGTAATACACTGGCATGGATTGAGAATTGGTTGACAGACAAGAAACTGGTCTTTTTCCGGGTGACAGGCAGTGACTAGTGGGGCACCGCAGGGATCAGTGCTTGGGCCCCAACTAAGCACAATATATATTAATGACTTGGGTGAGGGAACTAAATGTAACATTTCCAAGTTTGCAGATGACAAAGCTAGAGTGGGGGAGGGGGGGGGGGGGGGGGGGTGGCCAAGTGAGCTATGAGGAGGATGCAAAGAGGCTCCAACGTGATTTGGACAAGTTGGGTGAGTGGGTAAATGCATGGCAGATGCAGTATAACGTGGATAAATGTGAGGTTATCCACTTTGGTTGTAAAAACAAAGGCAAATTATCTGAACGGTGATAGATTGGGAAAGGGGGAGGTGCAACGAGACCTGGGTGTCCTTGTACATCAGTCGCTGAAAGCAAGCATTCAGGTGCAGCAAGCAATTAGAAAGGCAAATAGTAGCTTGGCCTTCATTGCAAGAGGATTTGAGTACAGGAGCAAGTATGTCTTACTGCAGTTACACAGGGCCTTGGTGAGACCACATCTGGAATAGTGCGCGCAGTTTTGGTCTCCTTATCTGAGGAAGGATGTTCCTGCCATGGAGGGAGTGCAAAGAAGGTACACTAGGCTGATTCCTGGGACGGCAGGATGGACGTATGAGACTAGGCCTACATTCACCAGAATTTAGAAGAATGAGAGGGGATCTCATAGAAACCTATAAAATTCTAACAGGACTAGACAGGCTAGATGCAGGGAGGATATTCCTGATGGCTGAGGAGTCCAGAACCAGGGGTCACAGTCGCAGGATACGGGGTATGCCATTTAGAAACGAGATGAGGAGAAATTTCTTCACTCAGAGGGTGGTGAACCTGTGGAATTCTCTACCGCAGGAGGCAACGGAGACCAAGCCATTAAATATATTCAAGGAGGAGATTGATACATTTCTGAATGCCAAAGGGATCAAGGGAAATGGGACAAAAGCTGGAACAGGGTACTGAATTAGACTATCAGACATGATCTTTTTTGAATGGCGGAGCAGGCTCGAAGGGCCAAATGGCCTACTCCTGCTCCTATTTTCTGTTTCTATGTTTATTCATTGGAGTTTAGATCTTATTGAAATGTACAAGATTCTGAGGGGGCTTGACAGGGTAGGATGTCGAGAAGATGTTTCCGCTAGTGGGGGAATCTCGAACTAGGGGATATAGTTATAGAATAAGGGGACACTCATTTAAAACTGAGATGCGAAGGAATTTCTTCTCTCAGAGGGTCGTGAATGTCTGGAATTCTCTACCCCAGAGAGTTGTGGAGGTTAGATCACAAAGTATTTAAAGAGGAGGTAGATAGATTTTTGAAATGTTGGGGAGTTGAGGGCTATGAGGAGCTGGCACAAGAGGAGTTGAGGTCTGGGGCAGATCAGCCATGATCTTAATGAATGACCGGGAAGGCTTGAGGGGCCGAATGGCCTACTTCTGCTCCTATTTCTTCTGTTCTTATGAATAAGAGACTATATAAACTAAATGTCAGAAATGCTCCATCCATCAATATTGGCGACCACGCTCTGGAAGTGGTTCAAGAGTTCACCTACCTAGGCTCAACTATCACCAGTAACCTGTCTCTAGATGCAGAAATCAACAAGCGCACGGTTAAGGCTTCCACTGCTATGTCCAGACTGGCCAAGAGAGTGTGGGAAAATGGCGCACTGACACGGAACACAAAAGTCCGATTGTATCAGGCCTGTGTCCTCAGTACCTTGCTCTACGGCAGCGAGGCCTGGACAACGTATGCCAGCCAAGAGCGACGTCTCAATTCATTCCATCTTCGCTGCCTTCGGAGAATACTTGGCAGCAGGTGGCAGGACTATATCTCCAACACAGAAGTCCTTGAAGCGGCCAACACCCCCAGCTTATACACACTACTGAGTCAGCGGCGCTTGAGATGGCTTGGCCATGTGAGCCGCATGGAAGATGGCAGGATCCCCAAAGACACATTGTACAGCGAGCTCGCCACTGGTATCAGACCCACCGGCCATCCATGTCTCCGCTATAAAGACGTCTGCAAACGCGACATGAAATCGTGTGACATTGATCACAAGTCGTGGGAGTCAGTTGCCAGCATTCGCCAGAGCTGGCGGGCAGCCATAAAGACAGGGCTAAATTGTGGCGAGTCGAAGAGACTTAGTAGTTGGCAGGAAAAAAGACAGAGGCGCAAGGGGAGAGCCAACTGTGCAACAGCCCCAACAAACAAATTTCTCTGCAGCACCTGTGGAAGAGCCTGTCACTCCAGAATTGGCCTTTATAGCCACTCCAGGCGCTGCTTCACAAACCACTGACCACCTCCAGGCGCATATCCATTGTCTCTCGAGATAAGGAGGCCCAAAACAAGAAGAAAGAAAGAAAAGAATATAAACTAAATGGTATAACTTTAAAGGGGGTGCAGGAACAGAGAGATGTGGAGGTATATGTACACAGGTCATTAAAGGTGGCAAGACAAGTTGAGAAGAGTTAAAGAATAAGTGATGCTTAGCTTTGTTAGCAGACTCTAAGAAAGTTGTTAGTACCTACACGAATGAACAGCATCTAAAAATGTAAAGTTTCTAGCGCTCTAAATTAGTAAAGAAAGCAAAGCAAAAGAACGGTTATTTTTATCTAAGGGATATTAGCGAGATACTGTCTCTAAGAGGCAGGTGACTCTAACCTAGCCTCAAATTCCATACCGATAATATACAATCACTACCCTTTGACTGACAATCAAAAACTGAAATGACCCTGTCATAAGGCTGAAGATAAATAAAAACAAAACCAAAGTCTTTGATGAGAAGTGAGAACTAACAGACCAAAATGGGAGATACAATACTAACTCATGATTTTTAAAATGACTGCTAAAACAAAAGCGAAATGAAACAACTCAAATACTTAAAAACAAACTTTCTTTCCACCTGGCGTAACAGTTAGCCACATCTGAACAGGAAAGGATTAGAGTGGCCCAGTTTGCAAGCAATTGATGTTTCATGCTCCATGAGAAGACTGCTATCTATGATTCCCCAATTGGACAATAGGTAAAATTAACATTAAATTCTGCTTTTAAAAATGGCCAGACTTTTTTTTTGCAATAATTATTCTTGAGTTATTTTGAGATATATTAATGTTGCAAGACTTGACCAGACACTCATTTGTTCAATGCTGCTCATTTTAAACAGTATCTTTCAGTCCCATTATTTTCTTTTAAGCAATTTGAAATTCAAGTACACAGCAAAATAGTGCACATTTTTGTGAATGCTTAAAGGACTATATTGGTCCTTTTATCACTATATCTTGAATAGCTTGTATAATAAAAAAAAAACTTATTTGCTGAACAATTAAGATTAAGGTACTTCAACTGAAGACACTGCTACCTCTCATGTTTTGTTCTTCAATATCAGAAAATCCCACAAAAACCAGCACATAGTCATAGGATCAGCATGATCTCAAAATAGGAACGGCAACTACATTCATGTGTGCTCCTGTTCTGATAAGCAGGATAAACTGATACCCAGCAGTAAATGGAGAAGAACTGAAAACTCAAACTAGGAATTAAGATGCTGTGGAATAATTCATGCAAGATGAATCCCAGAAGTAGGCCCCATTAGATGGTGCCATTTATCTATCTTGACCTAATCTTTATCTCTGCTTACAGCCTTCCAGCAGTTGCCTCCTCCAATGTAAAAACAGCAGGATGAACTATTGGGTAGACACCACTATGATTAAGGCCCCAATGTTCTGCTATTGAGTTTAGTTTAGGGCTGCAGAAATGCACCCTGTAGCAGAAGCGGGCTTTCCCAATGTTCCCTGCAGGGGGGAAAAAAAACTTATAAATTAACGGTGTGTAAAAAAAAGTGTCACAAATGGCACTGTGCTACAAATCACATCTTCCTATGAAGAATGTCATGATGGTTATTAGACGATCAGGCAACCTGATGCAAATTTTAATAAAAGAATTGGGAAAAGGTCATTATCTCTATATCGAACATAATGACCCCCACCCCCCCTCCTCCAAAATCCTCCAGGTAAAACTCCACCATTTCTGAGGACTTCTGTCTACACTGGACAATCTGCAAGAGCTGTTTTTCTGGTTTTGTCAAAAGCTTTATTTTTCTTGTTTTAAAGTTATTTGTGGTTTGCGATTTAGTTTGGTAAATAGTTTAGTACTATGTTTAATACAATTTTATATTGAATCCATTTTTCCCGTGCAAACGAAGTTACTGTTTTAGGCTCATTAAAATACTGTGCTTTCAAATTAAAGTTGCTGCTTCAGTTAACATTTGTTTGTCAGCACTTATTGTTATAGTCCATTTTTCAATATAGTTACATTTTACCATAACATTAAATTTGGAACACTTAATATGGAGATGGTGTTGTAGTGGAAATGTCACTGAACTAGTAATTCAGAGGTCCAGGCTAATGCCTGGGGGCACAGGTTCAAATCCCACCACAGCATCTGGTGGAATTTAAAATTCAAACAGTTAATAAAATCAATTAATTAATAAAAATCTGGAATTGAAAGCTAGTTTAAGTAATGATGCCATGGAAATATCGTCATAAAAACCCATCTGGTTCACTAATCTCCTTTAGGGAAGAAAATCTGCTGTCCTTATCTGGTCTGGTCTAAATGTGACTCCAGACCCGCAGCAATGTGATTTACTCTTAGCTGCCCTCTGAAATGGCCTACCAAGCCATTTGTTGTGAAAGATGGGCAACAAGTGCTAGCCTAGTCAGCGACACCCACATCCCATAAAAGCAAAACAACAACCAGGTAGAGCTGTAGAATCTTAGGGAAAGAAGCCGGACAAGTGGGAGAAGTGGGGGAACATTTCGGGGATAGTGACCATAACTCTAAGATTTAAGGTAGTTATGGAAAAGGACAAAGATGGACCGGAAATAAAGGTACAGAATTGGAGGAAGGCCTATTTCAATATGATAAAACAGGATCTGGCCAAAGTGAACTGGGAGCAACTATTTGTAGGAAAGTCTACAACAGATCAGTGGGAGTCATTCAAAAAGGAAATAGAGAGTGTTTAGGGCCAACATGTTCCCATAAAGGTGAAGGGTAGGACCAACAAGTCCAGGGAACCCTGGATAGCAAGGGATATAGAGGATTGGATAATAAAGAAGGCTTATATGGCAGATTCAGAGGGCTGAAAACAGGGGAGGCCCTAGAGGAGTATAGAAAGTGTAGAAGGGTACTTAAAGTAATTAGGAGAGCGAAGAGGGGTCATGAAAAAACACTGGCAGACAAGATAAAGGAAAATCCCAAGGTGTTTTATAAGTATATTAAGGACAAGAGGGTAACCAGGGAAAGAGTAGGGCCCATTAAGGACCAAAGAGCCGGAGGAGATAGGTGAGGTTTTAAAATGATTACTTTTCATCTGTGTTCACTATGGAGAAGGATGATGTAGGTGTAGAGATCAGGGAGGGGGATTGTGATATGCTTGAACAAATTAGCATTGAAAGGGAGGGGGCATTAGTGGTTCAGTAGTGAATCTGGAACACACTGCCTGAAGGGATGGTAGAGGCAGGAACCATCACAACATTTAATTAGTATTTAGATGAGCACTTAAAGCGCCATAGCATACAAGGCTAGGGGCCAAGTGCTGGAAAATGGGATTAGAATAGATAGGCTTGATGGCCGGCGCAGATACGGAGGGCCAAAGGGCCTGTTTCTGCGCTGTATAACTCTAATCCACATTTGTTTGCCACAAAAATTGATCTGAGCTGCCAAAGCATTCTATAGGGTTCATTAATACAACTATGAAGACCACTTTCATCGATTGTAGTAAGGCGCATAGTGGGATACAAGACAACACTAATTTTTTTCCTTCCATTCAAAACAGGGCCTCGTTTATCAGCTAGCCAAGAAATGTTGAGCATGGGTCCAATGAGCTGATTCTGGAAATTAAACGGTCTCTTTTTGAATGGCTGACCAATATGTAACAGCTGGCGAGGAAATAAGAACAGGTTAAGAACCATCATGTGTGGACACATTACTGATAAATAGGTAAAAGCTATAAATTTTTTTAAAACTTAAAACATACAGCCACGAGGCTCAAGTTGGGAACAATACCTGGGATGCTGCTTGTTGGCGTCTTTTACTCCTTCGAATAATTGGTACCTGCTTAAAAAAGCAGAAAGTTTTAATTTAGGAAACACAATCCTTATTTTATTGCTGCAGATCATATTTATTGCCAAACAGACAGAAATATAAGATAAACGAAGAACCAAATCTGTGCTTTTACCTTCTCAGTTGTTTCTGATGTGTTTTGCAAGCTTGTTTCCATATCGGTTTTGGACTCTGGTGCTATGACATCAATTCCTTCCATCTCATGCTCTGTTTCCTTTTGTAAATCCTCGTCAGCTTCTTCATTCTCTGACTCACCACTTCCCAGCTCTTCACCCAGATCTCCTTCAGCAAGTTCTGCATCGCTCTCAATAACTGCAATAGCTTCTTCTTCTAAAACGTCCTCTTTTTCTTCAGATTTAATTCCTGGTTCCTTTTCTCCCTCAGAATTCTCTTTCTTGACTTCTTTTGAAGGAGAGCTTTCGGAGGTTTTCTGCTCTCCTTTTTCTCCATCAGCTTTTGGAGGGTTCTTTGACTTGCTCGGTAGTTTTTTCTTAAAGGAAGGACTGCGGGAACGTCGCCGTTTTCTTCGAAAAGAGAAACAAAATATTTAAAAAATCTACGTTATACAATTAGAAGTTCTAGTTTTGGTTAACACAGATTCAGCTTGGCAGCTGGCAATAACTGCTGACAATGTATGTGCAGATATTGGATGAGCACAGAATCGGTCTTGGCTATTATGTTCCCTGCAATTGAATACTCTGCCAATGGTCACACACTACTTGGAGCCATATTTGCTCCAGGACTTAACAACTACAGAAGAAAAGGGAACAGCAGAACATTGGTGAAAAACAAAAATCCCAACAAAAAACCCAACATGACTGGCATGTCATATAAAATTGGGACCGTACTATAACCTCAAGCTTCTAAATTTTTTTCTTTACCCTCCTCCTCGCCTTTACAGAATCGCAACCATTAATCCACAATCTGCACCAGCTATAAAAGACTAATCTAAAGACCAATTCAGTATTAAGAGTTTCTGCATTTCTCTGGTTCCATCCAACTCAGCCCTCAGTTCAGAAAGCAGATATTCTTACAAATAGGCCCGACAGTTCGGGCAAATTAGTTAAGGACCTTTCAAGTAACTTTATTGCTGATTTAAAATCCCCATATTTTGAATGCTTTTATATATTAAAAATAATTTTGCATTTTTAGCAGAAATTAAATCCCAAAATAGAGGGCAAATTTGGAGAAAGTCAGCTAAAAAACGTTTTGATTTCAACATTAAATCTTAAGTGAGCAAACAAGAGATTAAACTAAATGACAACACACAATTTGTTCAGTTCACAAATACTATTCTACAGACCTGTGACATTAAGTTTGCTTGTCAAAGCCATTCTAGCATTAAAATCAATCATGTATGGATTGGGAGCTATAAAATATCGACCACTAAAGTAGCACATGACCATCATAGTATTGCTAAGCACAAATATTTTTCAAGTCTTGACAGATATGAAATTATCCATGTTATCATTTCATTCTGCAGTTATGTACTTTGAATAGCAGCAATTTGCAGTATACAGTGATCCTATTTAGTCCCAGTATCAAAGCTGTGCACTGTGCATCCTGACATTTTGAATACAATGGGCATCCTCCTCCAATCTGTTTTGTCTCAAGAAACCAACAGGTAATTTGGCAGGACTTGGAACTCAAACTTGGGAGAAAAGCCTTTACTGAATCCTCACCAAAAAAAATTGAACTTTATTCACCAAACCTATTAAAAATAACTGATTATATTAGAGTCAGAGTTATACAGCACAGAAACAGGCCCTTCGGCCCAATGCACCGGTGCCGACAATCAAGCACAATCGAATCCCATTTTCCCGCACTTGGCCTGTAGCCTTGTATGCTATGGCGTTTCAAATGTTCATCTAATTACTTGTTAAACGTTGTGAGGGTTCCTGCCTCTACCGCCCCTTCAGGCAGTGTGTTCCAGATTCCAACCACCCTCTGGGTGAAAAAGTTTTTCCTCAACTCCCCTCTAAACCTCCTGTCCCTTACCTTAAACCTAGTTATTGACACCTCCGCTAAGGGAAAAGGTTCCTTCCTATCTATCCTATCAATGCCCCTCATAATTTTGTATACCTCAATCAGGTCCCCCCTCAGCCTTCTCTGCTCTAAGGAAAACAACCCTAGCCTATGAAGTCTCTTCATAACTGAAATGCTCCAGCCCTGACAACATCCTGGTGAATCTCCTCTGCACCCTCTCCAGTGCAATCACATCCTTCCTATAGTGTGGCGACCAGAACTGTACACAGTACTCCAGCTGTGGCCTAACTAGCGTTTTATACAGCTCTAACATAACCTCTCTGCTCTTAGATTCTATGCTTCGGCTAATAAAGGCAAGTATCCCATATGCCTTCCTAACTACCTTATCTACGTGTGCTGCTGCCTTCATTGATCTATGGACAAGCGCCCCATGGTCCTTCTGACCCTCTGTACTCCCTAGGGTCTTACCATCCATTGTATATTCCCTTGCCTTGTTAGTCCTCCCAAAATGCATCACCTCACACTTCTCAGGATTGATCTCCTTCAGCCACTGCTCCGCCAATCTTACCAGCCCATCTATATCGTCCTGAAATCTAAGGCTTTCCTCCTCACTACTTACGATACCACCAATTTTCGTGTCGTCTGCGAACTTACTGATCGTACCTACTATATTCATGTACATTAATGATTTAGACACTACAAACAGTAAGGGTCCCAACACCGATCCCTGCGGTACCCCACTGGACACAGGCCTCCATTCGCAATAACAACCCTCGACCATCACCCTCTGCCTCCTTCCATTAAGCCAATTTTGGATCAAATTTGCCAAATTACCCTGGACCCCATGGGCTCTTACCTTCTTGACCAATCTCCCATGCGGGACCTTCTCAAAAACCTTACGGAAGTCCATGTAGACTACATTAACTACTTTACCCTCATCTACACATCTAGCCACCTTCTCGAAAAATTCAATCAAATTTGTTCGTCACGATCTCCCCCTGACAAAGCAATGCTGACTATCGCTGATTAATCCCTGCCTCTCCAAGTGGAGATTAATCCTGCGCCTCAGAATTTTTTTCAATAATTTCCCTACCACTGACATTAGTCGCACGGGCCTATAAATACCTGGTTTATCCCTGCTACCCTTCTTGAATAATGGTACCACATTCGCTATCGTCCAGTCCTCTGGTACCTCTCCTGTGGCCAGAGAGGATTTGAAAATTAGTGTCAGAGCCCCTGCTACCGCCTCCCTTGCCTCACATAGCAGCCTGGGATACATCTCATCTGGGTGTGGGGATTTATCCATCTTTAAGCCCGCTCTTGCAACTAATACTTCCTCCTTTTCAATGTTAATTTGATCTAATATATCACAATCCCCCTCCCTGATCACTACACCTACATCGTCCCTCTCCATAGTGAAGACAGATGAAAAGAAACCATTCAAAACCTCACCTATGTCCGATTCCACACAGATTTTCTCTTTGACCCCTAATGGGCCCCACTTTTTCCCTGGTTATCTTCTTGCCCTTAACGTACTTATAAAACGCTTCGGGATTTTCTTTTATCTTGTCTGCCAGTGATTTTTCATGCCCCCTCTTCGCTCTCCTAATTACTTTAAGTACTTCCCTACACTTTCTATACTCCTCCAGGGTCTCCACTGTTTTCAGTGCTCTGCAACTGCCATACGCCTCCTTTTTCCTAATCCAATCCTCTATATACCCTGACATCCAGGGTTTCCTTGACTTGTTGGTCCTACCCTTCACCTTTACGGGAACATGTGGGACCTGAACCCTATTTCCTTTTTGAATGACTCCCACTGGTCTGATGTAGACATTCTTATAAGAAGCTACTCCCAGTCCACTTTGGCCAGATCCTAAAAGCCCCTATTGCTACCCTATTATTTTTGCACTGCTAAGATTTGCCTACATATCTGATCCTCTATCTCTCCCTGGCTGTTTGGAGGCCTGTAGTACACTCCCAGCCAAATGATTGCCCCCTTATTGTTTTTAAGTTCTACCCATATGGCCTTGTTTGAGGAACCTTCTAAGATATCATCCCTCCGTACTGCAGTAATTGACTCCTTGATCAACAGTGCAATGCCACCTCCTCTTTTACCCCCTCCCCCATCACGTCTGAAGATTCTATACCCTGGGATATTAAGCTGCCAATCCTGCCCTTCCCTCAATCATTATTAAAAAATTATTAAAACATACTTGAGCAATGTATAGCCAGCATGGTGAACAGCACTTTCAATCCAAAAGCAAAATACTGTGGATGCTCGAAATTTGAAATAAACACAGTTCTGATGAAAGGTTAACTGCTTTTCTCTCTGCAGATGGTACTAAACCTGCTACGTCCGGCAGACACTGTTTTTATTTTTAATTGGCACTCAACCAAAGGCCAAAAATCCCCCTCACTGTAAGGAAATGGGGGTACAAAGCAAAAAGACATTGAACAGTCAGACATGCTGCTCAAGCACACTTTGAAGCAGTCGGTTCGGATTCGTATTAAGAAACACAAAAGCAGTTCATTGCTCAAAATGGATGGGCACCAGTGGAAAGGAAAAATTTCAAGAGGTAGAAAACAACTAAATTTCAAGAGGTAGGGCGGCACAGTGGCGCAGTGGTTAGCACCGCAGCCTCACAGCTCCAGCGACCCGGGTTCAATTCTGGGGACTGCCTGTGTGGAGTTTGCAAGTTCTCCCTGTGTCTGCGTGGGTTTCCTCCGGGTGCTCCGGTTTCCTCCCACATGCCAAAGACTTGCTGGCTGATAGGTTAATTGGCCTTTATAAATTGCCCCTAGTATAGGTAGGTGGTAGGGAAATAGAGAGACAGGTGGGGATGTGAAATTAGTGTAGGATTAGTATAAAATGGGTGGTTGATGGTCGGCACAGACTCGGTGGGCCGAAGGGCCTGTTTCAGTGCTGTATCTCTAAACTTTGATTTATATAGTGCCTTTAATATAGTAAAACTTCACAGGAGCAGTACCAACAAAATGTAACACTGAGCCACACAAGGAGATATTAGGGAGATGAGGTAGGTTTCAAGGAATGTCTTAAAAGGAGGAAAGAGAGGCAGAGGGGTTCAGACAGGGAAATTCAGAGCTTGGGGCCCTTGGCAACTGAAGGCACAGCCGACAATGCTGGAACGATTAAAACTGGGAATGTGCCAGAGGCCAGACTTGGAGGGGGTGCAGGTGTCTGAGGGATGTATAGCTGCAGGAGATTATGGAGATATGGTGGTGCCATGGAGGGATTTGAAAACAAGGATAAGAATTTTGAAAGTAAGATGTTGCTTAACCAGGAATTAGTAAAGGTCAGCAACCACAAGACTGACGGGTGAACGAGACTTGGTACAAGTTAGGCCAAGGGCAGCAGAGTTTTGGATGACCAAGTTTACGGAGGGTAGAATGTGGGAGGCCGGCCAGAAGTGCAATGGAATACTTGAGTCTTGAAACAACAAAGGGATGGATCAGCATTTCGGCAGATTAGCCGAGGCAGGGAAGGAGCTGGGGCAACGTTACAGAGGTGGAAACAGGCAGTCTTAAGTGGTGGTGCTGATGTGTGATCTGAAGCTCATCTTGAAGTCAAATATGACACTAAGGTTGTAAGAGGTCTAGTTCAGCCTCAGACAGTTTCCAGGGAGAAAGGAGGATGGTGTCAGTGGCTAGGGAAAGGGGTTTGCAGAAGGCACCAAAGACAATCGTTTTGGTCTTCTTGATATTTAGCTGGAGAAAGTTGCTGCTCATCCAGCTCTGGAAGTCAGATAAGCAGCCTGATAATTTGGAGACTATGAAGGGGGCGAGAGAGGTGATGGTGAGGTAGAACTGAGCGTCGTTAGAGCATATGGAAATGGACGACAAAAATTAAAAAACAAAACATTGTATGTTTTCAAGGAGAAGTTAAGTAAAGCTCTTGGGTCTAAAGGGATCAAAGGGTATGGGGCGAAAATGGGAACAGGTTACTGAGTTGGATGATCAGCCACGATCATAATGAGTGGCGGAGCAGGCTCAAAGGGCCGAATGGCCTACTCCTGCTCCTATTTTCTATCTTTCTACGATGCTTTGTTTTCGGATGATATCGCTGAGGGACAAGATGAAGGTCTAGGAGGCGGCCAAGGATAGATCCTTGGAAAACACCAGAGCTAACAGTGTGGGAGTGGGAAAATAAGCCATTACAGGTGATTCTCTGGATATGACTGGATAGATAAGAACGAACCAGGGTGAGAACCGTCCCACGCAGCTGGACAACAGGGGAGAGATGCTGGAGGAGGATGGTGTGATCAATCCTATCAAAGGCTGCAGACAGATTGAGATGGATGAGGGGAGAATGTTTACCTTTGTCACAATCACATAGAATACCATGTGTGACTTTGATAAGAGCTGTTTTGGTACTGTGGCAGGAGC
This sequence comes from Heterodontus francisci, assembly GCF_036365525.1. Lineage (NCBI taxonomy): Eukaryota > Metazoa > Chordata > Chondrichthyes > Heterodontiformes > Heterodontidae > Heterodontus > Heterodontus francisci. Next base: position 34,634,951 of record NC_090382.1, read on the forward strand.
AGAAATCTGATTGGAGGGATTCAAACAGAGTTCCCTGAAAGATGCTCACAGATCTGGGAAGCACGCTAAAGGACTTAAGGGGAATGGGAGGTTAGAAATGAGGTGGCAGTTTGCAAGGACGGAGGGTTCAAATGTTTTTTTGCAATGAGTGATGATGGTAGACTTGAAGGAAAGGGGGAAGAGTACCCCAGAAGAGAGAACTGTTAACAGTATCAGCTAACATGGGAGCAAGGAAAGGAAGGCTGCGTGGTCAGTAGTTTAATGGGCATAGGGTTGAGGGAGCAGGAGGTGGGTCTAATGGACAAGATGAGCTCAGAGAACGTCTGAGGGGAGATAGGAGAGAAACTAGAGAAAGATGTGTGTTCAGGGCTCAGGAAGGGAGTGAAGCGACGGATGTAGCTGTTATGATGGTTTCAATTCTAGTGACAAAGTCGTCCGTGACTCCTCACAATTGTTGGAATCCAGGGTGGTGGAGAAGGGGACTGGCATTTAAGATGACAGTTTGCAGTATAGAAAAGAAGGCTGGGGTTATCTTTGCATTTCAGGAAAATCCTGGATTAGTGAGCAATTCTGGCAAACAAGAACACGAGCCAATAGAGCATTGTGTGTTCCAGCCAAATCTGGCGGTGAATAGCTGAAGCAGATAAGTTTTCTGATTCATGTATTTAACTTGGTAGTACTCTTGTTTCTGAGTCAAAAGACTCCAGGATTTAGCACATCATCCAGACTGACCAGTGCTGCATTGTTGAACAGGGCAGTTTTCAGATGAGAAGTTAAATCAACATTCTGTTTGCTAGGTGGGTGAAAAATAACACAAAGCAGTATTCAAGGAGGGGCTTGCTATTATCCTAGTATATAATCCGACAATACATTCTATTTGAGATGCGAATCCTTGCTCGTCATAAATTAGATGTTATACTTGCCTGCATAACAATAATGACCATTTCAAATATAATTTAATAATTGTAAATGCTTTAAGTCATGGGGATGTAAGGCAAATCTTTTCCAATCCTGATTATTAACCTATCAAACCTACAAGTGTGCAAACTAGGTAACTACAAAAACAATTTACCTGTCTGCTTCATCCTGTTCTTTCAACAGTTCTTGAACCTTTATGCTTGGTTTCTGAAATAATAAAACAGAGATTAAACAGGAATTGTTGCAAATTCTGGTCTGCCATAGAAAACTTCTCGGGTTCAATGATGTTGGTCTCAACTATAAATGGATTCCATGCCCCTTATGTGCCAGAACTACTCAGCTCAATAATTATATGATAGCATAAGCCAAGGATGCAATGTGAGTCTTGTGCACCTCCCTAACTTTGTCAAAGATGGGCTGAGATAATACGGTAAAACAGGCCAGATACAAGTTGTTGAGCTACTTCATTAAGCAAACACATAGAAAAACATATGGTTCAATTAACTTAATTCTATGAGAACAACTTGACTTTGTGCAATAATACAAAAATAATATGCTTCCCTGCAACATTGGATCACCTTACTCGACTTGGATGCGAGTCTTAGCGATTACGGAGATGAGCTAACAAATTTGATTCTTCAGAATCTTTGGGTAAAATTAACATTTGAATCTTCCCTTGTTCCCCTTCGAGCAGTGGTTCTCAAACTAATTTGTTCACGGACCACTTAGGCAGGGCAAAAGACTCAGGGAACCAGCTACCCCACCCACGTTTGCTTGCCGCCTCAAAAACCTCATCAGAATTAATGGGAAGAACGGTGCTGCTTTTGATGAGACAGTGAGGTGACGTCTTGTTCCAAGCTGGAAAGCTTCAAGTTGGGTTCCACGTTAAGCCAGTTCCTCCTTTTTGTTTTCAGCCCAAGTGTTGAAAATCCATTCTTGCAGTTGTATGTTCTAACAGTAACATAAAACTTGCCTATAAAATATTGTTGCTCACGCTAATGACATTCTGTGCCGCGCACACGGGAGCCAGCCTGTTCGTATGATATCACACGAGTGACAGGGATGAAGGTTCTGGCCTGTTCTATGACCTCAGCAATGCACGTGCATGCAGTGACTTGCATTTCCTACCAGCCCGTGAACCACCTGGAACCCCACAGACCACACTTTGAGAACCACTGCCTTAGAGTAGAAGAGGTTAAGGGGAGAGTTAGTAGGGGTGTTCAAGAGTATGAAGGTTTCATGGAGCAAATAAGGAGAAACTGCTTCCATTGACAGGAGGATCGGCAATTAAGACAATTGGCAAAAGAACCAAGGGCAGATGATGAGACATTTGCTTGCATAGCGAATTCTGACAATCTGGAGTTCGATACCTGAAAGGCGAGTGGAAGCACATTCAACAGTAACTGTCTAAAGGGAACTGGATATGTGAAAAGGGAATAAATTGCAGTGCTATGGGGCAAAAGATACTGAGTGTGACTAATTGAATAGCTTTTTCAAAGAGCTGGCAAAGGCACGATGGGTCAAATGGCCCTCTGCTGTGCTACACAATTCTATGATATACAGTACATAAGTGACTGCTTTTGTAAAGGAGACCTACCTCTGAACCATATTAAGACTTTATTCTGCGGTACAAAAGTGGCCATATGCAGCAGATAATCACTTTACAGAAAAGGCCATCTGCATGGGTTTCTTTACTGTTAAGAAAATGTTGAAGATTTAGCGAGGTATTACTTACCTTTAATACAAGAGTCTTGTATTTCTGAGATGCATCCACAGTTACTTTTCGACCATGGAATATTAAAGGTGTTTTCTTGTAGTGTTTAACCATGTCGACCATACATTTCTTTGACTCCATTTCCAAAAATGCCTGATGGTTACAGCATTACATATCAGGAGAAAATCCACACAAGGTTAGCGACAACCACTATCATTTTTTTACATTTAAAATATAAAAATGCAAGAACATGCGTTTGAAAACATTCCCTCATGCCTGCCAGATGAGCAATTACTTTTCCAAAGCATTGTTCCTACCCACCTCATGACTTGCACAAGACTGGGGAACTCCTAAGTAGCAGTGGTTATAAAAGTAGCCTGATCTCAGTAAATCAGCTAAATATTCCTTTACTGGCAATACCTTGCACAATTTGTAGTTTTTTTTGTATAGGTAATACATGCTTTTATATAGACATTATGGTACCATAGGCAAATTTAAAAAGGAACTGAACTTAAATCCCCTTTTGTATCTACACCAGCCCAGATGTACATAGAGCGGGGTTGGGGGCAGAAGCAAATGAGAAAAGAACTCAGCGCTCCTAAAAAAGATGGACGAGAGGAAGTCCATGACAGAATAACCATGAAACTCTGGACAGAGTGGGCTTCAGGGGCCCACTGGCATTCTCTCACGCTTATATTATGTTCTTGCCTTCTTTGCTGGAGTAATTTTTGTATTTTGCACAATGCACTTAATTTAATTCCGAGACAAATTACTAGTGGCACAATAAATTTTACATATGAAATAGTCCCTCAAGCCTGCTCCACCATTCACTAAGATTATGGCTGATCTGATTGTGGCCTTAACTTCACTTTCCTGCTGCCCCATAACCCTCGACTCCCTTGCTGATCAAAAATCTGTCCAAGTCAGCCATAAATATCATCAATGACCCAGCCTCCACTGCTTTCTGGGAAATTTTTAAACTAAGAACTCCCAGCATACAACGCCTCATCTCCCTTAAACAAAAATGCCTTCGACAGTACCTGATTCCGGAGTCTCATCACAATGTAATTAAGCACTTTCCCAAAGCTAGTACCAATTTTCACAATATCAGCATCTGAGTAACCAGAGGGAGGAAGGTTCTGGAGGAGTGCCACTCTGCCACCACTCCGTTCTTGTTTTTGCTTCTGGAAAGATAAAAACCATATTGTAAGTACAGATTATAATTTAACTGCTGAATTTGCATTAAAAAAATTCTGCTAAGGTTATGCCTGAAGACCAAATATTTGGGCTCAGATGAAGGCCACACACCCACTCAGTTGACACAAACAAGTCAAGTCTGTACTAAAAGGACAGGGACTGGCATCCTTTCCCTTTGTAGTTTAAAGCTGGAAAAAACATTAATTTTCTCAGCAAACCCAGATAAGTGCATAATAATACATCGACAAAGTCCACCCCAGTAGGGACGTCTCCAATCTGAAATCCAATTGACCATACAACCGCAAAGATTAATGAAGGCTTCACCTTTTATTTTTATGGCGCGTTTAATATTTCAAAATTCAGCCTACAATCACTGTTCAGCTGACAGACTGGGAAAGACCAGCACAGAAAACATTAAGGGCAGAAATTAATATACACGTTTTTTGTTCTGATTTAATGGTGGAAAAACTTGGGGGAAAAAGTATCTGAAATACTAATAGATGTCCCAGTTTACTTACCTTCAAATCTATCTCCTTGTATTTGTGAGACATATCCACTCGAACCCTCTTGCCATAAAGGATTGCTGGTTTCATACTGTAAAAGGCAGCTGCTGTTTGTGCTTGCCCATTTGTGGCCATTTCCACAAATCCCTAAAGGTTGGTTTTAAAAAAGTCCAAAGTCAAGCTTATGACAATTACAAATATTGTGCTATCAATACAGTCATCTGCTGGAAGTACAAACAGAAATTAGGCAAGCCAAAAAAGACAGAATAGTAAAATATATTTCACAAAATGAAAATATTTAATTAATGAGCAAGTCAAAATGATTGGCATCTTTTGAAACAGTTTGACAAGAGTATGGTTGTCACCACCCCTCAGTTACAGCACCATTGGACTGAATCAACTTCACTAATTTCTCTTTGCAGAAAAGAGGAATTTATTTTACTCACCTCACTCTTGGTATTTAAAAGCAAGTATTTTGTAATGATTCCAAAAGGTTGTGCGAGTTTGAGGATATCTTTCACTTTGCATTTTCCTTTCGGTAATTCAGTCATATGAAGCACACGGCCAGGTTCATCCAATGGCTTTTGCAAGGAAGAACATAAGTGCTTAATTCAACATATAAATATTACATTGGAAAGAAAAATGCAAAACTATTTTTTCTCTCAACCCTCAAGATGACTAGACGTGAGGAATGAAAAATAACGCTGCTTTAAATTCATTCAGGAGCAGTTTATTTCTTTCGAAGAAATTATTACAAATATAGATGATTATTTTTTTTACACAGACTTTTCTTTTAAACGTTTTCATTCAAATATGGACACTTGGTGACTTACACCCACAAAGTATGAAGGTGTTAATTTAATACATATTAGAGACCAGAGCACCTTTGCAGTGGTAGTGCTTCAATTCTCCAAACTGTCTCATTCCAAGCCAATTTCCTCAATGTAACCATCATTAGTTTCCTCCATACAGCATGGTGACTCTGAAGAGTTTGAAGACAATAATGGCTTGTGAATAATAAATGTGAAGTGCCTTAGGTAGGTACCCTGCTAATAACCTTTTAAGTTCTAACTTTTCCAGTGGATCATGAACAAACTAAAACACCGAACTGCTTAGGGATGGACTTATCCAAAATGTCACCAAATAAAATAAAACCAGTTTGGGGATCATCCTCGGTTCAACCTACATAAAAATCTAATGCTTAATTAATTGGATACTTCCTTTCCTTCAGTCAATATGAAAGGTTAATAAGGCCATAAAAAAGCACCACTGTTAATTTCTAATGGGATAGAACTGAAAAACAGAGACGTTATGTTAAACTTGTACAGAACCTTAGTTAGACCACACGTGAAGTATTATGCACAGTTCTAGTCTCCGTTTTATAAAAGGATACAGAGGACTAGAGAAGGTGCAAAAAAGATTTACTAGACTGATAACTGAGAGGTTACAGCTATCAGGAACTATTAAACAAGCTGGGTCTCTTTTCTCTAGAGGTACTTCAAGATTATGACCGGGTTTGATAGGGTAGACATAGAGATGTTTCCATTTGCAAGGAGACCAGAACTAGGGGCCATAAATATGATATTCACTAATAAATCCAATAGGGAAGTTAGACGTTTCTTTATCTAGAGTGGTTAAAATGTGGAACTCGCAACCAAAAGGAATAGAAGAGGCGAACAGCATAAATGCATTTAAGGCGAAACTAGATAAATACATGAGGCAGGAAGGAATAGAAGGAAATTTAAATGGAGTTAAATGGAGACTTTTGGGAGGAGGCTTGCATGGAGTATGAACACTGGCATGGACCTGTTGGACTGAATGGCCTGTTGCTGCATGAAACCATAGGATTTGCAACTTTTTCCTTGGATCCTGGCTAAATTATGGCAGAAAATAGCATGCAGCATAAAGGAAACTCTTTACCCTGCAGATTCCCAGACTGTCTACTAAAAATGACAAAACTGTTTGTATTAGTCTTGGATCAGTATATGCACAATATTTTTAAGCCATAATCTTTATTCCATTGGATTCGCTCTCCGCCTGCATCTTGTTTTAATTTTTTTTAGTACTTTGTTTCATTTCCTTTTCTATTGTGAATTGAATTTAATTTTATGCATCATTTGATCTCTTGAACTAGAGGGACAGTTTCTCCCAACCCAGACTAAAATAGCCCAGAAGACCTAGAACCAGTGGAATTTTGTGACCTCTGACAATAGCCGTACAATCATGAAGTGAAAACTGACCATGTTTCGTTTGTTCTGAATTTGACCTTTTCTGTTGCCTGAAAAACAGAAAAAACATCAGTTCTTGATAGATGCAATTATTTCTATATGCTGAGGTAAAAAATATAGATTTAAACCTAAAAGATTGAAGTACAAATTATTTCCCATCAAAAAATAATCTGTCTTTTAAGTGCCTCCCAACTTCAAACAAATTATGCAGCTCTAAATATTCAGACACTAAAACCAGGAATTCTAGTCTCAATAATTCAGCTGTAAAACAACGTAACAAACAAGGTTGCATTTATAATGCTATAATACCTTGAGAATCATTGCCTCAAGTAACTTTCTTGCCAATAACTTTTTAGATCAAGTGCTCAAGAAGTCATTATATCCTGTCAGTATGCAAGGGATGCATAGTACATGCAGGGAACTGTCTTAAGTTGATAATCAAATTTTGACAAACTTCAAATTTATGTAGTGATTTAAGGGAGTGAAACTATTTCATTTACACTTATATCCTGCATACTCAAAATGAAGATGAAAGCAGCAGCTTCAAGTCTTTTTAAAGGCAGAACCTTACGTATCAAGACTACACGTATCCAGGGAATCAACAATATCATCCCTCCCCCAGTCACCCTGCTAGGTTCAATGGTTCAGTAGAACCTTCCATGCGAATATTAACACATGACTTGGCTGTAGATGTTGCTAAATATATAACCTACAAACATCCAATGTTTATTAAAGTTGGCCAAACTTCTAGTACTGCATGGGACAAAATAAGGCCGACAAACTGTCTTCTTCTTTGGCCTCCTTGACGCGAGAGACAATGGGTAAGCGCCTGGAGGTGGTCAGTGGTGTGTGCAGCAGCGCCTGGAGTGGCTATAAAGGCCAATTCTAGAGTGACAGGCTCTTCCACAGGTGCTGCAGAAAAATTTGTTTGTCTGGGCTGCTACACAGTTGGCTCTCTCCTTGCGCCTCTGTCTTTTTTCCTGCCAACTAAGTCTCTTCGACTCGCCACACTTTAGCCCCGCCTTTATGGCTGCCCGTCAACTCTGGCGAACGCTGGCAACTGACTCCCACGACTTGTGATCAATGTCACAGGACTTCATGTCGCGTTCGCAGACGTCTTTAAAGCGGAGACATGGACGGCCGGTGGGTCTGATACCAGTGGCAAGCTCACTATACAATGTGTCTTTGGGGATCCTGCCATCTTCCATGCGGCTCACATGGCCAAGCCATCTCAAGCGCCGCTGACTCAGTAGTGTGTATAAGCTGGGGATGTTGGCCGCCTCGAGGACTTCTGTGTTGGAGATACGGTCCTGCCACCTGATGCCAAGTATTCTCCGGAGGCAGCGAAGATGTATAAGCATGAAAAATACAAATACCTAATTATTCTATAATAAAAGCTGCAAATCCAGTGGATATTTAAATTTGGCAGATAATCAAGTCTCCTAGTCTCCTCTTGCTGATCTCATGGCTGCTCTAAGTTGAAGCCCAGTAGTTAAAATGTGACCCAAGTTGAAGCCTAAATTCTACTGTTAGTTCCAAATAATGGAACCTTCACTGTATATTCACATTTAATAGTGCGACTAGAAAAAAAATCATGTTGCACAGAGTAAACCTGACAATTTCATCGAAACTAGTGAGCTAATTTTTCCAACTCGCATCCTAAATATTGGCTGAAATATTCATTAACAGACCACTGTTTGATGAGCACATTACTAGCTTGTCCTGCCAATATTTAATGTCTACTCTTAATGAAAATACAATGGATACTTGGATATGAAACTGGGAGCTATCAGTCCCACTGAAACTTCACCCCAGAATGCCACCATCTGGAGGTAGCAGAGGAAAACAAGGAAGTAAAATGCATGCCAACATTCATAGAAAGTGAATCAGTGATACCTCCTCCCCCAACCACAGCCATGTCTGCTCATTTTGGAGCCTGGTCAGCCCAACAGGACTTAACGCTAAACTAGTGTTGAATTGCTGAAAATTGTTAATACCATGTCGATCTCAACAATGCCACAGTAGTGACCAAGCATCTTTGTTCCACAGGGAAAAGTTGCCTGTAACAAATTAAACTCTGTGGGATATCACACATGGAATGTGCTTTACATTGATAGCAATTGGAGTTTTGTTCCTATTTTAAAAAGGGGGAAATATACTTGGTTGGTGTTCAATGCTACCTGTGGTGGAGAGGTGCCACTAGGCCAACACTTATAGACCTAGCAGCAGCCAGCTCAGTGTTACTGGTAGATGCCTGGTAGGTTTTTTGAGGTGTAGTACAGCAAGATAACTGTGAACAGTAAGATGAGCACACACAAGAAACAACAATTCTGATTTGCCAATATAATCAGAATACAAGATAATTTTATCCCGACCTCCATGAGGGTCCAGTGCATCCAGCTGTCTGATGGCTGCAAGGAGTGCAGATGCAGCATCTGGAGCAATATTGGTCTGCCGTGGAGATGGATTCATCCTACACGTAACCCAAAGGAAAAGTAAACTTAATATGCAAGTAGATTCAATTTACTAATTACTGGTTGCAACATATCCTTTTCTAACCAATGTGCAAGCAATGCAAATCAAACTAAAAAGGGTATTTATAAGCAATAAGCAGCATGAATACAGGACTATCTCCAAAGCAGCAAGATCAGGGACTCAGTTGTATGGCAGAAGGAGTACCTATATCATGCATCCAGGCCATTCTTCAGGTTACCATTTCCATTTAGAACGCAGTTCAGCTTAGTTTTCACATGCTTTTTAAAATAACATACAAGCTCCATACTAACCAACTAGCTTTGAGAGACCAGACAGAATAGAGCACAAAAGCTGCTCAATTTTATTATTACGTTGCTTTTGGAGTAAAACATACTTTTGTAATGGAGGTGAAAATAAAATATAGGCACTACTACATTTTAATAGCACAGGTAATGAGTTCCTCACAGATTTGACCATCATTACCCAGACATCACAGGAAGGAGTTTGAATTTACCTTGTGGATGGGACATCTTCTGGAACCCATTGTGGGTAGCTAGAATGAAAAGTAAAAATCTGTTAGCAATCATTTCCTCCCATTTCATCAGCCATGATCACTGATTAAAATACATGCAAGTGCATAGAATAGTTCCAATTTTTTTTTACATTCGAGGTTGAATATTATTTGACTTTAAAATTAGCTGTATTTGGAACAAATTCTTGAAACATTACCATCGCCCACCATCAACATCCCAGGGGGTCATCATTTACCAGAAACTTAACTGACCTGCCACATGAATACTGTGGCAACAAGAGCAGGTCAGAGGCTGGGTATTTTGTGGCAAGTGACTCACTTCCCGATTCTCCAAACCACCACATGGCACTATCAGGAGTGTGACAGAATGCTATTCCCACTTGCCTGGGTAGCTGGAGTTCCATTAACACTCGACAAGGTCAAGACCAACCAGGACAAAGCAGCTCGTTTGATTAGCACCCCATCCATCAACTTAAACATCCACTGCTTCAACATGCCTAAACTTCAACAACACCTCCCAAACCACCTAAAAGGACAGTGGCACCACCTCCAAGCACCCTACCATCCTGACTTGAAAGTGTATTGCCATTCCATCATCGTCGTTGGGTCAAAATTGTAGAACGACCAACCTAACAGCATTTGGGAGTATCTCCAGCATAGGAATGCAGTGGTTCAAGGAGGCAGTTCACCACCATCTTGTCAAGGACAATGAGGGATGGACAATAAATACTGGCCTTACCAGCGAAGTTCACATCTCGAATTTTAAAAAAGGGAATGTGTCATTTTTAAACATCACATTAAAAAAATATACTAGCCAATGGACTGAGACTGATAATGGCAAAGATTTGTGATTCTCTGTCCCACTTTGTCACAACTTCATTGTAAAATTTTGTTTGTATTCTACAGTGTACGCAGTTGGTACTGAATGCTAAGATAGCTAGTCCTAATCAAATGCAATTTGGAAGTCAAAGAGTTTAGTTCGCCATCATAAAACCCATCATTAACACTAGCTGAATGTTACTGGGGTTTCAAAAGTAACCAAACAGACCCGTGAGTTCAAAGACCATGTCTAGAGAGTAAATTGGGGGGAGGGGGGAGGGAAGATACCTTACTTTCAAACTACCTTTCTACAATACTATTCCCCTTAAGGATAACAGAATGGAACAGAATTGGGAAATGACCATTTTTGCACATTTTGATTTTTAAAAAGCAGAAGGATAAAGGAAAAGATTTTAGGAAGAGAACATACTAAATTTGGTTTACTGGCAAAATGATTTGAAACAATGGAGAGTGGTCATTTGTAAATGCATACGGTCAGGATTTAAACTCTTCCTAATGAAAAGCCCAAAAGATTCTAAGCTGTCAGGTAGGCTGAGTAAGCAAATTAGAGTTCAAGGGTAGGAACTGGTTTTCCCTCTCAAAAACTTTTTTTTTCATCTCTTGACATCTGGGTACTTGGCTGAAAATTGTACAGCAAACATATTCCTGTCCTCTTCAGCTTTCCATTACCAACAACTCAGTCTGGCAATGTTTTTCTTAATCTATTCAATGCATCTAACAGCAGCATTTCCAATCTCTTCATGTCATAAGAGTCATTTAATCCACAGGAGGCCGCCACTCAGCCCATTGAGTACATGCCAGCTCTCCGTGGAGCAATCAAGTCAGTCCCACTCCACCGCTTGATCCCCGCAGCCCTGTAATTTTATTTCCTTCAAGTGCCCATCCAATTTCCTTTTGAAATTATTGATTGTCTACGCTACCACTATCCTCATGGGCAGCGTGTTCCAGGTCATTACCACTTACCACATAAAGTTCTTCCTCACATTCCCCCGCATCTCTTGCCCAAAACCTTCAACCTGGGTCCCTTCGTCCTTATACCATCAATTAATAGGAACAGCTTTTCCTCGTCTAACTTATGTAAGCCTGTCACAATCTTGTACACCTCTTTCAAATCTCCCCTCAATCTCCTTTGCTCCAGGGAGAAAAACATCGCCAGACTGAGTTGTTGGTAACCCCAGCTTTTCCAACCTAACCTTGTAATTAAACTGCCCCATCGCTGGCACCATTCTGGTAAATCTCCTCTGCACCCTTTCAAGGATCCTCACATCCTTCCTAAAATGTAACCAATGTAATTAAAATAAACTGAAATTAGACTTTACACACAAAATCAAAATGGAAAATGTCAAATATTCTTACATGACAATGATATCAGACCAATACTGCATGTACAACTCCACGCACCCCACATAAACTTGGGATGCAATTTAAAAACAGTGTAAGTTAATCTTTTCATAGTAAATTAAGAATTGCATACATTTCCAAAAGGAGCAAGCAACGTCGTTTGTGCGCTGGTTCGTTCTTATGCTGGTTCCAATCCTGAATAGGGAAAAAAACCACAATCGTTTTTACATAACTGTAATATTTAAATAGTGCTGATTGTATATCTGTACTAACAAGTGCAAATCTTTTTCCACAGCTAGAATAGCAAGAAGCAAAATAGCTTGATTCAATACAGTAGGATATAGATAAATACTGAATGACTGTACAGCAACAATGCTGGATGAAATCTTCGTTTAAAAATGTCATTTAAACCTCAGGATTAATAACATACACTGTGTATTACCAATTTGAATATTTAGCTACTGTAGGCTGCGTCACCTCATTCCGAACATATAGTTCAACCTCCATATACAAGTGAATATGCCACAATCAAAATCAAGGAGGAACCTTTTAACAGTTTAGCATTACACTAGCCACCTGTTCTTCCCTCACTTGCTTATAGACTCATATCCTACATATATACAGCAATACCTTTGAGAGGGAAAAAACCAGTAGTCATGAATTTAATTACACATTGCTCCTTGAACAGGAAAGCTAGCTAAATTACTCAGTGATCTAATTTATGCATCATGATACATCTAGTCCCCACATTTTGGTTTATCATCCATGAAATTAGATACTCTAGCACGAAACAAACCATGTGTCATCAGGACACGGCATGGGAGGTAGAGTTTGTAACTGGATGGCTCTTCTCAGGCAACAAAATGCACCTCGAGGCTCAATTAGCAAGCTATGTGGCCAGGAAGTACTAGGTTCAAACAAAGTTAGTTGAACTTAATCAAGATGGCAGCAAGAGTATATAATCAGTCCAGGACAAGGGATAAATCCAACATGACTACACTCTCAACTCATATCCAATCATCCCTGCTGGAACTGCACGTGTATATCGAATGAGGGCATTACTAGGCGCTATCTTATTACCCTCACTAGCAAATAGGTGCTACAAAAGTGCTTCCATTTTTTGCTTAATTTTTTTGAAGACTTGTGTTTTAAAACTGAGAAGATTCCATGAATGTGTTTTTTTTTACAAAGTTCACTGAAAGCACACTTGAGATGTTGTTTGAAAACAACCTTTGCTGGAAATAATGAGCTTTAAGCTCAAGAAACAGCCAAAAGCTTGGTGAGAGCAAAATACTGCAGATGCTGGAACTCTGCAATGAGAACAGAAAGTGCCAGAAATACTCAGCAAGTCGAGCAGCATCTGTGGAGAGGAACAGAGCTAATGTTCCAGGTCTGCTACCCTTCATCAGAACTTCAACAGTTCCGATGAAGGGTTGCAGACCTGAAACGTTAACTCAGAAATTTTGGTGTCCTGGGGGAAGATGTTTACAGAGAAGCTCCATGCCAAGCTTTATGGAGATCAGTTTGACTTTCTGTTTTGGGTTTGGATATGGTTTTCAGTTCAATTGGGTGTGAATGTTTTGAAGACATTTAGTGTCTTGCCTGCCAAGGAACAAGAAATCCCAGCTCAATTGGCCTGCACCTCTCTTAAGAGACTCTGAGAAGGCCAGTGTGTCAGCTCTTCTTTCCTCCTGTCTTTGGGAAAACCCCGCGATTCGAGTGTGTGTTGGCTGAAACTCCTGATGCCACATGTCCTGGAAAGCCTACCAGACGATTTCTCAATATCACCAGAGCAAATTGCTTCTGAAAAGATCCCAGTGACCTGTCTCTGTCTACCCGGACTATAGACCAGAACAGACAACTGACTTCCTTCCATATCCTCTCTTTTTCCTTCAAGAATTAGCAATCACTTGGCCAAAGTATTCTTTCCACTATGTGTGTGGAGCAAATTTAAAAAGGGAACTTTCATATTTCAATCTGTGTGTTAACACTTTGCTTAGTTACTGGATAAGTCTTGTTGATAAACTGATAATTTTGTTGTTTATTAAAGAATCCTGGTTGGTGTATTTTATTCTGGGATAAAGAGTAGAGTATGTGATTGACCGCATCGGTAACTGAATAAACATTTAAATATATGTTGTGACCTGTGGAGAAGTGGAACTAGAAAAGGCAGTGCACTCCTCCCACCTCGGTCATAACAGACAAATGGCACACACTATTCAGGCTCATATATCAAGAATGGAGAAAATGTCAATAGACTGGCCAGAATCTGAGGAGCTGTACCTAAATCAAAAGACAAGACCTTCAGAAAGGATGCGACGAGATGAAATTAGCAGGGAAACAAGGGTAAAGAAGGAATATGAGCCTTGCATCCTATGCTTTGCCTATGAATGCTGATATCAGCCCAGAATCAATAATGTAGTATTGACCTCAAACACTGCCTGAAGGAATCAACAATAGAGTTGTGGGACCCAGAAACAGTTCAGTAGCAGCATATGTCCAGTAATGTCTGCAATAAAATAGCAGCGAAAGGAAGGCTCTGTACTAATCTGGATTTATATTAATCTACAAGTATGCAATTCCAAGTAACCTCACCACAGTTAGATTATCACAAATGCAACATCATTCTTGGCAGGGTGGTTACAGAGGAGCTAAAAGTGTAAATATGCATAGATACAAATGTAGACAAACTGGGGCTGCCACAATGGGTCAATATGTAACTATTCTGGGCACTGTCAGGCCAAACAGAGCAGTTTGTGCTCCTTTTACAATGAGTTTCAGCAATGTTTTGCAGAATGCTCATTCTGATCTGAAACATCATTCTGAACAACTATTGCTGTAAGGCTGGATACGTTACTTGAATCCTTGAATTTTCCACATTGAACTTTTCCTTCAGGATAGAGGAATATAAAATCCATATGTCCATTAACGGGCAAACACATTCTGTTCCTAAAAGCAAAGTTGTAAGAGTAGAACCTTGAGTTCCCCTAGTCCAAAACAAAATTTCGAGACTTTAAGGCCAAACTTCCTTGGCTGAAATGCGCCATGGAGCAAGCCCACTGAATACGGGAAATGAATGAGCTTCCCTCATCCAATGTGGCTAGTTTCCAATTTGAAATATATAGATAAAAGCAAGATACTGTGGATGCTAGAAATCTGAAATAAAAACAGAAAATGCTGGAAATCTACAGATGCTGCCAGAAATGCTGAGTATTTCCAGAACTGCTATTGAAAATATACAGAGACTGCCAAGTGCTTTATCAGTTTTAGAAAAAAAAACTGAGCTAGTGTCAAACTAACCTTTTTCCAGTGCCTCTGCTGACCTCCTTGCCCACTTCTTTTTGGTCCAGTTATGAAGCCAACTGCTTTAATCTAGTTACAGCATACCACAGAGACAATCCAAGCCATTTTAAGAAACAATAGGATAGATTGCTTTCAGGCTTTGCTACTGTTGGTTTTCAAGTCTCCTATATCATCTGCTATTAAGTGCATCAAAAGCTTTAGCTGAAAATAATTCACATCATTCGCTTGTGGACATAAAACACATCATCTTTTTCACTTCTTTTAATAGGATGGCAACTCAACCTGGGCATATTATTTGCAGATTGCACGCAGAATTTCGGTCACCTTCTCTCTGACTAGAGGGGACTTTATATAAGTTGTCAGAACTGACTGTAAACTGATCTGCATACACTCAAGCTTTGTATGCCTGGTGGGCAAATGGGGCCCATGATGCAAATAAGTTGCACCGGGACAGTATGGGACAGGCTCTATGTATGAGCTAGTCTTTTTCTGTTGTTCATTTTTGAATGTTGAGGAGCACAATCTTCAAAAATGGAGCAAACTGCAAACCCATTTAGGAATAGGCTATGAAGCCCCTCAAAGTCTGTTCCATCATTCTATTAAATCATTGCTGAAATCCAACTTTATGTTTCTATGTACCTCAGCTCCAATTACCCACCTTTGATCCATATTCCTGGACACCCTAACATAAAATCCTATCAGTCTTTTAAAAAAAAAATCAACTGGCCCAGTATCCAAAGGCTTCTGGGGAAGAATGTTCCAGACTACCTAACACCCATTGTGTGAAAATATGCTTCCTTTAACTCTTAATGGCTTTCTTCCAATTTTAAGGTTGTGACTCCTTGTTCTGGATTTCCTCCCACCACAGAGAAAGCTTACCTATATCTTCCCTCAAATCCTTTTATTATTTTAATCACCCCTCAACCATCCAAACTCAAGAATACAAACCAGGTTTGCACAACCTATCCTAATTTAACCTTTTATAGTTTCACTGAACCTGCACTTTATCCTCTCCAAGACTATTGCATTCTACCTGAGGTGTGGCACCCATAATTGAATGCAATATTTCAAACCAAGGTTCTGTACAACTAAAGCAGCATTTCCTCACTCATAGTCCAATTCCTTGGGATAAAAGACCAACATTTCATTAGCCTTTTTAATTACTTTTCGTATATGGCTTTTAGTCATTTGTGCATCTAGGCACACTAATCCCTTTGCTCTTCCACAATTCCACACTCTCATTAATAAAATGTTCTGATTTGTCTTTATCCAATCGGGGCAATTGTATAAAAGAAGTCGGTTTGATCTTTCCTTCACTTTAGCCCATGCGCACTGAAGCCAACAGTAACAGTTTCAGTGCCACCCCAGTAGTGATTCGCTAAGCAGACTGATCAAACCTGGCAGTTTCTGATCTGTTTGGCTCAGTAACACACGACATGACATTTTTAACCATCGAGCCATTGGAAGATTTATATCCGTATAATGGTTTTGATGTTACTGGGCACTGGCATCCAAGTGAAATGTTGAATGAAACTTGCTAATCATAAAACTATTAAGCATACAAGCTGGATAACATGAAAATTTAATTTTTTTCGGAAGGGAAAACAGTAACACACTTCCAAAGTAAATAGAATGAGGGTGAAGCAAGAAGGGAAAGGACAAACACTTAAAGGGGACACCAAACTCTTCAAGGGAACAATATATGAACAATTTACTCAGCTTTTAGTGACACCTTATTCATTTGTATGTGGAGGCTGAACAAATAGTTTTACCATTTTTTTACAATTGCATGTTTTTTTTCCCTTACTGTTATTTTCAACAATGATCAAGCATATCATTGTGCAATAACATTCACAAAACATGTAACATACTCCTAGCTTGCATCACCGAAAGATTTTATTTGAAGCCAACTTGCAGGGTTGGGAAGGTCAACTTAACTGGAGCAAGGCAACCCAATAGCTTTCCCGTTTTAAAAAAACTAAAACCAATCATATTGTACATGACAGTGACTTACCCTCCACTGTTTTTTTTCCTTAGCATTTCTGTTTGGGATTCTTCCTAATCTGTTACAGCTTTCATTCTCCTCCCCTGATCAATCCTAAAGCCCTATTATTTAAACCCTTGCACCGTTAAAGGAAAATTACATACACAGTATACATTATGTGAATAACCAGATTTCCTATAAGCAGTAAAACAGTACCAAAAGAAATAATCACTATGGTGCACGTTTGGGACATAAATACCCTGTGTGGTGTATTCAGAGACAAGTAGATTTTTACCTATTAGTGGGAAAAATATTTAATATCAAAATGAAAGCATAAATTGCACAATTTTATAAAGCTTATAATTAAGCCAGCTCATGAAAAAGTACTACTCACCCCAAATGCAGTCAACTTCATTCTTCAAATCATGTTTTCCCTTCATGCATGAGTATTTATCCATGTCATAGCTCACAAGGTAAATTAATTTTGCCAAATCACATCATCTCATTAAGGGACTTCCACATTTTAGAGACCATCCCAATGCAAACTCCTTTTTTTTTTCCAGATGATGACTGAAGATACTTCAAGCACATAAAACAGGGCTCTTAAACAGGAACCATTTTCTTGGGGGAGGGAATGGGTCAAACACTTACAAGCCTGTTACAATGTCAATTTCACATTAAGAGAAGAAAAGAACTGCTGTGCACAGGTTGTGAAAAATATACTTCCTTCCACAGTTTTCTTCTCTCTATATCCCATGATGGATCAAACAGTGAATCTCAAAAGGAAGGGAACAGAATGAGACAGCTTGCTTGATTAAGCTCAGCAGGGATTTATATAAGCTCTACCAAACCAAGTATCTTTAGCAGTTGCCAAATCCAAACAGGAGTAGCTGAAGTATGTGAATTACTGTACATGATGCTGTAATATTCTAAGATATTTATTTAAAATTAAAATTGGCTCATCTGGAAATGTTTGAATCAATGTTGGTAGAAACTTGGGATGCTTAAAACTGAATTTTCAGTGTTCTCTTATATAAAAGTAGCGTGGCGCACATTCACAACTATGCACCGAGATTCTTGACAATTTCCAAAGGAGTGCTATATTTTCCTTACTCAGAACCGTCAAGTTATTTGTCAGTCATTTTAGACTTGTAGTACTTCAGTAAGAGAGAATCGACTAGGTCTGTGATAACCACATTGATAAGCAGAAATGTTGGCGAGAGAACTGGAAGGCAATGCATGGCAGAAAAAAAATTGAAGTGTACATACTCGTTCTCTCTTCCAAGGATTCAGCAAAGTGATAAAGTGGATCCTGCCGGCACAATATCAGGAGTGAAAAAATTCCTCATCATCACCAGCCAGACACCGAAAGAGGCTAATTCTAGAACATCACTTCTATTCTGCTTCGGAAGTCCAGCAGGTTTGTCCCTCAAGTTGGAAGCATTAGCTTCAAAAGCCACCAGATTTGAAAATGGTTACAGACTGTTGTACTTTTAGTCAACAGCTTCCAAGATTTTGTAGCCAGTCTTGCAAATCAACACTTACTGACCAAGAATGATGTTTCTTTTCTGGAACAAAATGATCACTCTTAAAAAATAAAAATTCCCTGGTGTTTGCTTTCCTTTTCCTCATCTTTTTCTCTCATGGGTTTGTCAGTTATAGCTGTTGTTCTCATAATCTTAACCCTCGCACTTTTAGTTACTCATTTTGCTGGTCTCCCTGTTGCTTTTACTTCATCACCTTCCCTTCTTTCATACTTTCCATATCTTTATACCAAAATCAGTAATGTTTCACCAAATTTATGTCCATATTACAAAACTAATTTCAGAAAAAACCTGGACATGCAAATCTTTACTGCACAACTAAATGAGTATACCAACAGATATTACTGGGAAAACAGCTGCAAATAATTTCAATAACATCTAATCGACAATTTTAGTTACAACAGGTATCAATCTTACTACAGTGGTGACTGGAACCATTTTGAAGTTAGTACCCACACCCTGAACTGGTCAGATGGCTTTAATTTCTTCATTACTACATACCAATGGCTTCTCAGAGAAGCTCAATATCTCGGCATGGAAACCAACAGAAAAACAGGCAGCTGTTGCTACTGAGTAGTTTTCAGCACATAGGCTGTACTCTACTCTTCGGAAGTTTGATACAGGCTGTCTATCTCAGATTTGAGTGCTTCTTTATTTGGGGCAATGAATTTAAGGCATAGAAATCCAAGTATATTTTACTATGTTCTACAACTAGTTTAACTGGAAAAACAATATTTTGTGCTAAATTATTGCAAGGCCAGTACAGTGTTATGTAGAACAACTGGCTGGCATCTAGTCATTAAATACTACTCCACAGTGCTACTCTACATATAAATCAGGGGAGGTGGTAGTGTAGTGGTAATGTCACTGGACTAGTAATCCAGAGCCCAGGTTAACGCTCCAGGGACATGGGTTCGAACCCCACCACGGCAGCTGGTGAAATTTGAAATCAATTAATATATCTCGAATTAAAAGCTAGTCTAATGGCGACCACAAAACCATTGTTGATTGTAAAAACCCATCTGGTTCACTAACGTCCTTTAGGGAAGGAAATCTGCCGTCCTTATCTGGTCTGGCCAACATGTGACTCCAGACCCACAGTAATATAGTTGACTCTTAAATGCCCTCTGAAGTGGCCTTAGGGATGGGCAAGAAATGCTGGCTTAGCCAGCGACGCCCACAGCCCACAAACAAATAAGAAAATTACATCTCTGTGACATCAATTTTGTGTCACAATTCATGAATTACTTACACTGTTTATATGGGTAAATGCAGCCACCATTTGCAGAGAATAAGGCCTTATAAACAAGTATGACAAATGACTAGTTAACTTGTTTTAATGTCTTTGGCTGAGAGGAAAAGGCTGGACAGACGGTAAGAACTCTTCAAATAATGGCAGTGGAAAGCTTTCCATCCACCAGAACAGAGATACGACTTTGGTTTAACATTTCACTGAAAAGATGACACCATATGACAATGCAGTACTCCTCAGTACTGCAGTGACATGAGCCCAGATTGTGTGCTCCAGTTAGGAACTGGGCTTGATCCAAACACCTTCTGGCTTAAAGACGACAGTGATGCCAATAAAGCCAAGTCAATACAACAGCCAAGGCCAAACTTATCAAGGTATTCAAATCGTTAACTAATTCAGGGAATTTGTGTTTAGTATTCAAATTAAGGTTAGCATTCAGCATTCAAACTGTTCGACAAGTAAAATGGAAAGCCAGCTACTGATGGACAATGAGGGCGTAATGCCACAAAGGGAGGGAGAGAAGAGCAAAACAGCAGTCTCAATGAGCTCTAGTCAAGGGATCCTCAGGTAATATCTTCTATGCAGCTATACTAGTGGTGCGAACCGATCTGAATTAATTATTCCTCAATCACAGAAGGTGAATACTTCCGGATCATGTCACTTATGGGGCCTCAATAGCTTTTTTGGGGGAAGAGGTGGGGGAAAATTATATTTAAAACAGCTGTCTGATGAATTTAATTAATCTTACACCTGTCTAATTCAGACCCCAAAATTTGTCAGTTTTCTGCTAAGTTGATGATTTGGTTCCAGAGTCTTCTGAATACAGTACTGACATTACCTAGAGTCCAATACCAGTACTCTCGTGGTACTGGCAATCTGATAAGTGGGTACAGTTTGATCAAAAAAGGTCAACCACTATGGGTAATCCTTTAACTTATTGAGTGTGTAAAGATTTTGACTAGTGTGTTGTCGTGGGCTTTTTGAAGGATTGCTTCCCATCCTTGTGAGAATGGGGAAAGAAAGCAAATCTATGCAATGACAAATTGAACATTTTCCAGACGTCGGTATAAAACATTGAATCCAAAAACAGCTTTTATCAAGCCAAGAAAAGTGCTTTGAACTTATGGAAGGCACAATTAAGGTAACAGGAAATATCTTCCTGTAACACATGGAGATTTGGAACCCAAGAAATGAAAGAAGTTTGACTCTGCATTGAGAAATTACAAAAAAGTGAACTTTTGAACATTTTGTGCCCACTCAGAAAATGGTCACAGTGCTGCCAAATTTCAGAGGACTTGCCAAAAGGTACTAAATTGAAAAGCAACAACACTGGCATGGATGATACAAACACCACAGGTTTGGAAAGTCACTTAATGAGATGCTGCCATGGTCTATCAGAGGGAAAGACCCCAAATTACCACAAGAGCTATTGAGACATTCTGGTGAACATTTATGGTATAAGTCAAGAATTTTTTGTATCATCTAACATGAACATGTGAACTTACCAGGAACAAGTGATTATTTCTAATGCTACTTTGCAGCACTTTTCAAAAATATTTCTACTGCACCCTTCCATAAGAAAACAAAAACTGTAGGGATGTACACCTAATGAATTCTGTACTTTTTTTTTGTTATATCAAATATCTATATACTGAATAATCTGCAGCAGAAATTATAAAACTTCCTAATTAAATGGGAGTCCAGTCCTTTCAAAAAGAATGTAAACCACAATTAAAATTTTCAACAATAACACTTTTTACAACAAAATCAAATGTGTGCACAGTACTGTACCACTCACTTCAATAAAGGTTTCCACGTACATTAATCTTCATGGTAGTTTTTTAAAAATCATCTAACAGTATCACAAAGCCAAAGCAGACTCCAGTCACCTGGTTAAGAAAGAATCCCAAACAGATGTTGGAAATGATCTTCTCTTACTGTAGCTACGCAACTGGATGTTGGACTGCAGACTTCAGTACCAACTTAAGCTTTCTTTTAAATAAATATCTTCAATGGTAACATTTCAGAATGCTCCACTTATTAACTAAAAGGGGAAGAGAGGACATTAGCTTCGGCTTTCCAGTTTGCCTTGTGACAAAGTGCTGAGTGCTGAAAGGAAACCAGCCTTATATTTAGGTGTGCATTACACACCACCCTCTCTTGAGCATGGTCCTTTGGAGAAATGCATTTTCCAGGTACCAAGTTGCACCATATACTGATGTTTCAGAACATTAACATGAAAAAAATTGAGACCCAAGGCCCAGTAGCTTCATAACATATGCTCTAAATGCCAAGGTGGAGTGCATAATTTCTGATGACGAAAAATCAATTCCCCTCTTCTTTTAACTGATCAGCAATGTCAATGGGTTACAAGTACTGCACACCACTTTGATTTCACCAAGTCCAAAATATTACAGTTTCCACCAGCAATCTGTTCATGAATTTGAGAGGCATACTATAAATGACAACTGCTTTTCAATGAACTTAAACGGTTGTCAGTTGTCAATAGACTGACAATAATGAAAAGATCCTATGCAGTATTTCACGTTGCTAAGACGTTCCAAAGAGTATCTGGAACAAATTAAGACCCAAATGATGTTTCCACAAGTCCAACAAGAGCTGTTGTTTGTCAGAATTATACTTTATAAAGCAATTTTTAAATTAGAGGTCACTCACCTTCACAGAATGAACAGTTACATCACACAGCGAACACAAATGAGGGAACATTGTTGGCAAGAAA
The DNA here is from genome assembly GCF_036365525.1 of Heterodontus francisci. NCBI lineage: Eukaryota > Metazoa > Chordata > Chondrichthyes > Heterodontiformes > Heterodontidae > Heterodontus > Heterodontus francisci. The sequence goes on from NC_090382.1 coordinate 34,657,522, forward strand.
CCATGGTAATCGTTTATGTTGCTCAGTGAAGGAGATCCTCGCTTTCTCTCAAAAAGAGACCTTTCTTGCCCACGGGAAGGAGAGGGCCCCATTTTTCCATAATCAGAATCATACTTATACATTGGCTCAGACATACGTATATCATCTCTACGAAAGTCATCACCTCTTAATCGTTCAGGCTCATAGTCTTTCCTGTCATAATATCTAGAACTCGACTCTCGAGAAGAACCATGGTCATAATTGACCACTGGACCAGCGTCAGGATCACGACCTTCAAAATTACTTCGAAAACGCCTTTCTTCCTCCCATTCATTACGGGAGGTTCTGAAGGAACGGTCTTCCCGAGGAGAACTGTCACCTCTGCTGTAATTCAAAGAAGTTCCTTCGTCATTTCTTTTCCTTTTAAGCTGCATAAGAATGTCTGGCAAGGATTCAGGAGTAAGCTTGTCCTCAGGATAGCGGCTCAGTTCATCCAAGTCCCTGGATGAAAGGCCAAAGGTAGCTAAAATATTACTGGCCCTGTCCGCATCAATCCGTTTCTGAACAGCAAGTGAGGCTTGATTACGACTGCCTACATCAAACAAAGAAGGCAAACCACTGCTGGATCGAGAGGGCCCACCACCTGAAGACATATTTTGATGTCCTTGTCCCATACCTTGTAGGCCCACTGCCTGACCCCGTCCAAAATTCATATATCCACCCATTCGTGCATCCTGGTTCATTCTCCCAAGATTTGCATGGATATTTGCAGACTGGGCTGCAGGAAAGAATCCAACATTCTGACTATCTTTCTTCATGCCACGACCGTGATCCTGCTGGGCTCTACCCAACGACATTCTGGCACAAGAGAGAGTCTAGTTCAAAACTGGCAAGAGCAGGATAAAATAATTCTTCAGTGGTTAGTAGATAGCCTTTGCTGGCTCTGTAGAAAGCTGTTTCGCTATCTAACTTCGTCTAACAGATGGCTGATGCGAGTAATGGCACAGATTCCTCAGAAAACTTTGCCAGGCTGAAAAGTTAAAACAAAAATGTTAGATCAGGGATCTCAAGGCCTCTAACGGACCATGCATCTCGATCCATCTTCAAAGTCAGAAGTCCAAAACTGGTCTGTAGAAAGACAGTTTAAACAACAAGATCGAATGCAACATTTCATAGTTGCATGCAAAATCCAATGCAGTGGGATAATTTCTTTGTACTTTATACAACCTCCTAAAGAGAAACGATAAGAATCTCAAAAGGCATGTCAGTAGGAAAACATGGCCAGTGCCAACATCAAAAATGGTAACTGGCCACCAAACCATTTCAAGTAAACAAGAATTTCCAACCCAAGTTTATAGGATATATAAGTCATTTTGAAGATCAATAATAAATTTATTGTAACATTTAGAAAAGTACTTTTGTAAAAATTAAGATTTTGTAACCATTCCCAGAAAGGGAATTAACACATGGATTGGATGTGTTGTAAGCCACTGAAAAAGCAAGAGGTGGTGTGTGCATTCTAGCACTCATTTCAGACTTCAATAAAGTGATTTTTTTAAACTAAAGGACCGATAAATGATTTAATGACTCATTCTGCAAAGATGGGCCTCTTGAACATATTGTTCAGAAAGTAGTCAGCAATCTAAATTAACTGGTAACAAAAAAAAAGTGTGCACATAATTCAAGGCATACACAATAAGGGAATAAAGCCAACAAGTCTTAAAACAGCAACTGGTTTGCAAGGAATAGCTGCAAGTGCTGAAATGTAACTACTGTGCATCCAACCCAAATCAGAACCGTTTGTTGGATAATTACATTTATGACACTGACGGTCAGCACATTTTCGCTTGAGACCACTTGCGAGTGTTTTCCCCATGAATTTCTTGTACCAGCTGAAAGTTAAATGTGGAAATGTAATTATAAACATTACCCATCCTAGAAGTTGTCTGAAATGAAAACCTGACCTCTGCATGGGTTTGAAAACCGACCCAAAATTTCAAGACTAAACAACACATCCTACCTTGCTGATCCATGCTTTTAAGCACCAAGTGCATATGCACTAAAAAGATGATAAGGCAATGAGAAACAACCAGCAGTGTATTTTTCTGGACCATTGCCAGAACATAGAAAGATCTGAATCCAGACACCACCAAAACAAACTAAGTAACAGCGCAGTCTTTGTGGCACTATTCTTCAGAGCAAGGCACCTTGGTGTGATGTGGAAAACATTTGTATTTTTAAAAATTGTACATTTTGGATGCTTTGGCACACGCTACAGTACTAGAAATGTTATTTTCATTTCAGGGATTGAAGTCACGGAATGTTGAAGTTCCACAAAAATAAACTGTCTGTACTGCAAACACTAGGCTCCAAATCTGAATGACTTTTTCTACCAACTGGAACATTAAAAAGCATCGGTTCCATTCTGTCCTTCGCACATGGTGTCAGAGCATGGTGAATCCCTATTATATGCAACGTTACAATGATCAAAAAAGCTTTGTACAAGACTTACCTGCTACAGGACCAGCTGTTATCACTAGATTATCACTAAAGAAAACTGAGATTTGATAATTTTCCTAACAAGATTGCATGTGTGACTGAAAACAACTGCAGAAGACCCATCAACCACTAGTCATGTGAACAACGCAGAATGTGATTCAAATTTTATTTAAGTCAAAAGAAAAGCACAATTAGTGGGATGGCTCCTTTCAAGTGCTGGTGGAAGTTTTGACCAAGCATGTTTAGGCAAGTATACACAGCTGGATTCTCACTCTGCACATCTTTTCAAGTTAAAAAGATGAAGTAATTAAAATTATATCATTTTGATTTTAATCATTAAGTTTACATACATTATAATTCATTTTTTCAAAGCAAAATTATATTCAGATGGGTTAGAAGCAAACTATTAAGAATTCAGCAATTTTCAGGACAAGGATTTCTATTTTTATAAAAACCTGTGAAATACTCAGCTACAAATTAAATGTTCTATTGGAAAAGATGACCATCAAAATGCATACATTCCAAGAAACAGATTTCCTTAAAAGTGCAATAACATTGTTCACATTGCCCAAATGCAATTCTTAAAATTTATTTCATAATTGTTTGCCTGTCAGTACTGTCCTCGTTACTTGATGTACGTGGTGAATGAGAACATTTCAGTTGTTCTGGGCAGGAATATCTCAAATAAGTGGAGATATTTTCCTTTTCACCATTAAGAACATATTTGAGAGGGAAATGAAAGTACTTGTAATATAATTTTCTGTTCAATTAAAACAAATTCTTTTTATTTACTATACCTGGGGAAATGCAACTATATTTTATCGATTGCTCAGGATCTTTTGCAGACCTGTCATATTATTTCAGATCTTGAATCCACAAGAAAGCCATTGATGTGGGGGAGAATCTATCAAGTGTCTCTGACTATGGGAGCAGGTATTGGTATCTAGAAGAAAGCACTGGTATCCAATACCAAGTGGAATGTCAATTTCCTTTTCCACAGGAAAATATCCATTGTTCATGTTAGCAGACCTGTTCTCTTCCAGATGGAATAAAAAAGGCAAATCAAGGCAGATCTCCAACAAGTTTCCATAATTGATAAATGGTTCTATTTAACAGGTTAAAATACATTGGACAGCTCTACACAAAAAGGCCAGCTCCCACATTACATGAAACTAAGTAGTTGATTGATTAGAACCTTATTTTGTTCAATGTAGTTTTTCCCCCAATAATACATCTTGACAATGTTATCAGAATTATTTTGGTATATACACGTTGGTACATAATGTTATATAGCTGCATTAATGAAGGGTTCCTTATGAGCTGTTTGGTCAAATCAGAATGCAAAATCAGCCATGACAGTTCCTCCTGTGTGCACCTCCAAGACACCATCTATAAAAGTGGGACTGAGGACAGCTGATAAATATTCCAACCTGACTTTGGAACATCTGAATCACAACCTCCAGTGGTACCAAGACAAACATAAGAAACTTGCAATAATTCTTTAACCCTGTCTACCACTGATTCCAGAAAATATAGTCTCCATGAGCAATATCAATAAAGATCAACTAGGCAAGATAAATATGGGCTCAAACTGCCTTAAGGAAGGAAAACACACATTTAGACAGGGCCCATCATGGGAAACATTTTGTGCACAGCAAAAGGGGACCTTGAGCTCAAAATTTTTGATACTTTTTTTCTTACTCCAATATTTCTTACTCTTTTCTCCCAACCACAGTTTACATTAACTAGCTTTAAAATCAAAATCTCTCCTTTTTGTCTTCCTTACATTGACATTTGTCCCAAATGCTCATTATCCTCTATTACTAAGAAAATTAAAGAAGGAAATTTAAACAATCCAATTGAACTATAACTGCCATCGAAGACAGCATGCAACCCTGATCATCTTATAAAATCCCATTAGGGCTATTGAAACTACTTAAACAAAACTGGGGCCTAAATTTAAATTTATTAGGAGACCTTCTGTTTGCCACCTCCTATACCCACAGGTAGGTTTTTCTTTTCAAAGGAAAACTTTAGGATTCAACTTTATTTTGTCATAGCCATCTATGACAACAAAACAAACTTAGACTGCTAGCTGAATGTGCATAGGAATTCCCAGAAAGCTCCCAGACCCCTTTCCAGCCAACAGCCACCCAATTGGTATTAATAAGGAGTTCGTATTGGAGAAATTAATGGGGGCTGAAGGTTGATAAGTCCCCAGGACCTGATATTCTACATCCCAGTGTTTCAAGAGGTAGCTATGGAGATAGAGGACACATTGATCATCTTCCAAAATTCTATAGATTCTGGAATGGTTCCTGCAGATTGGAAAGTAGCAAATGTCACCCCACTATTTAAGGGAGGGAGAAAAAACAGGGAACAACAGACCTGCTGGCCTTACATCAGCAGTAGGGAAAATGCTAGAATCTATTCTAAAGGATGCGATAAACGGACATTTTGATCATAATGATCTGATTGGGCATAGTCAACATGGATTTATGAATGGGAAATCATATTTGATGAACCTGTTGGGGGTTTTTGAAGATGTTACCAACAGAATTGATAAAGGGGAGTTGGTGGACATAGTATACTTGGATTTTCAGATGACTTTTAATAAAGCCCTCCACAGGAGGTTGGTTAGCAAAATTAAAGCACATGGGATAGGAGGTATATACTGGCATGGAAAAAGGATTGGTTAATAGGCAGAAAAGAGAGTAGGAATAAACGGGTCATTCTCGAGTTGGCAGGCTGAGACTAGTGGGGTACTGCCACAGCTATTTCGGCCTCAGCTATTCACAATATACATCAATGATTTGGATGTGGGAACCAAATGTAGTATTTCCAAGTTTGTGGATGACACAAAACTAGGTGGGAATGTGTGTTGTGAGGAAGATGCAAAGTGGCTTCAAGGGGATTTGGACAGGCTACGTGAATGGGCAAGAACTTGGCAGATGGAATATAATGAGAAAAAATGTGAGGTTATCCATTTTGATTGGAGGAACAGCTGTGCAGAGTATTTCTTAAATGGTAAGAGATTAGAAAGTGTCAATGTACAAAGGTATCGGGGTGTCCCTGTCAATAAGTCACTGAAAGCTAACATGCTGTTGCAGCAAGCAATTCGGAAGGCTAATGTGTATGTTAGCCTTTATTGCAAGAGGATTTGAATACAGGAGTAGTGAAGTCTTGCTTCAATTGTATAGAACCTTGGTTAGACCACACCTGGAGTACTGTGTGCAGTTTTGGTCCCCTTACTTTAGGAAGGATATTATTGCCATAGAGCGAATCCAGCAAAGGTTCAACAGACTTGTTCCTGGGATGGCAGGACAATCCTATTAAGAGAGATTGGGGAAACTGGGCCTGTATTCTCTCGAGTTTCAAAGAATGAAAGGTGATCTCATTGAAACCTACAAAATACTTAAAGGGATAGACAGGATAGATGCAGCTAAGATATTTCCTCTGGTTGGGGAGTCTAGAACCATGGACACAATTTCAAAACAAGGGGGAAGCCACATAGGACAGAGATGAGGAGAAATTTCTTTACTCAGTTGGTTGTGAATCTTTGGAATACTCTACCCCAGAGGGCTGTGGAAGCTCCATCATTGAGTATGTTTAAAGCAGAGATTGACAGATTCCTAAATACCAATGGCATAAAGGGATATGGGGACAGTGTGCGATTTGGGCACTGAGGTGGATGATCAGCCATGATGGTACTGAATGGCAGAGCAGGCTCGATGGGCTGAATGGCCTACTCCTGTTCCTATATATGCTTGTCATCACAATTTTAAAAACATTGCATCAATATTTCTCTATTTTTAGCAAATGTTAAAATATTAACAATCTCTGAATACTAAAAACAAGCACAAAACATAGATGAAATTATGAAAGGAATCAGTGCCTAGAACTGGATTTTGCACTGAATGTATCAAAAGTGGGAGCAGATTTTCCCTTCAATTAGAAATTTAACCTAGAATACTGTGCCATTGTAACCCATGCTCAGGTACACACAGAGTGGATTGTCAAGGAAACTATGAGTAAATGGGTCAATGTGCCAGTTACAAAGCAATTCATAATTCCCCTGTTCCCCTAGCTTTAGACAGACTTATTTTCATGCTTACCAATTGTAATTTGAAACAAAGCACAAGGCCTGGCCTATGATTTTCCTTTCTAGTCTAAGGAAAGCAGATCGTTTCCACTTGGCAGTATCATTGGAGGTGGAAAAGCACCAAGATTAGGAATTATTTTATCTGGGTGTTGAGGTATAGAAGCCCAATTTCTGTAATACTAATCCAATCAAAATTGTACTGTTTAGAACACCCATTTTAGCGTTAAAGTTTTAAGAGGCTTTAACAAAAAGATGTATTTTTCTATAACAATGTGGAATGTGTGGTGATGCATTTTGGAAGAATGAGGAAAGGCAATATAAACTAAATGGTACTATTTTAAATAGAGTGCCAGAAGAGAGACCTGGGGTTTTACACATACAAATATGTGAAGGTGGCAGGACAAGTTAATTGGACTATTAAAAATACATATGGAATCCATGGCTTTATAAATAGAGGATAAGAGTACAAAAAGTAAGTTATGGAAAACATTCATAAATCACTGGTTCGGCCTCAGCTGAAATACTGTGTCCAATTCTGGGTAACATTTTTGGAAGATCTTGGAGGAAGTGCAGCAGAAATTCAGAGCTTAAAGGGTTAAATTACAAGGACAGGTTGTATAAACTCAGCTTGCGTTCCTTTGAATATAGATTAAAGGGTAGTCTAATTGAGGTATTTAAGATGATCAAAGGAGTTGATAAGAAGGAATTTCCATTGGTAGGGGAGCCCAGAACAACCAGCCATCACCTTAAAATTAGAGCTAGGCCATTCAGGGATGATAAAAGTATTTCTTCACATAAGCAATAGAAAATTGGGTCTCTTTCCTCAAAAAGTTGTTGAGGCTAGGTCAAGCGAAAATTTAGAAACTAATAAGACTTTTGTTAGACAAGGGTATTAATGATTACGGACCCAAAGTGGGCAGATGGAGTTATGATATAGATCAGACATAATCTAACTGAATGGCAGAACAGGTTCAAGGGGCTGATTGGCATACCCCTGTTTCTATGTTCCTTGGAGAAGGCACAGAGGCGATTTACGAGGTAGGTACCATGGGTGAGAGATGTCACTTATATGGAAAGACTAGAGAAGCTGAAATGTTCTCAAACAGCAGAGAAGGTCAAGGCGAGATTTGAAAAAGGTGTTTAAAATTATGAGGGGCTTTGATAGAGTAGATGGGAAGAAATTGCTTCTGCTGGCAGGAGGGTCAGTAGCCAGAGGGCACACATTACTATATATTATACTAGGTTATCGTTTTTGAGCTGGCACAGATATGATGGGCCAAGTGGCCTCTTTCTGTGCCTTAAACTTTCTCTGATTCTGTTCTACAGAGGGTTAGTAGCCAGAGGGCACAGATAACTGGCAAAAGGACCAGAGGGGAGGAGAATTTTTTTTTGAGCAGCAAGTTATTAAATGAAGTGCACTGTGTGACCCGGTGGTGGAAGCAAACTCCATAGCAACTTTCAAAAGGGAACTGAATAAGGGGAAATAATTGCAGAACTTTGGGGGAAAAGCAGGTGTGTGAGACAAATCGGTTAGCTCCTTCAAAGAGCTGGTACAGGCATGCTGGGCTAAATGACTTTCTCCTATGCTGTATTATGCAAATGGTTAGTATGCAGGTTCAGCAAGTAATTCGGAAAGCTAATAGAATTTTATTGTTTATTGTGAGGGGAATTGAATACAAAAGTAGGGAGGTTTGCTTCAATTATACAGGGCACTGGTGAGACTACATGTGCAGTACTGTGTGCAGAATTGGAAGCAATTCAGAGAAGCTTTACCAGAATACCTAGAATGGGCAGGTTGTCTTATGAGGAAAGGTTGGACAGGCTAGGCTTGTATCCACTGGAGTTTAGAAGAGTAAGAAGCGACTTGACTGAAACATACAAGATCTTGAGAGGTCTTGACAAGCTGGATGTAGAAAAGATGCTTCCCCTTGTGCGAGAATCTAGAACTAGGGGTCACTAGTTAAAAATAAGTTGTCCATTTAAGACGGAGATGAGGAGAAATTTTTTCTCTGAGGGCTGTGAGACTTTGGAACTCCCTTCCTCAAAAGGCAGTGGAAACAGAGTATTTAAATATTTTTAAGGCAGAGGTAGATAGATTTGTCCTAAGCAAGAGGGTGAAAGGTTGTCGGGGATAGGCAGGAATGTGGAGTCAAGGTTACAATTAGATCAGCCATGATCTTGTTGAATGGCGGAGCAGGCTCGAGGGGCCAAGTGGCTTATTCCTGCTCCAAATTCCTATGTTCGTAATGACAATTCTTATCCCCTTTTAAGCCTCTGCTTTGAGGATTCATGCCTCTTTCACCTACCTAGGTTTTAACTTAGTCTACCACAGTCACTTTCATTGCCTTCAAATATTCTTTATTATACATGAACAATAACCAGCTCAAAAACCATAAAGCACCTGCCATACAGGGCAAGAATACTGAAGTTCTCTGCACATAAAGTGCAGTTTACCAAACTTATTCATCGTTAAAGTGAATTTATTGAACATTGGGTATGGCCATTTAAAAAAATACTAAAATGTGTAATTTTATTGGTGTGATTGCACTGTTATTCATCATAATTCATATGCTGGATCCTTTATCAGCCCCAGACACACTACAGGTCTTTGCTGCACTCAAAACTCTGCATTCAAACTCAATGAATAGCAAAATATGAAGTCAGGAAATAAATTTACAAATCTGTTGACAAAGATCTATCACCACCATTTCAACATAATGTAATAGTCAAGCATGAGCAAAAATGGCAGAATGTGTAAGAGCATGAAAATTTGCAAGATATGCAAGAAACCTTATATGGAGAACTCCATAACATCTGAATCCCTTGCCCTGAGCTTGATCAATTTCTCCCTCACGATCTTAATTTCCTCACTAATCTCTCAACCTCTCACAGTAAATTTGTGTCTCCCCTGCACTTTGCACCTCCTTTATAGTATCAGTTAAAATCAATCCTTCATTGCCATGGTCCTCTCCAGATTCTTGTCAACATCCTCAAAATTTGGTTACTATCCAAAATCATAATCTTGTATCAATCATGGCCCATTTATCACAAATGCTGATCTCGGTTCAATTTTCTTATTCCATCTTTCCTTTCAATTTTTTTGTTTCTCATTAACTCTTCCATTTCAGTTCTTCATTTACCCACCTCCTCTTGATTATAGTACTAACCAGTTCACCTTCCACTTGTGTATGGACCTTATTTTCATGCTCCTACATTTTCTTACCCCCTCTGCTTTTACCAATTTCCTCTCATCCCTGGACAGTAGACTTGCTGGGTTTTTTAAATTCTTTCACAGGATGTGGGCATCACTGGCTAGGCCAGCATTTATTGCCCATTCCTAACTGCCATTGAGAAGTGGTGGTAAGCTGCCTTCTTGAACCCCTGCGGTCCATGTGGTGCAGTTTCAAGTCAGAGTGGTGTATGGCTTGGAGGGAAACTTAAAGGTGGTGGTGTTCCCATGCATCTTCTAGGTGGTAGAGTTCACGGGTTTGGAAGGTGCTGTCGAAGGAGCCTTGGTAAGTTGCTGCAGTTCATCTTGCAGATGGCACACACTGCTGCCACTGTGCATCGGTGGTGGAGGGACTGAATGTTTAAGGTGGTGAATGGGGTGCCAATTAAGCGGGCTGCTTTGCACTAGCTGGTGTTGAGCTTCTGACTGTTGTTCGAGCTGCACTCATCCAGGCAAGTGGAGAGTATTCCATCACACTCCTGACTTGTGCCTTGTAGATGGTGGACAGACTTCGACGATTCAGGAGGTGTTACGAGCCGCAGAATTCCCAGCCTCTGACCTGCTCTTGTAGCTTCAGAATTTATATGGCTGGTTCAGTTACATTTCTGGTCAACGATAACCCCCAGGATGTTGATAGTGGGGGATTCAGTGATGGCAATACCACTGAATGTCAAGGGGATATGATTGGATTCTCTCTTGTTAGAGATAGTTATTGCCTGGCACTTGTGAAGCACGAATGTAACTTGCCACTTATCAGCCTACGCCTGAATGTTGTCCAGGTCTCGCTGCATATGGACATGGACTGCTTCAGTATCTGAGGAGTTGAGAATGGTGAACATTGTGCAATCATCAGCAAACATCCCCACTTCTAACCTGATGATGGAGAGGAGGTCATTGATGAAGCAACTGAAGATGGTTGGGCCTAGGACACTACCCTGAGGAACTCCTGGAACTGAGATGACTGACCTCCCACAACCATCTTCCTTTGTGCTAAGTATGATTGCAACCAGTGTAGAGTTTTGCCCCTGATTCCCATTGACTCGGGTTTTGCTAGGGCTCCTTGATGCCATACTCGGTCAAATGCTGCCTTGATGTCAAGACCAGTTACTTACAGCTCACCTCTTGAGTTCAGTTCTTTTGTCCATGTTTGGACCAATGCTGTAATGAGGTCAGGAGTTAGGCGGCCCTGGTGGAACCCGAAAACCCACAAGTACTGACTGCTCTTCAGTATCCCACCCAAGTGGCAAATTATTCTTGTGACAGCGTGGATAGTATCGATGGGCAATTTGACTGCAAACAGCATCACCTGGCATCCATCTACAGTCATGTTGCAACAGGGGTTACTGGATAGCACTTAAAAGTTGAAACTTTGACTGTTGTGTCATCTCCTTAGACTAGGGTGTTGAAGTTGATTGTCGTGCTACAACTGATAAAAAATCATCTTGGCCAGGAATAAAAACCTTCTGCTCTGTATTGCTAAATACTACTCCTTACTCCACACCCTCTCCTTCCAGTGTCCGAATCTCCCCTCTTCCTCCCATTTTAATTCTCCATTCTCTTATATTTACAATGAACCCCACTCTTTCTCTGGTTTAATTCCCTCCTCCAATATCTGCCAGGTTTATTTCCACCTGGTTTCTTCTCCATCATTTCAGACTCGGGATCATAATATAAAAATTAGAGCCAGATCTTTCAGCAAGTCAGGAAACACTTCCACAGGCAAACAGTGATAGAAGTTTGGAACTCCCTTCTGCAAATGGCAGTTGATACTCAGGGATACGGGTAAAATGTGAGTATATGGAGTAAAATAACAGATGAGATATGCTCCTACTGGATGGCAGTACAGGCTCCAGAGGCTAAATGACCTACTCCTGCTCCTCAAGCTGCCCCGCTCATTTCTTTTTTTCCCGTCTCTCATCTTTTCATTCATTCATGGCCCATTTCCATTTGTTGTACTCCAATTCCTTTTTGACGAGCATTTTCTATTGCCTTTTGTTTAATTGCCTCTGTACTATCTCCTCCCCATCTTCATTCTTATCCACCTCCCATCGCTATTTGCCTTGCTGCATTCTTTATCACACTTCACTTCGCTAAGGCATATTACTGACCTCGTTAGATTGGTTAGGCTGTATAAGAAAGAGTAGGGATAATGCGTATGTCCTCGAATTGGAAGGACGTGGCTCATGGTGTCCCAGAAGGATTTATGCTGAGGCCTCAACTATTCACTATACTTATTAATGACTTAGATAATGCAATTCACCTTGAAGGACAGGGGCAGCAGATGGATGGGAACACCACCATCTGCAAGATCCCCTCCAAGCCACACACTATCCTGACTTGGAACTATATTGCCGTTCCTTCACTGTCGCTGGGTCAAAATCCTGAAACTCCCTTCCTAACAACACTGTGGATGTACCTGCACTGCATGGACCACCGTGGTTCAAGACGACTCACATCCCGTGAAAAGAATTTAAAAAGTCATATATCCAAATTTACCAGTGACACAATGATTGGTGGAATAGTTAGTGTGAACGGAAGCATTTGACAAAAAGGCATTGACAGATTAAGTGAGTGGGAAAAACTGTGGCAGATGTATTTCAATATAGGCAAGTGTGAAGTTTTACATTCTGGACCAAAAATGGACAGATGCAAGTATTATTTAAATGGCGAAAAGCTAGGAACAGTGAAGGTCCAGAGATTTAGGGATCCCTGTATACCAATCACTAAAATGTAAGCATCAGGTATAAAAAATAATCAAAAAGGCTATTGAAACATTGCCTTGATAACTAGAAAGTTGGAATATAAAAAGGGGAGAAAGTTTTGCTACAGCTATACAGAAGCCCTTGGTTAGACCTAATCTAGAGTACTGTGTCCAATTCTGGCAACACACCTCAGAAAGGAAACAATGTTGTGCAGATTCACCAGAATGTTAACAGGGCTCCATGGGTTAAATTAAGAGAGACTCTCTCAACTAGGTTTGTGTGTTCTGAATATAGAAGATTAAAAGGTGATTCGATTGAGGCGTTTAAGATTTTGAAAGGAATCAACAGGGTTGAGGGAGTCCAGGATCAGGGGACATAACCTTAAAATCAGAGCCGGGCCATTGAGGAGAAAAATGTGGAAGCACTTCCGCATCGAAACGGTGGTAGACGTGTATGGAACTCTCTCCTACAAAATGTAGATACTAACCCAATTAATAATTTAAAAAATGAGACTGCTAGGTTTTTACTAGCTAAGGATATAAAAGTAACTGGAAACAAAACAGATGGATGGAGTTAAACACAGATCAGCCAAGACGTTAATCAATGGGTTCGAATAAGTTGAATGGCCAACTCCTTCCCGTTTCTCTTTCCTTCCTCTCCAACATACTATTATACTATTCGTTCCACACCTTTATTTCTCAGTCTCCATTCCTTTCCCCGACATCAACTGCTCATAAAAAATCCCTCCTCAGCTTCGTTTCCCCGCTGCTGATCTTCTAGCTCTCACTCATGCTGTAGCTATGCTGTTATTACTCCCCCATCCATTTATTCTATCTCGCAGCAATTTCTTACTCCTTCCCGCTACCGTCTTTAAGCCCCTCCCCATTCCTCTTTTTCACAAAATGTTTTTTTCTGGGGTAAAGATATACTTTATTTTCTCGCGCACCCCTCCCCCTTCCCTCTAATATCCCAGGGTTGTGTCGCCTGCTGCCAGCTATATTATTTTCTCTGTGGTTTGCTGAAATAATTTTCCTTCAATACAAAATGGCGCCGACTGCAGCCGCGAAAATAACAAACTCCCCGTCCCAGAGTCAGCCAAACATGGCGGCTCCGGCTTGTTGTTATAGAGGCGTTAATCTGGCCGAAAGCATTTCTCTGCCTCCTACATTAACCTCCATGACCGCTAAAGTCGATCCAGCGATCACTTTCCCCTCGGTTTCTACTCCATTTCATTTCGCCATTTTCATCCCGCTTTCTTACCTGGAGCAGCGCGTCTTCCCGACCAAACGGTGTGCGCACGCACAGCTCACTTCGGCCCACCCCCACGTGGCGACGAACCGTTACGCGTGCGCACCTCACTCACAGCCAGGAAGCCCGGCTTCCGGCACAAGACGGTGCGCATGCGATTCCCACTCACGCCTGAGACGGGTTGCAGTGTTCAGACAATGGAAGCATGCGCTTGTCCGGCGAGCATCCCAGCATGCACCGCTGCTTGGAGGGCGGATTTTGGTCCCATCTAACTTCAATGAAGAACGTGTCTGTTGCTTCTTATTGTTGGTGATGATTTCAAAGCACACTTTATTGTGAATCTTGCAATATTTAATCAAAAAAGGCTGCTATGATTTATTTCAGAATCACAATGTTCTCCAGTTCATGTAATTTTATTACACTTTGGTATGTGCAGAATTTAAAAATAGAATTGTTTTATTACCCCAGCATTTTATTGCTGATTTTAAAGTGTATTTTTGTTCCCATTAACCCACTGGCTTTTCCCTAATTTCAGTTTCACTGAAGTACTTGAGCCCAAAAACCAGGAAGTGCTGAGGGAATACATTAATACAGTAATACATTTTGAGGGAATACAGTAAAGTATTAATTGGGATGCTGTGCTTTGAACAAGACCAGAGCATTTTCCCCAGTATTCTGGCCAATATTTCCTAACAAAAACCCCATAGCTAAAGTAACATTACAAATTCTGTGCTTGTGTCAGTCACATTAAAACGAATATAACATAAAAATTAAGAAAATACTTATCAAGACTTTTTACAAAAACATAAATAGATACAGGAGTAGGCCACTTGGCATTTGAGCCATTCAAGATGATCATGGTTAATCTTCTACTTCAAATCCACCTTCCTGCATTATCCCCATATCTTTCATTTCCTTAGTACCCAAAAAATATGTTAAATGACTGACCATCCACAGCTCTCTGAGGTAGAGAATTCCAAAAAATTCACAAACTTTTGTATTGCCTTATCTGAGAAATACCTTAACCAACAACTCAATGAGAAATATGGCAGCTGTTTTGCAGAGAGCAGAATCTCCTAACCAGCAATGAGATGACTGCTGATTTTGGTTGAAGGAGGAATGTTGGACTGGGCAACTCCTTGGTGTCCTTCAAATCTTTTGATTTATTCATTCGTGCAATGTGGGCATCACTGGTAAGCCCAGCATTTATTGCCCATCCCTAGTTGCCTTGAGAAGGTAGTGGTGAGTTCCCTTCTTGAATTGGTGTAGGTACACTCACAGTGCTGTTAGGGAGGGAGTTCCACGATTTTGACCCAGCGACAGTGAAGGAATAGCGATATATTTCCAAGTCAGGATGATGTGTGGCTTGAGGGGAACTTGCAGGTGGTGGTATTCCCACGTTCCCTTGTCTTTCTAAGTGGTACAGTTTGTGGGTTTGGGTGATACTATTGAAGGAGCCTTGGCGAGCTGTGGCTCAATTGGTAGTACTGTCATCACTGGCTCACAAGATTCTGGGTTCAAGCCTCACTCTAGGGCTTAAGCACAAAAAGTCAAGGCTGATGCTCCAGTGCAGTACTGAAGGAGTGCTGTGCTGTTGGAGCTGCTGTCTTTCGGATGTAATGTTAACCTGAGGCCCCATCTGCTTCTTTGGGTGGATCTAAAAGATTCCATGGCAGTATTTTGAAGAAGAGCAGGGGAGTTTCAATCGACATCACAAAAACAGATTATCCACTCATTGCTATTTGTTTGATTTTGCTGTATGCATACTGGCTGCTACATTTCCTGTATTACAATAGTGACTGCATTTCAAAAAGTACTTCATTACCTATAAAGTGCTTTGAAACGTCTGGTGGTTTGTGAAAGGTACAGTATAAATGCAAGTCTTTCTTTCTTGTGGATGCTACACACTGCAGGCACTCTGGGCTGTTGGTGGAGGGAGTGAATATTTGAGGTGATGGATGGGGTGCTGATCAAACAAACTGCTTTGGCCTGGATGGTGTTGAGCTTCGAGTATTGTTGCAGCTGTATTTATCCAGGCAAGTGGAGAGTATTCCATCACACTCCTGACTTATGCCATGCAAGTGGTGTAAAAGCTTTTAGAAGTTAGGCGTTGAGTCACTCGCCACAGAACAACCCGTCTGACCTGCCCATGTTAGCTGATATTGTTAATGGTTCAGTCCCCTCAGGGACTGTTCCTCTCTCCTTCAAGCTGTCGTCATCACCCTCTCCAAAAAAATCCTTGACCCCTCTATCCTTGCAAACTACCTCTCCATCTCCAACCTCCCTTTCCTCTCCAAAGTCCTTGAATGTGTTATCCCCTCACAAATCCTTTCCCATCTTACCCTGAACTCCAGGTTTAAATCTCTTCAATCAGGTTTCCACCCCTGCCATAGTATCAAAATGGCTCTTACCAAAGCCACAAATAACATCCCACATGACTGTGACAAAGGTAAACTATTCCTCCTCGTCTTTCTAGACCTGTCTGCAACCTTTCACACGGTTGACCACACCATCCTCCTCCAACACCTCTCCATTATCATCCAGCTGTTTGTGAACACATTCACCTGGTTCCAGCTTACCTATCTAATCGTAGCCAGGGAATCACTTGCAATGGTATGCCATCCCACTACTGAACTATTACCTCTGGTGTCCCTCAAGGATCAATCCTTGGTCCTTTCCTGTTTCTCATCTACATGCTGCCCCTTGGCAAGATCGTCTGAAAGCACAAAGTTAGTTTTCACATGTATACTGACGCCACCCAGCTCTACCTCATCACCGCCTCTCTGACTCGTCCAGTATCTCTAAATTATCAGATTGCTTGTTCAACATCCACTACAGGATGAGCAGAAATTTCCTCCAACTAAGTATTGGGAAGACTGAAGCTATTGTCTTCGGTCCTGACTACAAGCTACGTTCCCTCACACTGACTCCGTGCCTCTCCCTGGCAACTGTCCAAGACTGAACTAGACTGGTCACAACCTTGGTGTCATATTTGGCCCTGAGATTAGCTGCCACTGTACTCCATTTCCACTCCATCACTAAGACCCCCTATTTCCAACTCTGCAACATTGCCTGACTCTGCCTGTGCCTCAGCTCATATGCTGCTAATGTCTTATTCATACTCCCGGCAAACCTCCCACATTCTACCCTCGATAAATTTGAAGTCATCCAAACTCTGCTGCCTGTGTACTCACACCAAGTGCAGTTTACCCATCACCTCTGTGCTCACTGACTTACATTGGCTCGTGGTTAAGCAATGCCTTGATTTTAAAATTCTCATCTTATTTGCAAAATCCTGCATGGCGTCGCCCCTCCCTATCTGCGCAATCTCCTCCACCCCCATAACCCTCAGTGTTATCTAAGCTCCTCTAATTCTGGCCTCTTTCACTCCACCATTGGTGCTGTCCCTTCAGCTGCCAATGTCCTAAGCTCTGGAGTTCCCTCCCTAAACCTCCACCTCTATTTCTTCTTTTAAGACATTCCTTAAAACCTACCTCTATGACTAAGCTTTTGGCCATCCACCCTAATACCTCCTTATGTGCCTTCGTGACAGATTTTGCTTTATAATGCCCCTGTGCCATTTTATGATGCTAAAGGTGCTATATAAATACAAGATGTTGGTATTGTGTTACTTTTGTAGCCACAGTATTTATGTGGCTGGTCCAGTTAAGTTTCTGGTCAATGGTGATGCCCAGAATGTTGATGGTGGGGGAATTTGATGCTGGTAATGCCATTGAATGTCATCAGGAGATGGTCATTGCCTGGCACTTGTCTGGCACTAATGTTACTTGCCACTGAGCTGAGCCTGAATGTCATCCAGTTCTTGCTGCATGAGTGTGCGGGCTGCTTCTTTATGAGAAATAGGGAGTGGACTTGCAGGTTGATAGGTAAATTGGCCATTATAAATTGTCACTAGGAAAGGTAGGTGGTAGGGAAATATAGGGACAGGTGGGGATGTTTGGTAGGAATATGGAATTAGTGTAGGATTAGTATAAATGGGTGGTTGATGTTCGGCACAGACTCGGTGGGCCGAAGGGCCTGTTTCAGTGCTGTATCTCTAATCTAATCTAAAAATGAACACTGCACTGATCAGCGAATATCCCCACCTCTAACCTTATGATAAAGAGAAGGTCATTGATGAAGCAGCTGAAGATAGTCGGGCCAATGACACTGCCCTGAGGAACTCCTGCAGTGATTTCCTAAGGCTGGGATAATTGACCTAAGACAGCCACAACCATCTTCCTTTGTGCTAGGTGTCAGCTGTAACACAGTTGATAGAACTCTCGCCTCTGACTCACAAGGTTCCTATTTCAAATTCCATTCCAGGGCTTGAGCACAAAAATGAAGGCTGACACTCCAGTGCAGTGCTAAGGAAGCACGACACTTCCAGAGATTTTGTCTTTCGGATGAGATGTTAAACCAAGGCCCCATCTATTTACTTGGGTGGATGTAAAAAAATCCCATTGCACTGTCTTGAAGAAGAGCAGTGGAGTTATCCCTGGCGTCTTGGCCAATATTTATCCCTCCATCAACATAACACAAACAGATTGTCTGGTCATGATCACATTGCTGTTTGTGTGAGTTTACTTTGTACTTTCTGGCTGCTGTGTTTCCTGCATTACAATAGTGAGTACACTTCAAAAAATATTTCATTGGTTGTAAAGTGCTTTGAGATGTCCTTTGGTCATCAAAGGCATTATATAATTGCAAGTCTTTCTTTCTAGGTATGACGTGAACCAGTGTGGAGTTTACCCCTGATTCCCATTGCCTCCAGTTTTACTAATTTTTCAGGAAAACCCTATATGCTAAATGGGAAATATAATTTCATTGGTTGGAAACTCACAGTAGACTTTTAATGGAAAAATCCAACAAGTTATCTTTTAAAAAACTAACAGCCTAAATGGCCACTGCAATTTACATTTGAAACACCGGGAGACTGAACTGGAGACAAAAAGTCTAACAAAGCCCAGCCAGAACAATGCTTTGGCTAAGTGTGTAGATGAGCCAGATGATCCCCGTTAGTGAACCATTCAAAGTCATCCTTGGGCCTGCAGCACCTTGAATTTCAGATAAGATTCCAGAAAAAAAACTCATTAAAAACAAAGGAGTTTGATAGAACCATGTGACTGCTTGCACAGCTCTGAAGAAACTGTAAGTTTTGTAACACAGGCAGCAGACAGGCAGTAGCTGAAAAGACAGCAATGGAGCAGGCTCTCTCTTTTCCCAGAAAATATCAAGAGATCCGGCTGCAACTGGGACCCCCCCGCCCCCCACCCCCACCCAAGCTAACAGACCACTACAGACAGCAACCAGGGGAAGAGAATCAACCACCCCTCTGCCTTCAGGAGCCCTGAGCAAAGCAAGCCAACCACCATGCAAGTGGCCCAGCGAGGACTTCAAGGCTACAATTTCAGCTGAGGACTATTGGGTTTACATACTGTATTTAAATTCTGGACTTTAATTCAACAACCAAATCTGTTTCCGTCAGTAATCTATTTGTGTGTGTGTGACTCTTGTGTGAATGTGTGTGTGAATGTGTTGCGTATTTTTCGTATTTTAAATCAGGTTAGAGTGTTAAGTGTTATAAACTTACCTCTTTCTTGTCTAAACTCAAGAAAACCTGTCTGATTGGTTCTTTTGCAATTACATAAGAGGAACAAGGTCAAACAATCACAGAGGTGGTAATCACAGCCACTGTTTCAAAAAAGGAATAAACCCTGTTGCGGTCAAACAAGAAAAGGAACGAAAGGGGAGCCTGAGACTCCCTCCTCACCTGGCCGTGACATAATGCTGACTTAAATTGTCCTGAATGAGCTGCAGTGTCCTCTAGTTTAATACTGGAAAGACCAAAGTCATCGTCTTTGGCCTCCATCACAAACTCTATACCCTCGCCACTGATTCCATCCCCCTACTTGTTTCAGGATGAACCAGACTTGGGTACAAGAACAAGGGAGTCTTGCTATAATTGTGTAGCATTTTGGTAAAACCACACCTGGAGTATTTTGCGCAGTTTTGGTCTCCATATCTAAGGAAGAATCTCAATGAAATTGATCCGGATGAAACTGACGAGCACAGCTGCCGATACTTTAATCTCCGATCCTGCTGTCTTCACAGTCCAGAGTGTCTGCAGCCACGGCATGCGGTAAGTCCATTGAGGTGAAGAAGGAGCTGCGGGACCCGAGAGAAGTCCTGTGAAAAGGTGCCCCGAACACCCAAAACATCCACGAACGGCCCCCCCGGCCGCAACTTCAAAGCGCCCGCGGGAGATGGCTCGGAGAGCATCTGCAGCGCACTGTCGGCAATGCTGCATGCCTTTATTTAAACCACTGCAAAAAAAAACCCCTTAGCAAATGTAATCACCTCTAAGTTTGTCAAATGATGCTTCACCTCCCGAAGGACGTGGATGAGCTTTCCGGACGTCGATGGTGGGCACTGAGGAAATGGCTTATTACCTGCACCAGATTCCACCCCCCCTCCCCCCCCACCCCCTTTACCCCCCTTCCACCCCCCCCCCCCCCACCCCCGTCCCCTTCCCTGCTCCACCCTCTCAGCTCACCCCCTCACAACCCCGTCCCAGCCCGCCCCCCCCTCGCACCATCTTCACCCTGCACCCCCTTCCCCTGCACCCCCCCCACCTCCTCCCTCTACCCCTCCCCCTTGCATCCCCTCCTCCCACCGGCACCATCCTACACCTGTGTAGGGGCCCCAACAACCCCACTGCCTTGTGGGCGTCTCGGGAGAGACCAAGGCTAAGGGAGTAAACCCTAACAGAAAATCCGGAGCGGAACCCCGTAGGCGGTCATGTGTCACCTTTGGCATGTTTCCGGCAGTTCCTGCAGCCATACTGGTGCCAAACGTCGTGTCCTGCACTCCTTTGGACCCCACCAGAAAGGCCGAGAGGGGGGTTTTGACGACTGGGCAACTCTCAACCTCCATAAATTTGCCCAGGCATGCGCCATGGAGAGGTCACTCCATAGTTGCCTCACAGCGACTGAAACAACACGGAAGGCAGCAGTTACGGGTTATAAGTCCAGATAAATTGGCGTAGAAACTGGGCGCCACGGGTTGCCTTTGTCGGTGGGAGAGGTCATTGCACCTCACTGGACAGCTACCGCCCGCCTCAAACCGGGCAGCCCCCGGTCAATAAGGTTCTGTCCCGCCACAGTCTGCCTGCTTCAATGGGTGCTTGGAGCTCAGGGTCATTGCCCGAAAGGTGGACTGATACACCGCACCAAACAACATGAAAAAAGGAAAGAAGGTACCAGCCCTTCGCTTTGCAAGCTGGAACGTCAGAACTATGTGTCCTGGCCTGTCGGAAGACCTTACACAAATCAACGATTCTCGGAAGACCGCCATCATTAACAACGAGCTCAGTAGACTCAATGTGGACATTGCAGCACTTCAGGAGACTCGCCTCCCCGCGAGTGGCTCTCTAGCAGAGCAAGACTACACCTTCTTCTGGCAGGGCAGGGATCCTGAAGAACCAAGACAGCATGGAGTGGGCTTCGCCATCAGAAACTCCTTGCTCAGCATGATAGAGCCTCCCTCAAATGGCTCGGAACGCATACTGTCCATCCGACTGCTCACCACCTCTGGTCCAGTACACCTACTCAGCATCTATGCTCCAACACTCTGTTCCGCACCTGAAGCTAAAGACCAGTTCTATGAACAACTCCATAACATCATTAGCAGCATCCCCAACACCGAACACCTATTCCTGCTGGGGGACTTTAATGCCAGGGTTGGGGCCGACCATGACTCATGGCCCTCCTGCCTTGGGCGCTATGGCGTTGGAAGGATGAATGAGAACGGGCAGAGACTGCTTGAGTTGTGTACCTATCATAACCTCTGCATCACCAACTCGTTCTTTCACACTAAACCCTGTCACCAGGTTTCATGGAGGCACCCAAGATCACGTCGTTGGCACCAGCTAGACCTCATTGTCACAAGGCGAGCCGCCTTAAACAGTGTTCAAATCACACGCAGCTTCCACAGTGCGGACTGCGACACCGACCACTCCCTGGTGTGCAGCAAGGTTAGACTCAGACCAAAGAAGTTGCATCATTCCAAGCAGAAGGGCCACCCGCGCATCAACACGAGCAGAATTTCTCACCCACAGCTGTTACAAAAATTTCTAAATTCACTTGTAACAGCCCTTCAAAACACTCCCACAGGGGATGCTGAGACCAAGTGGGCCCACATCAGAGACGCCATCTATGAGTCAGCTTTGACCACCTACGGCAAACGTGTGAAGAGAAATGCAGACTGGTTTCAATCTCATAATGAAGAGCTGGAACCTGTCATAGCCGCTAAGCGCATTGCACTTTTGAACTACAAGAAAGCCCCCAGCGATTTAACATCCGCAGCACTTAAAGCAGCCAGAAGTACTGCACAAAGAACGGCTAGGCGTTGCGCAAACGACTACTGGCAACACCTATGCAGTCATATTCAGCTGGCCTCAGACACCGGAAACATCAGAGGAATGTATGATGGCATGAAGAGAGCTCTTGGGCCAACCATCAAGAAGATCACCCCCCTCAAATCTAAATCGGGGGACATAATCACTGACCAACGCAAACAGATGGACCGCTGGGTTGAGCACTACCTAGAACTGTACTCCAGGGAGAATGCTGTCACTGAGACTGCCCTCAATGCAGCCCAGCCTCTACCAGTCATGGATGAGCTGGACATACAGCCAACCAAATCGGAACTCAGTGATGCCATTGATTCCCTAGCCAGCGGAAAAGCCCCTGGGAAGGACAGCATTACCCCTGAAATAATCAAGAGTGCCAAGCCTGCTATACTCTCAGCACTACATGAACTGCTATGCCTGTGCTGGGACGAGGGAGCAGTACCCCAGGACATACGCGATGCCAACATCATCACCCTCTATAAAAACAAAGGTGACCGCGGTGACTGCAACAACTACCGTGGAATCTCCCTGCTCAGCATAGTGGGGAAAGTCTTTGCTCGAGTCGCTCTGAACAGGCTCCAGAAGCTGGCCGAGCGCGTCTACCCTGAGGCACAGTGTGGCTTTCGTGCAGAGAGATCGACTATTGACATGCTGTTCTCCCTTCGTCAGATACAGGAGAAATGCCGTGAACAACAGATGCCCCTCTACATTGCTTTCATTGATCTCACCAAAGCCTTTGACCTCGTCAGCAGACGTGGTCTCTTCAGACTACTAGAAAAGATCGGATGTCCACCAAAGCTACTAAGTATCATCACCTCATTCCATGACAATATGAAAGGCACAATTCAACATGGTGGCTCCTCATCAGAGCCCTTTCCTATCCTGAGTGGTGTGAAACAGGGCTGTGTTCTCGCACCCACACTTTTTGGGATTTTCTTCTCCCTGCTGCTTTCACATGCGTTCAAATCCTCTGAAGAAGGAATTTTCCTCCACACAAGATCAGGGGGAAGGTTGTTCAACCTTGCCCGTCTAAGAGCGAAGTCCAAAGTACGGAAAGTCCTCATCAGAGAACTCCTCTTTGCTGACGATGCTGCTTTAACATCTCACACTGAAGAATGCCTGCAGAGTCTCATCGACAGGTTTGCGTCTGCCTGCAATTAATTTGGCCTAACCATCAGCCTCAAGAAAACAAACATCATGGGGCAGGATGTCAGAAATGCTCCATCCATCAATATTGGCGACCACGCTCTGGAAGTGGTTCAAGAGTTCACCTACCTAGGCTCAACTATCACCAGTAACCTGTCTCTAGATGCAGAAATCAACAAGCGCATGGGTAAGGCTTCCACTGCTATGTCCAGACTGGCCAAGAGAGTGTGGGAAAATGGCGCACTGACACGGAACACAAAAGTCCGAGTGTATCAGGCCTGTGTCCTCAGTACCTTGCTCTACGGCAGCGAGGCCTGGACAACGTATGCCAGCCAAGAGCGACGTCTCAATTCATTCCATCTTCGCTGCCTTCGGAGAATACTTGGCATCAGGTGGCAGGACTATATCTCCAACACAGAAGTCCTTGAAGCGGCCAACACCCCCAGCTTATACACACTACTGAGTCAGCGGCGCTTGAGATGGCTTGGCCATGTGAGCCGCATGGAAGATGGCAGGATCCCCAAAGACACATTGTACAGCGAGCTCGCCACTGGTATCAGACCCACCGGCCGTCCATGTCTCCGTTATAAAGACGTCTGCAAACGCGACATGAAATCGTGTGACATTGATCACAAGTCGTGGGAGTCAGTTGCCAGCATTCGCCAGAGCTGGCGGGCAGCCATAAAGACAGGGCTAAATTGTGGCGAGTCGAAGAGACTTAGTAGTTGGCAGGAAAAAAGACAGAGGCGCAAGGGGAGAGCCTACTGTGCAACAGCCCCAACAAACAAATTTCTCTGCAGCACCTGTGGAAGAGCCTGTCACTCCAGAATTGGCCTTTATAGCCACTCCAGGCGCTGCTTCACAAACCACTGACCACCTCCAGGCGCGTATCCATTGTCTCTCGAGATAAGGAGGCCCAAAAGAAAGAAAGATCTAAGGAAGGATATACTGCCTTGGAGGCGGTACAGTGAAGGTTCACTAGATTGGTTCCTGGGATGAGAGGGTTTTCCTATGATGAGAGGCTGAGTAAATTGGGTCCATACTCCCTGGAGTTTAGAAGATCGAGAGGTGATCACATTGAAACAAAGCAGATTCTGACCGGGCTTGACAGGGTGGACACTGAGAGCATGTTTCCTCTGGCAGAGGAATCTAATACATGGGCACAGCCTCAGGATAAGAGGCCAATCATTTAGGACTGAGATGAAGACTCAGAGGGTTGTGACTCTTTGGAGTTGAATATATTTAAGGCTGAGATGGATATATTTTTGATCTCATGGAATCAAGGGATATGGGGAACAGGCAGGAATGTAGAGTTCAGGCAGAGGATCAGCAATGAACATTTTGAATGTTGGAGCATGCTCAAGGAGCCATAGGTCTACTCCTGCATCGAGTTTTTATGTTCTTATGTACCGGTGACATTCTGCAGGGTTCAGTACAGGATCCCTTGCTTTTTGTGGTATATATCAGGGATCAGTGCTTGGGTCGTAGCTGTTCACAATATATATCAATGATTTGGATGTGGGGACCAAATGTAGTATACCCAAATTCATGGATGACACAAAACTAGGTGGGAATGTGTGTTGTGAGGAAGATGCAAAGTAGCTTCAAGGGGATTTGGACAGACTTAGTGAATGGGAAGAACGTGGCAGATGGAATGTAATGTGGAAAAATGTGATGTTATCCACTTTGGTAGGAGGAGCAGTGGTGCAGAGTATTTCTGGTAAGAGATTAGAAAGTGTAGATGTACAAAGGGATCTGGGTGTTCTTGTCAATAAGTCACTGAAAGCTAACATGCAGGTGCAGCATG
This sequence comes from Heterodontus francisci, assembly GCF_036365525.1. Lineage (NCBI taxonomy): Eukaryota > Metazoa > Chordata > Chondrichthyes > Heterodontiformes > Heterodontidae > Heterodontus > Heterodontus francisci. The sequence goes on from NC_090382.1 coordinate 34,682,647, forward strand.
CAATTAGGAAGGCTAATGGTATGTCAGCCTTTATCGCAAGAGGGTTTGACTACAGGAGTAGTGAAGTCTGTTTAAATTGTATAGAACCTTAGTTAGACCGCACTTGGAATACTGTGTGCAGTTTTGGTCCCCTTACCTTAGGAAGGATATTATTGCCATAGAGAGAGTGCAACGAAGATTCACCAGACTTGTTTCCAGGATGGCAGGACTGTCCTATGAAGAGAGAGTGGGGAAACTGGGCCTGTATGCTCTCGAGTTTCAAAGAATGAGAGGTATTCTAATTGAAATTTACAAAATACTTAAAGGGATAGACAGGGTAGATGCAGCTAAGATGTTTCCCCTGGTTGGGGAGTCTAGAACCAGGGGACACAATTTCAAAATAAGGGGGAAGCCACTTAGGACAGAGATGAGGAGAAATTTCTTTACTCAGAGGGTTGTGAATCTTTGGAATTCTCTACCCCAGAGGGCTGTAGAAGCTCAGTTACTGAGTATGTTTAAAGCAGAGATTGACAAATTTCTAAATACAAATGACATAAGGGGATATGGGATAGTGTGGGAAAAAGGCACTGAAGTGGATGATCAGCCATGATCATATTGAATGGTGGGGCAGGCTCGATGGGCTGAATGGCCTACTCCTGCTCCTTCTGTTCCTATGTTCCTATATCGATGATTTAGAATTAAATGTAGGGAGCATGATTAAGAAGTTTGCAGATGATACAAAAATTGGTCGTCTGGTTGATAGTGAGGAAGAAAGCTATAGACTGCAGGAAGATACCCATTGCCCGTGTGCGTAGCAACAGAGATGACCGTATTTGGGGCTGAAGCGGCCTCAATTCGGGCAGAGAGAAAAACGAGAAGGCGTGAGACACCGAGTGAAAAGGAGAGAACAACATTTATCAACAAGAGATAACTCGAATTCGGTAGCAAGGCGACCTCAATTTAGGCAGAGAGGGAAACAAGGAGACGTGAAACAGCAAGTGAAAAGGAGAGGACAACATCCACCACTTCCAGTCATTACTCTTAGTAATGTAAGGTCAGTGAGAAATAAGATGATGAGATCCAGACCTGTGCAAGACTTTTATCAGAATTCAGGGAGTCGAGTTTGCTTTGTTTCACTAAAACCTGGTTAACTTCGGACATCTCAGACATTGCAATTGATATTGATGGATTTGAACTATTATGCCAGGATAGATCCGCTACTGCTACAAATAAATCTCAAGGAAGGGGCATATATATGTATGTGAATAAACATTGCTGCCAAAATTTTCAGGTTAAGAAACGTATTTACCTTGATTACATCGAATTACTTTGTGTGGCTTTTAGACCCTTCTGTCTGCCCCGTGAATTCAATCAACTACACATCATTCTGGTATATATTCCACTGGATGCTAGTATAGCAGAGGCAGCGGGAGGTGTTTTTGAAACAGTCCAAGAAATGGCTGCTCCTTCTCCAGATTCACCCTTCAACATTAACAACAACAAGAGCTAAATGCTAAGGGAGTAAACCGGACAAAATCTGGAGTACAGTCCCATTAGGTAGTTGATGTTTCCCTCACGTTAGCACCTTCTGGCAACTCCTGCAACCAAATAAGCCCCAGATATATAGGCTTTCGTCTTTCCTCTGGACACCAGCCTACGAGGTCAAGAAGTTGGGGGGGGGGGGGCGGGGTGTACTGATGCTAGGCAACTCTGCACCTCCTAAAACCATGTCTAGGCTGCACAGCAAACAAAGAAACGTAACCGTTCGGTTTGAAAGCTGGAATGTGAGGATCATATGTCCTGGAATGAAAACGATCCACACTCCACAGCAAGTGTACGAAAGACAGCCTTGATTGACCGTGAGCCACACAAGCTTGGTATTGACATCGCCATTCGACAAGAAACCAGATTAGCCGACACAGGCTCTATTCGAGATGCTAAGTACACCTCTACTGGCATGGAAAGAGTGCTGAAGATCACCATGAGCATGGTGTAGGCTTCACAGTGAGCAACTGGCTGACACAGTCAATTAAGCAACCAGTAGCAACCTCGAAGCGCCTCATCTTCCTGTGGTTACATCCGATGGAGGCATAGTCAACATCATATGCGTCTACGCACCAACTCTGAACGCCAGCATCTCAGATAAAGAGCATTTCTATGACTTCCGAGGTGACATTCGGAGGATCATCCTAAATGGCGAGAAGCTATTCATCTTGGGTGACTCCAACGCACGTGCTGGGGTAGTCAGTGATTCATGGCCAACGTGCCTCAGTTGTCATGGGGTGGGCAAGATCAAGAATAACAGACAATGCCTTCTTGAGCTTTGTGCCCTGAATGAACTCTGCATCACCAACACCTTGATCCAGGGCAGGCAATGCCAAAAGGTATCATGGCAGCACCCAAGATCTGGTCATTGGCACCAACGAGACCTAGTCATTATGAGGAGGCGTAATCTGCCCAGTGTTCCTCACACCCGCACCTACCATAGCGCAGATTGTGACACCGACCACTCTCTCATCATCAGCAGAGTGAAGGTGCACCCTCAAAAGTTCCACAGCTCCAAACACGACGGTTCACCACACATCAACATCCCTTACATAAGCAATGATGCCAAATACCAGCATGTCGCATTGACGCTAGAATGTTTGTTACCCACCAAAGCCTTAACGGGAAGCACCCATTTTGGCATCGATGAAGGTTGGAAGTCACTAAGTTCAATCATCTTTGAAGCAGCAGAAGCATCATTTGGTAAAAGTGGAACCTGCAACAAGGGCTGGTTTGAGACCTACTCAGTTGAGATGATATCTGTCATTGATGCAAAAAACAAAGCCTACATGATGCACAACATAAACCCAACAGCTAAGACACTGCATGACCTGAAAGTAGCCAATACAGCCATGCAAAGGAGGGGGAGATACTGTGCAAACCAACACTATATCAGTTTATGTCAAGAAACCCAAACTGCATGTGACAAAGGAAATCTATGAGCTATGTACGAAGGGATCAAGAGGACACTTGGCCCTGCCATCGCCAAAGTTGCTCCTCTGAAGTCAGCAGATGGTGAAGTACTCAGTGACAGAAGTAAATAAATGTCCCGCTGGGCTGAACACTACTGTGAGCTGTATTCCTGTGAGTCAGACATCTCCCAGTCTGTGCTCGATGCTCTTCTGCAACTTCTTGTCATGGATGAGTTAGATGAAGAACCCTCATCACTGGAGCTCGAGAAGGCCTGCCTTCCTGCCGAGCAAACTGAAGGGCAACCAGCAAGGATGGAATCCCAGCTGAGCTGCTCAAGCATGAAAGTCCCATCTATTGCTTTACCTTTATGACCTTCTCCTTCTCTGCTGGAAAGTAGGCTCTGTTCCACAAGAGATGTGTGATGCCAAAATCATCACACTTTTCAAAAACAAAGGCGACAGAGGAGACTGCAACGATTACAGGATCACCTCACTCCTTAGTGTCACAGGGAAGGCCTTTGCTAGGGTCAAAGTTAATGGACTCCATTTACTTGCAGACTGAGTGTACCCGAAAGGACAGTGCAGTTTCCGTGCTGGCAGATCTACTGTGGATATGATCTTCTCCATAAGCCAGCTACAAGAGAAGTGTAGGGAACATAGTATACCCCTTTACCTTACTTTTGTTGATCTCACTTAGGCATTTGACACCGCCAGCAGAGCAGGGCTCGACAAAATTTAGGGAAAAATTGGCCGTCCACCAAAGCTCCTCAATCTCATCTGCTCCTTCCATGACAATATGCACTGCACTGCACAGCTTGATGGCTCCACTTACAACAGTTTCTGAGTGAAGAATGGAGTGAAACAGGGTTGTGTCCGAGCCCCCAGTCTATTTGGCATCTTCTTCTCCATGCTCCTGACCTAAGCCTTCCCTGCAGATATGAAAGGAGTCTACTTGCACACCAGGCCAGATTCCAAGCTCTACAATCTATTAAGGCTGAAAGCGAAGACAAAAACACATCACGTCCTGATCAGAGAATTCCTCTACGCTAATGATGTTGTGCTCATCACTCACATGGAAACTCAGCTACAAAGACTCATGGACTTTTTTTTATTCATTCATGGGATGTAGGCGTCGCTGGCTAGGCCAGCATTTATTGCCCATCCCTAGTTGGTGGTGAGCTGCCTTCTTGAACTGCTGCAGTCCATGTGAGGTAGGTACACCCACAGTGCTATTAGGAAGGGAGTTCCAGGATTTTGACCCAGCGACAGTGAAGGAACGGCGATATAGTTCCAAGTCAGGATGGTGTGTGACTTGAAGGGGAACTTGCAGGTGGTGGTGTTCCCATGCATTTGCTGCTGTTCTCTTTCTAGTCGGTAGAGGTCGCAGGTTTGGAAGGTGCTGTCTAAGGAGCCTCGGTGCGTTGCTGCAGTGGATCTTGTAAATGATACACACTGCTGCCACTGTACGTCGGTGGTGGAGGGAGTGAATGTTTGTAGATGGGGTGCCAATCAAGCAGGCTGCTTTGTCCTGGATGGTGTCGAACTTCTTGAGTGTTGTTGGAGCTGCACCCATCCAGGCAAGTGGAGAATATTCCATCGCACTCCTGACTTGTGCCTTGTCAATGGTGGACAGGCTTTGGGGTGTTAGGAGGTGAGTTACTCACTGCAGGATTCTTAGCCTTTGACTTGCTCTTGTAGCCATGGTATTTAAATGGCTACTGGTCAATGGTAACCCCCAGGATGTTGATAGTGGGGGATTCAGTGATCATAATGCCATTGAATATCAAGGGGAGATGGCTAGATTCTCTCTTGTTGGAGATGGTCATTGCCTGGCACTTGTGTGGTGCGAATGTTACTTGCCACTTATCAGCCCAAGCCTGGATATTGTCCAGGTCTTGCTGCATTTCTACACTGACTGCTTCAGTATCTGAGGAGTTGTGAATGGTTCTTAATATTGTGCAATCATCTCGTCCCTTATTAACAGTGCTACCCCACCTCCTTTTCCCTTCCGCATATCCCGCCTAAATGACGAATATCGCTGAATATTCAGTTCCCAGGCCAGGTCACCCTGTAACCACGTCTCCATAATGGCAATTAAATCAAACCCATTCTGATCCTATTTGATGTTTGTCTTTGTCTCGTCTGCCTTCCAATTTCGCTTACTACTTCTCTACTCCCTGTTACCAGTTTTGCTTCCCTCCAATCTGAGCTCCCTCTTAGGTTCCCAACCCCCTGACAATTTAGGGCACAGTATAGTTAGGGGGATAGATACTGTTCTCTGCAGCTGAGAGCCTGATGCCGAAGGCGCTGTTGCCTGCCTAGTGCCAGGAAGAAGGACATCTCATGGAGCTGGAGAAGAACTTGGAGTGGAAGGGGAAGGATCCAGTTGTTGTGGTTCACAAAGGTACCAATGACATAGGTAGGACTAAGAAAGAAGTTCTGTTCAAGGAATTGAGCGGCTAGGGGCTAAATTAAAAAACAGTAATCTTTGGATTACTACCTGAGTCACGAGCAAATTGGCATAGGGTAGACAAGATCAGAGAATTGAATGCATAGCACCAGTATTGGGGAAAGAGGGAGGTGTTCCTTGGGATGGGCTTCATTTGAACTGCATTGGGACCAGTGTCCTGGCAAATTGTATAATTAGGGCTGTAGAGAGGGTTTTAAACTAAATAATTTGGGAGAGGGTTCATATGAGGGGAAATTTAGAAAATTAAAGAAAAAGGACAAAGCAATAGTGCATGGTAGCGATATGGGTAGCAATAATGTGACAGGAAGGGATGCAGAGTACAAACATAAGAATGCAACAGCAAATTGGATCAGAGTAGGGAAAAATGGTTAAAAGACAGAATTGAAGGCTGTTTATCTGAATGCGTGCAGTATTCACAACAAGATTGATGTATTGATGGCACAAAAAGAAATAAATGGGTATATGATAGCCATTAGAGAGACGTGGTTGCAAGGTGACCAAGGTTAGGAACTGCATCTTCAAGGGTATTTGACATTTCAAAAGGATAGGAAGAAATAAAAAGGAGGTGAGGTAGCTCAGTTAATAAAGGATGATATCAGTACAGTTGTGAGAATTGATCTCATTGTGAGGGATCCTCTGGGCAAGAATGAGCATAACAATGGGAATTTCACATTCAGTTTGAGGGTGAGAAACTTGGGTCTGAAACTAGTGTCTTAAACTTAAACAAAGGTAATTACAAAGGCATGAAGACAGAATTGGTTAAAATAGACTGAAAAAAGGTTACTAGGTAAGATGGTAGATAAGCAGTGGCAGACATTTAAGGAGATATTTCATAATTCTCAACAAAGATATATTCCATTGAGAAAGAAGGTCTCCACGATAAGGATGAACCATTTATGGCTAACTAAGGCAGTTATGGATGGTATTAAATTGAAAGAAAAGTCATACAATACTGCAAAGATTAGTGGTAGGCCAGAAGATCGGGAAAACTTTAGAAACCATCAAAGGATGACTAAAAAAGTAGTAAAGAGGGAGAAATTAGAATATGAGAGTAAATGAACAAGAAGTACAAAAACAGACAATAAGAGCTCCTGCAAGTATATAAACAGGAAGAGAGTAGCTAAAGTAAACATTGGTTCCTTAAAGGATGAGACTGGGGAATTCATAATGGGAAACAAGGAAATGCAGAGACTTTGAAATTTTGTATTGGTCTTCATGGTAGAAGACACAAAAAGAATCCCAATAATAGAAAATCAGGGGGCAAAAGAGAGGGAGAAACTTCAAACAATCACTATCACTAGAGAAAAAGTACTAGGAAAACAATTGGGACTAAAGGCTGACAAGTCCCCTCGACTGATGTATCCTAGGGTCTTAAAGGAAGTGGCTGCAGAGATAGTGGATGCGTTGGTTGGAATCTTCCAAAATTCCCTAGATTCTGGAAAGGTCCCAGCGGATTGATAAACCTCAAAATGTAACAGTTCCGAAGAAGGGTCACTGACCCGAAACGTTAACTCTGCTTCTCTTTCCACAGATGCTGCCAAACCTGCTGAGTGGTTCCAGCATTTCTTGTTTTTATCTCAAAATGTAACATCCCTTTTCAGGAAAGGAGGGAGACAGAAAGCAGGAAACTAGAGCCCAGTTAGCCTAACGTCTGTTATTGGGAATCCATCATTAAGGATATTTAGCAGGATATTTAGAAAATAATAATACAATCAAGCAGGGTCAACATGGTTTCATGAAAGGGAAATCGTGTGACAAATTTATTAGCGTTCTTTGAGGATGTAACAAGCAGGGTGGATAAAGGGGAATCAGTGAACGTCACAGAGTTATAGGCCGGGATTTTATGAGTGCCACATTGTTCCCGACAGCAGGACCAGAAGTTGGCATAACTTCCACTTACGCTGTATTTTCCATTTCACATGCGATTTTATATGTAAATGAACCGTGCGACAATGGGCATGCGAGACATGTGGGATCATGCGGTGGGGATGGCCTTTCATTGGTGGAACCCGCCATCACTGGCCCAAGCACCATGATCGCCACAGATATAAAAAATTCTGTGCTTGCAGCCTCAAGGATCATCACCCTTCCTTTCATGTAAGTATCTTCAGATTAACCTAAATTGAAGCTTTTACTTAATTCAAAATGCTTTGCCTCCCTTATTTTGTGGAAGTCACCACCAACTTCACATAATTTATTTTTCCTACAGCATAAGTGAGTCAGATGTCAGCCAGTAGGCAGAGACCAGCCCCATGGTTCAGTGATGCCTCCTTGCAGGTTCTCCTCCAGACTGTCAGGGAAAGATGGGAAGTCCTCTTGCCTGCAGACGGAGAGTGAAGACTCTCCTGCCTGACCAAGGCGGCCTGAATGGAGGTAGCAGAGGAGTTCTTGAACCGTGGAGTGACATGCAGAATCTGGGCGCATCAATGACTTGCTCAGATCAGCGAGAGTAAGTGGTCTTGGCCAAGCAACTCCGTTGTTTTCTTCCCTGGCTCCATGTCTTTAAGGCAGAGGGTACACAAGGAATGCAGAGCAGCCTTGGTGCCATTCACTAAAAGATTGTGCACCAAGATGAAGATTGGCTTTGTTTATGTGCTTGGATATGTTGTGCGAAAGCCACTGCAGTATGAGTGATGTTGATGCATGTATGCAATGGTTGCGATGCATCTTTTGCCGTGTCATTAAATCTGCACTGTCTTCTGCAAGATTATTGCAGCCACAACCAGCGCCACCATGCTAAAATGGGAGGAGGGGTCCCTGACGTCAGGGTTCTGACCATGGCTGAGGAGGAGGTGTCAGAGATCACGAGAGAAGAGGGAGGCAGGGCGTGCAGAGATAGCGAGGCAGGATCCACAAGGTGTAAGGACTTTAATGCCAGGGTTGGGGCCGACCATGACTCATGGCCCTCCTGCCTTGGGCGCTATGTCATTGGAAGGATGAAGTGTCATCTCCACTCTTGCAGCCATATGTGGACACTGAAGGAAATTGTGTGAATTCATGTGCATGAGATGTTTAAAGTGCCCCTGTTTGTGTCTCCACTGCAGGTGCCCACACTCGAGTCGTGGAGCATCACGTGACCCAAGACTCCCCCTCTGGGAAGGAAGAAGAAGCCGGTGATCCAGAGGGCACCGTCACCTGCCTCTTCTTCCAACTCCATCACCGCAGATACATCCACATAGTCCGCGGGGGATTTTAAGATTAAAATCTGGGTCACAAGCTGGTGGTCACGACACAGACATGTCCCAGCATCTGAGGGAGCATGTGCCAGCCAGGTACACTGACAATAGGAGTACTGCCGGGGACCAGGCCTCGGCTCAGCCCCACGCTCATGAGGATCTTCTGTTTGTAGCTACAAGAAGGCATATGGAAAATATGTCGGAGGTGCCCGAGGTCATGTGTGGCTTTGCGCGTGCCATGGAGGAGTCCATGAAAGCCATCGAGCTCTGTGGCTTGAGCACTCGAGCCATATACCATATGACCTGCACTCCATCACTGTTGCTGTGAGCTCCATGCAGTAAAGTCTAAGTGAGAGGCTGACAAGGAACCTGGACCTTCCTCCAGGCGACCCTTCCCCTCAGGGAGACAGGCAGATGCTATCATGCACACAGATGGAGAAGGAGCACGTGCCAGCTGTCCCCAGCCTTGCTGACAGGACACCCCCAGGGTAAGTGGTGTCTCGTCCTCCCCCCCCCCCCCGACATTGATCCCCTTACCTCCAGCACGCGAGCACATGGGGGATACTCAAGCACCATTGCTGCAGACCTCAGTAGGATGGAGCCATCAACGCCCCGTTCCTCCAGAGGATGCCCACCACAGTCATCCACAGCAACAGGGCAGCGCACTGAGCAGACTGCCTCCACCTCACCTGCTTATGTAGCACCTAGACGTAGTGGGAGAAAAAGAAAATAAACGGTTTTGAGCACGAAGGTGGCACGGGTGATGTACATATTGTGAGAATAGAAAAGATTTTTCAATACATCTTTATTTCATTTAAAATTTGATCCACTCTTGTAAATCTTTTGCTTGGTTTCATATGGACAAGGATGTTCTTTGGGGGGCCTATGGCAGGAATGTATTGATACTTGCAAAGCATCTCAGAAAATGACCATTTCTCATTCAATTTTGAGCCTTCAGTCTTCAATGATGGTTGTTTTCCTAGTGATGATTAATCACTTTTTCCACTACTTTCATGCCTTACTTTTGTGTTTCTGCATTCATAAGTTAACTCTGCCTGCAGTGGTGTATAGTTACATCCATCGTAGCCCGCAGATGATTTCAAATGTCAATCGCATGAAAGTGCAGCAACGCTTTGTTAAGATTGCAGCGATGAATAAGGGAATTTCTGTGGGAAATTTTAATGTTTCTTCTCCCAACTTTCCTTCATGATGTGGATTATTGTTGGCTGAAACGTGCATCAATAAGGTTCTCCCTGATGTCAATTGCATGTCTCTCCATGGCCCTCATATCAATGAAGGCATCATTGGTATTGTCGTCCTCCTCCTCCTCACCCTCTTCATTGTCATCCTCATCTGAGGAGGCCTGCTGTTCCTCCTTTTCCTCCTGCTGCAGAATGTTGCTGCTTCTAATTGCAAGGTTGTGCAAGGCACAGCACACAATGATTATTCGTGACACCCTCTGTGGCACATACTGAAGAGCGTCTCCAGATCAGCCAAGGCGGTGGAATCACATTTTCATCATTCCAATGGTGTGTTCAATGATGGCTCTAGCAGCTGCATGAGAAACATTGTACCTCTCTTCAGCAGTGCTTTGGGGATGACACACTGGTGTCAGCAACCATGTACAAAGTGGGTAACCTTTGTCATCCAGGATCCATCCGTCCACTTCGGCTGGCTCCTCAAAAGCTGCTGGCAGCTGGGAGTTCCTCAAAATGTATAAGTCATGACAGCTCCCTGGGAAACGTGCACAAACATGCCTGATTCTTCTCCTGTGGTCGCAAACCAGTTGCACGTTTAAAATGTGGAAGCCTTTGTGATTCACAAAGACAGCAGGCTGGTCCCAGGGAGCTCTAATGGCCACCTGAGTACAGTCAATCACCCATGTTCTCTTGGGAACCTAGTGATGACGCCGAAGGTTGCAGACCTTGCTGCCTGGTTGTCTTCGTCTACAGGTAAGTAGGTGAAATCATTGGTACCTCGAAAAAGGGCATTGGTCACCTGTGGGTCACAGACTGTGAGATGCAACGTATGTCACCATGGGAAGACGAGCAAAGGGAGAGACTAAGGAGCGCTCTTTTCTCTCAATTCATGATGCCTGAACACCAGTAACAGGCAGAACAGGAAGGTGAAGATGCTGCGACTGATAACATCCAGGAACACCCTTATCGAAAACGGGCTCTGGGACATCATCACATCCTCAGGACAAGGACAAATTACCTACAAATGTCAGAGCGGCAATGCCAGAGACACCTAAGGATGTCACGCGAAATGGTCACAGAAATTTGTAGGATCCTGCAGCATGACCTGCAGCCACTTGGCTTCGGTGGCAATCCATGCCATATGCCCTCAAGGTAACTATTGCACTCAATATTTTTGCATGGATCCACACAGATCGATTTAGGCTCAGAAGTTCAAAAGGATCTTGACAAGCTCAATCAGTGGGAGAAAAAGTGGCAAATGCAATTTAATGCAGGAAAATTTAAGGTATTGAAATTTGGCAGAAGCAACGCTTACGTGGTTATGCACTGATCGGGAGAGAGATCTTGGGGTTTTACGGGATAGGTCACAAATTTTCCTAGGCTGTTGTTAAAAAAGTAAACAAAATGATGGAATGCATAGCAAGGGGTATGACATAAATCGAGAGAGATCATGCATTTCTGATCTCCTATTCCAAAAAGGAGTTATTGGAGGAGGCATACAGAAAAGGGTTAGACAGTTGATCACAGAAGAGACTGACACATGAGGAAATATTAACTTCCCTTCTTTTTTGTCCTGAAAAGAAAAGATCTAGAGGGGATATGATTAAAATGCTGGAAAGGAACTTGGAGTGGGAGAGGGAGGATCCAGTTGTCATGGTCTGTGTAGGTACCAACGACATCAGTAGGACTAGGAAAGAGGTTCTCCTTAGACAGTATGAGGAGCTACGCATCAAATTGAAGAGCAAAACCTCAAGGTTCTCCGGATTATTACCTGAGCCACATGCCAATTGGCACAGGGCACATAAGATTAGTGAAATGAATACACGGCTCAAAGACCGGTGTGGGAGAATTGAGTTTTGGTTTGTGGGGCACTGGCACCAGTACTGGGGAAGGTGGGGGCTGTACCATTGGGATGGTCTGCACCTGAACCATGCTGGAACCAGTGCTCTAGCAAACCGTATAACTAGGGAAGTAGAGAGGGCTTTAAACTAAATGTGGGGGGGGGGGGGGGGGGGGCGGGGGTGAGGAATCAAGCCTGGGTAGACGTAGAAAACCAAGGGGTAGCATCAAGGCAGGAGAGCAGAATGGTAATATGGGAAATGAAAGTCAGAGAATGGCAGAAAGTGACAGAGAGAAAAAAACTAATAAAACACCAACAGTCAAAATAGATGTTGCAAAGATCACAAAAAGACAAAACTAAAGGCTCTGTATCTGAATGCACGTAGCATTTATAACAAATAACAAAGTAGTCGAATTGATAGTGCACATTGAAGTAAATAAATAAGATCTGATAGCCATTGCAGAGACATGGCTGCAGCATGACAAGGATTGGGTCCTGAATATTGAAGGGTATAAGACATTCAAGAAGAATAGGAAGCTAGGTAAAGGTGGCGGGGTAGCAGTCTTAATCAAGGATGGCATTGGTGCAATAGTTGGTTCAGGAGATTAGGATGTAGAATCGGTTTGGGTGGAGATGAGGAATAGTGGGGCAAAGAAGTCACTAGTGGGAGTGGTCCAGAGGCCCCCTACAGTAACCATAATGTAGGACGATGTATAAAAGAAGAAATATTGGGTGCTTGTGATAAAGGGACGTCTGTAATCATGGGTAATTTTGTTATTTTTTATTCGTTTTTCATGGGATGTGGACATCGCTGCCCAGACCAGCATTTATTGCCCATCCCTAATTGCTCTTGAGAAGGTGCTGGTGAGCTGCCTTCTTGAACTGCTGCAGTCCATGTGAGGTAGGTACACCCACAGTGATGTTAGGAAGGGAGTTCCAGGATTTTAACCCAGCGACAGTGAAGGAGTGACGATATAGTTCCAAGTCAGGATGGTGTGTGGCTTGGAGGGGAACTTGCAAGTGGTGGTGTTGCCACGCATCTGCTGTACTTCTAGGTAGTAGGGGTCGCGGGTTTGGAAGATGCTGTCTGAGTAACCTTGTTGCGTTGCTGCAGTGCATCTTGTAGATGGTACACACTGCTGCCACTATGCGTTGGTGGTGAAGGGAGTGAATGCTTGTGCATGGAGTGCCAATCAAGCAGGTTGGTTTGTCCTGGATGGTGTCGAGCTTCTTGAGTGTTGTTGGAGCTGCACCCATCCAGTCAAGTGGAGAGTATTCCATCACACTCCTGACTTGTGCCTTGTAGATGGTGGACAGGCTTTGGGGGTCAGGAGGTGTGTTACTCGCCACAGAATTCCTAATCTCCGACCTGCTCTTATAGCTGCGGTATTTATATGACAACTCCAGTTAATTTCCTGGTCAATGGTAACCTCCAGGCTGTTGATAGTGGGGAATTCAGCGATCGTAATGCTGGTGAACGTCAAGGGGAGATGGTTAGTTTCTCTCTTGTTAGAGATGGTCATTGCCTGACACATGTGTGGCGTGAATGCTACTTGACACTTACGCCTGGATATTGTCCAGGTCTTGCTGCATTTCTACACCGACTACTTCAGTATCTGAGGAGTCACGAATGGTGCTGAACCTTGTGCAATAATCAGCAAACATCCCCACTTCTCAACTTATGATTGAAGGAAGGTCATTGATGAAGCAGCTGATAATGGTTGGGCCTTGGACACTACCCTGAGGAACTCCTGCAGTGATGTCCTGGAGCTGAGATGATTGACCTCCAACAACCACAACAATCTTCCTTTGCGCTGGGTACGATTACAACCAGCGGAGAGTTTTCCCCCGATTCCCATTGATTCCAGTTTTGCTCGGGCTCCTTGATGCCATACTCCTTCAAATGCTGCCTTGATGTCAAGGGCAGTCACTCTCACCTCACCTCTTGAGTTCTGATCTTTTGTCCATGTTTGAAACAAGGCAAACAAATCAGGTCAGGAGCTGAGTGGCCCTGGTGGAACCCAAACTGAGCAGGTTATTGCTAAGCAAGTGCTGCTTGATAACACTGTCAATGTCACCTTCCATCACTTTACTGATGATCGAGAGTAGACCGATGGGGCAGTAATTGGCCTGGTTGGATTTGTCCTGCTTTTTGTGTACAGGACATACCTCGGCAATTTTCCACATTGCCGGGTGGATGCCAGTGTTGTAGCTGTACTGGAACAACTTGGCTAGGGGCGCGGCAAGTTCTGGAAAACAGGTCTTCAGTACTATTGCTGGGATTTTGTCAGGGCCCGTAGCCTTTGCAGTATCCAGTGCCTTCAGTCGTTTCTTGATATCATGTGGAGTGAATCAAATTGGCTGAAGACTGGCCGAAATGGATCATCAACTTGGCACTTCTGGCTGAAGATTGTTGCAAATGCTTTAGCCTTATCTTTTGCACTGATATGCTGGGCTTCCCCATCATTGAGGATGGGGATATTTGTGGAGCCACCTCCTCCTGTTAGTTGTTTAATTGTCCACCACCATTCACAAAAGGATGTGGCAGGACTGCAGAACCTAGATCTGATCCGTTGGTTATGGGATCGCTTAGCTCTGTCTATCGCCTGCTGCTTATGCTGTTTGGCATGCAAGTAGTATTGGGTTGTAGCTTCACCAGGTTGACATCTCATTTTGAGGTATGCCTGGTGCCGCTCCTGGCATACCCTCCTGCACTCTTCATTGAGCCAGGGTTGATCCCCCAGCTTGTTGGTAATGGTAGAGTGAGGGATATGCCAGGCCATGAGGTTACAGATTGTGGTTGAGTACAATTCTGCTGCTGCTGATGGTCCACAGCACCTCATGGATGCCCAGTTTTGCATTGCTAGATCTGTTCAAAATCTATCCCATTTAGCACAGTGGTAGTGCCACACAACACCACGGAGGGTATCCTCAATGTGAAGACAGGACCGTCTCCACAAGGACTGTGTGGTGGTCACTCCTACCAATACTGTCATGGACAGATGCATCTGTGGCAGGTAAATTGATGAGGATGAAGTCAAGTATGTTTTTCCCTCACCACCTGCTGCAGACCCAGTCTAACAGCTATGTCTTTTCGGACTCAGTAGCAACCGAGCCACTCTACTGATGGACATTGAAGTTCCCCCACCCAGAATACATTCTGTGCCCTTCCCACCTTTAGTGCTTCCTCCAAGTGCTGTTCAACATGGAGGAGTACTAATTCATCAGCTGAGGGGGCGGGGCGGTAGGTGGTAATCAGCAGGAGGTTTCTTGCCCATGTTTGGCCTGATGCCATGAGACTTCATGGGGTGCGGAGTCGATGTTGACGACTCCCAGGGCAACTCCCTTCCAACTGTACACCACTAAGCTGCCACCTCTGCTGGGACTGTCCTGCCGGGGGGCACAGGACATACCCAAGGATGGTGGTGTCTGGGACATTGTAAGTTATGATTCCAGGAGTATTACTATGTCAGGCTGTTGCTTGACTAGTCTGTGGGACAGCTCTCCCAACTTTGGCACAAGCCCCCAGATGTTAGTAAGGAGGACTTTGCAGGGTCGACAGGGCTAGGTTTGCCGTTGTCGTTTCTGGTGTTGAGGTCGATGCTGGGTGGTCTGTTTGGTTTCTTTTTAGTGGTTAGGTACAACTGAGTGGCTTGCTAGGCCATTTCAGAGGTCATTTTATGAGTCAACCACGTTGCTGTGAGTCTTGAGTCACATTTAAGCCAGACCAGGTAAGGAGAGCAGATTTCCTTCCTTCAAGGGCATTAGTGAACCAGATGGGTTTTTGCAAGAATCAACAGTGACCATCATTAGACTAGCTTGTTAATTCCAGATTTTTTTTTTATTAATTGAATTCAAATTCTGCCTTCTGCTATGTTGGGATTCGAACCCATGTCCCCAAAGGAATACCCTGGGTCTCTGGTCCAGTGACAATACCACTGCGCCACCGCCTCCCCTTAAATCTTTAATCTGCATATAAACTGAAAAAAATCAGATTGGCAATAGTAGTCTGGATGAAGAGTTTATAAAATGCTTTCGAGATAGTTTCTTAGAGCAGCACGTTCTGGAACCAACCAGAGAGCAGGTTATATTAGACTTGTTATTGTGTAATGTGAGGATTAATTAATGACCTCAGAGTAAAGACACCTCTAGTTCGCAATGACCACAATATAATTGAATTTTACATCCAGTTTGAAAGAGAGAAGAGTGAGTCTAAGACTTAAAAGTATTTTAAACTTAAATAAGGGCAACTATGTGGGCATGAAAGCTGAGCTAGCTGAAGTGAACTGGGTTACTAGGTTAGGAGACAGATTAATAGAGAAGCAGTGAAGGACATTCAAGGGGATATGTCAGAATGCTCAGGATAAGTATATTCCTACTATAAAGAAAAATTCTAAGGGGAGGACCCACCATCCAAGGTTAAAGAAGTTAAAGAAAGCATCAAACTTAAGGAAAAGGCATATAATTGCGCAAAGATGCGTGGCAGGTCAGATGATTGGTCAGAATATAAAGAACGGCAGAGAATGACTAAAAGGTTAATCAGGAGAAAGGAATTAGAGTATGAGAGGAAGCTAGCTAGAAATGTAAAAACAGATCGTAAGAGTTTCTACAGGTATTTAAAAAGGAAAAGAGTTAGTAAACTGAGTGTTGGTCCTCTAGAGAGTGAGAATGGGGAGTTAATAGTGGATAATAAGGAAATGGTGGATGAAATGAAAAAATATTTTTCTTCTGTCTTTACTATAGAAGATACTCCAGTAATAGCAGTAAATCAGGAGGTGGAAGGAAGAGAAGAACTTGGTGAAATTACAATCACCAGGGAAGTGGTCCTGACCAAACTGATGGAGCTGCGGGCAGACAAGTCGCCGGGTCCTGATGGGCTTCATCCTAGGGTCTTAAAAGAGGTGGCTAATGAGGTAGTAGATGCGTTGGTGTTAATCTTTCAAAATTCACTAGATTCTGGAATGGTTTCATCAGACTGGAAATTAGCAAATCTAACCCCTCTATTCAAGAAGGCGGGAGGGGGGGGGGAGGCAGAAAACAAGTAACTATAGGCCAGTTTTGACATCTGTCATGGGGAAGGTGTTAGAATTGATCATCAAGGAGGCTATATTATCACTGAGCACTTAGAAAAACTCAAGGTAATTGAGAATAGTCAGCTTGGCTTTTGAAAGGGAGATCATGTTTAACCAATTTATTGGATTTCTTTGAAGGAGTAACATGTGCCATGGATAAAGAGGAGCCCGTTGACCTACTGTACTTGGATTTTCAGAAGGCATTTGACAAGGTGCCGCATAAGAGATTATTGCGCAAACTAGGAGCTCATGGTGTAATGGGTTACATATTAGCACGGATAGAAGATTGGCTGGCTGGCAGAAAACAGAGAGTATGCATAAATAGGTCCTTTTCTGATTGACAGGATGTGATGAGTGGAGTCCCGCAGGGGTCAGTGCTGGGGCCTCAACATTTTACAATTTATATCAATGACTTAGATGAGGGGAGCAATGGCATGGTAGCTAAATTTGTAGGTGATACAAAGATAGGTAGGAAAGTATGTTGTGAAGAGGAAATAAGGAGCTTGCAGACCGATATAGATAGGTTGAGTGAGTGGGCAAAAATCTGGCAGATGGAGTATCATGTGGAAAAATGTGAACTTGTTCACTTTGGCAGGAAGAATAAAAAAGCAGAGTATTACTTAAACGGAAAACGAAAGCAGAACTCTGAGGTGCAGATGGATCTAGGTGTTCTAGTGCATGAGTCACAAAAAGTTAGTATACAGGTCCAGCAAGTAATAAAGAAGGCTGATGGTATGCTATCCTTTTTTATGAGAGGAATTGAAAATAAAAGTAAGCATGTTTGCTTCAATTATACAGGGCATTGGAGCGACCACATCTCGAATACTGTGTGCAGTTTTTTTCTCCCTATTTAAGGAAGGATGTGAATGTGTTGGAGGCAGTTCAGAGGAGATTTACTAGATTGATACCTGGAATGAGCAGGTTGTCTTATGAGGAAGGGTTGGACAGACTAGGCTTATTTTCACTGAAGTATATAAGATCCTGAATGGTCTCCCAGAGGGTTGTGCAACTTTGGAACTCTACTTCAGAAGGTGGTGGAGGCGGGGTCATTGAATAATTTTAAGGCAGGGGTGGATAGATCCTTGTTAGGCTAGGGAATCAAAGGTTATTAGGGGTAGATGGGAGTGTGGATTTCGAGACACAAACAGATCAGCCATGATCTTAATGAATGGCGGAGCAGGCTAGAGGGGCCAAATCGCTTACTTCTCTTAATTCGTATGTTTTTATGTTTAAATATAAGAAAGGTTTGGAGAAACTGGATCGAACAAAGCTTTTCTACCATGTACAGAACTTAAGTGCAAGGAGTCATATAAAACAAATTAAGGATGACAAAAGAAAATAAAGTAATAGGAGCTTTTTTTGACGAAAAGCATGGCAGAACAAGAAATCTTCAAGGAATTAGGCAAGTTTATGTACTGAAACGAGATTCAGAGTTATTAGAAATGTACCAAGGAAATACTGTGGATAAGAAGGTCAGGAGTGCAGCGGTGATGGTTGTAGGGGGAGGTGGTAGGTGGGGAAGATGGATGGTCACCTTGCCAGCTCCTGGCTGAAACTGTTACCGTGGTTTCGGGTATCTCAAAATCCATCACTAAAAAGCAATTATTTCATATTCAGTGACTTAATTGTTCTGTTTACTGGTACATCAACACAAGTGCATGTATTGTGAGGACTTTTGGGATTGGGGATGATAACGAGGGGTGATTCAACGTGTAGGACATCTGTGCCTTCAGTTCATGGTCATTTGCAGCGCAGAGGGAGGCCATTCGGCCCATCGAGTCTATGCCAAGTGCTGCAGGGTTCCTCCAGATTGGTCCATGCAGCAGAAGCATTGTTTAAGCACCCCATTGGTCTGCCCTATCACATTTTGTGTGGCAGCATGGATTTCTGTATATGCATGCTGTCCACAAATGCGTGGGTTGCACCTTAGAGTCATCAGCCACTCTTCGCTTTGCCATTTTGGCCCAACTGCAGATAGCAAGGCAGAGTGCCACAGAATTGAAAGTTTTGGGCAAAAGATGCACACAGATTGTAGGTTTTTGGCAAGGGATGCAGAGGGAATGTGAGGAGGCACTTTTTTGTATGGCGGATGGTGGTGGCCTGGAGCTTGCTGCTTGCGGGGGTGGTGGGGGCAGAGACAATCGGTAACGTCGGGATGGCCGCCTGAGAGGGGTGGACTTGCACAGCTACGGGGGTCGGAACGGGGATTGGGGCTGACAGCATAGCTCTGTGGAGAGCCAGCATGGACTCGATGGACCGAATGGCCTCCTTCTGTGCCATAGATGACTCTATGACGTTTATATTTTCTCTGCCGTCTTTTGAAAAAAATGTAAATGGACCTTTTCTTTGCCATCGAGACTTCCTATTCCATGGAAGTGTTATCCTACTCCAGTGAAAGCTGTACTGCAGGAAATAGTTTCTCTGCTTCCACTACTATCCCTATATTTGACAGGGCAGCTGTTTTAAATCTATTGTACCGTTTAAACTGGTACTAGGAGAATATTTTAAAATGGAACCCAGGAAGAAAACAAAATAAAAAATTTGCAACAGTAACATTGCACATGCAGAAAAAGGGGAAAACACCTTGGGCTGAATTTTCGGTCCTCACCAGGGGTGGGAACAGAAGTAGATGGGGCCTGAGAATATCAGCACCTGCTGGCATGTTGGTTTTCCTATCATGCTTCTGGCACTGGCCATTTTTGCGGAGGCGGGATCGGGGCTGTCAGGGCTACCCGGCCCCACAGGGCAGATAGCCGATTAGGCTCGTTAAAGGCCTGATCAAGGCTAATTAAAAAGGCTGACTGGGATTTTCTTGTCAGCCTACAGTTTTCAACACCAGTGGAGGCTAGATTAGGTGTTTGGAGGTGGTTGCCTGGCAATATTTTAAAAAACTTGGAGAGAGGGTGCATCCAATTTGAAGCGCCCTCTCTGTAACTTACCATCCATTGCAGCCTGTTGCTGCTCTCAAGCTGTAAGGCCTTTGATTGGATGTCCAGCTCAAGAACTCGCTCACCACCCTTAATTGGACAGAGAACCTGTCTCCATGCCAATTAAGGGAGCACGTCTGTGAAAATACCAGGCCAATAATGATTTCCCCCCGGGGCGGTTTACAGACCCTGAAACAATTCCAACTTCTGTTTCCAGCTCTGGGGCGAAAATCCAGACCCTCAAGTGAGAGTGATTACCGCAGCTTCACAGCTTTAGCAACTCAGGTTCAGTTCTGGGTACTGCCTGTGTAGAGTTTGCAAGTTCTCCCTGTGACTGCGTGGGGTTCCGCCAGGTGCTCTGGTTTCCTCCCACAGCCAAATACATACAGGTTGATAGGTAAATTGGCCATTGTAAATTGCCCCTAGTGGTGAAAGGAGAATGCTGGGGATGTGGAAGGGAATATGGGATTAAATGTAGGATTAGTATAAATGGGTGGTTGTTGGTTGGCACAGACTCGGTAAGCCAAAGGGCCTGTTTCAGTGCTGTATCTCTCTATGACTCTATCTAGCTGCCCAACTCACTTGACATGAGAGGAGAGCCTGTTGTTCTGGGTGATTGTTTTGTTCGCTAGCCTACAGGTAACCCTTCATGTCGTAGCTATGATCTGAAGGGTGGGAAAGTGGGCAAGCTATGAAGCAGACCAGTCCCATAGTCCAGAAAACTGAACTTTTAGCACTATTGTTAATTTGTGTGGAGTAGGGAGGATCTAAGTTTTGGCTCAGCAAAACACAGTTAAGTTCCTACAATTTACTAAGTAGAATGTTTTCAATACAAATGGAGTGTGACTTCACTTTTAGTAAAACTTTTTTAAAAATTCTTTCATGGGATGTGGGCATCACTGGCAAGGCCAACATTTGTTACCCATCCCTAATTGTCCTTGAGAAGGTAACTGAGTGGCTTGCTAGGCCATATAGTCAACCACATAGTTGTGGGTCTGGAGTCACATGTAGGCCAGACCAGGCAGATTTCCTTCCCTAAAGGACATTGGTGAACCAGATGATTTTTTTACAACAATCAATGATAGTTTCATGGCACCATTACTGAGACTAGCTTTCAATTCCAATTTTTTAATTAATTGATTTTTTTAATTATTGAGTTTAAATTCCAACAGTTGCCATGGTGGGATTTGAACCCAGGGCAGTAGCCTGGGCCACTGGATTACTAGCCCAGTGATAATACCACTATGCCACCGTCTCCCCATTAAATTTACAGGTGCAGTTTTATTTTTAGTTTTGAATGGTAGACTCATATTGAACCCTCCACATCGCTGAAACAGGCCAACTAATTGACAGTCCAGTTAGTCATTTCAGAGAAGTCAAAAAGGACTCACAGAGAAATGATAAATTTCAGTGGGGAAATTTAATTTTCAAACGGTAAAGAAAGCAGGAAACCCCCTCCCCCTTTCTTGAATGAGGCATCAGTAGAAACTAATACAAAAGGAGGTTTTAAAAAAGCCTAGGGGTTTCAAACGGATGGCAGGAAACACCTGATACAAAAACTAAAGATCAGCACCTGGGGAGGTGGACATCTGGTTAAAGTCACAGAAGCAAAAACCCTACAATCACTCAATGGCCAATCAGAAACTCAGCTGGAGAGTTTTGTAGATCTCAGTAGGCAGGGTGTGAAGAAATGTAGTCGAAGTAGCTGTGGGAGTCGGTGGGCTTATAATGGATATTAGTAGACAACCTATCCCCAGAGATGGAAACAGAGAAGTCGAGGAAGGGAAGGGAAGTGTCAGAGATGGACCATGTAAAGGTGAGAGAAAGGTGGAAATTGGAGGCAAAGTTGATAAAGTTTTCCAGTTTGGGGCGGGAGCAGGAAACGGCTCAATGTACCGGAAAAAGAGTTGGGGGAGGGGGCCTGAGTAGGACTGGAACAAAGAATGCTTGACATATCACACAAAAAGACAGGCATAACTAGGACACAGGCGGGTACCCATAGCAACACCTTTTACTTGAAGGAAGTGAATGGAGTTGAAGGAGAAGTTGTTCAATGTGAGAACAAGATCAGCCAGGCGGAGGAGGGTGGCATTGGATGGGGACTGGTTGGGCCTCTGTTCAAGGAAGAAGTGGAGAGCCTTCAAACCATCCTGGTGGGGGATGGAGGTGTAGAGAGATTGGATGTCCATAGTGAAGAGGAGGCGGTTGGGGCCAGGAAACTGGAAATTGTCAAAATGTGGAGCAAAACTGCACGCAGTACTCCAGATGTGATCTCACTAAAACCTGTACAATTGCAGCAAGACTTCTTTATTCCTGTACTCCAAACCCCTTGCAGTAAAGGCCAACATGCCATTTGCCTTCCTAATTGCTTGCTGCACCTGCATGTTAACTTTCTGCGTTCCTTGTGCAAGTACACATAAGTCAACACTTACAAGTTTCACACCTTTTAAAAAATATTCTGCTTTCCTATTCTTGCGACCAAAGTGAATAACTTCACACTTCCCAACATAATACTCCATCTGCCATCTTATTATCCAATCACTTAACCTGTCTATATCTCTTTGCAGCATCTCTGTGTCCTCCTCACAGCTTACCTTTTCACCTACCTTTGTATCATCAGCAAACTTAGATACATTACTCTCTGTCTCTTCATCTAAGTCATTAATATAGATTGTAAATAGCTGAGGCCCCAGCACTGATCCTTGCAGCATTCCACTATTCGCTGCCTGCCAAATTGAAAATGCCCCGTTTATGTCCACTCTTTGCTTCCTATCCATTAACCAATCCTCTATCCATGCTAATATATTACCCCCAAATCCATGAGCCCTTATCTTGCCTATTAACCTTTTGTACGGCACCTTATCGAATGTCTTTTGGAAATTCATGGGTAGCCCAGTCCTTATCTATTTTTAATTGTCATCATTATAAATGATAAGGGAGAAATAACTTACTTACTACTCTTCCACATCATCTTTACCATCTTCCTCCAGTGTCCACTGTTGCTGCAGAATAGAAAGCTATGTCCGTGATCATCACCCTTGGGGTTAGGGAAACAGAGAGGGAGGATGAAGGTTATGTCTGTGTGGATCTTCACAGAGCAACAATATAGGTGCTTAGGCAAGATGCTACCTAACCCACCATTTCCAATCAGGGTCAAGAGAGTGCCCACAAACTCCATAGCCTTCTCAAAGTGGGTGAAGGGTCTAAAGGCGGGGATGCCCTTCCAGTGGCCTTCCTTTGGTAGGTTGCATGTGCTAATTTAATAGAGTTAATGAGGGTAAGGGTCACAGTTGAGGACGCTATGCCAACTGGCATGGAAGAGGTGAAAAGAAGTGGGGGTATGAGACCGTTAAGTGGAGGAAGGGGTTTTCAGGTTGTGTGTACAAGTAATTGGTGTCAGGGAGCTGTGCAGCCATAATGCAGGATATGGAATTAAAACCAACCTTAATCAGAGTGTTCTGTGAAAGGTTAGTTGTGAAAGTGTTGGTTTAAGGGGTGAAGATTGTGCTGGTGCCCAGGTTGGGCAAGGGAGGAATGTAGCAAGCACCCAATGTGTTACTTTATCAGCCCTGGTGAGGTCATAGTGTCATTTATGGCACAGAAGGAGGCCATTCTGCCCATTGAGTCCATGCCAGCTCTCCTTAGAGCAGTGCAGTCAGTCCCACTCCCCTGTTTTATCCCCGTAGCCCTGCAAGTTTATTTCCTGCAAGTGTACATCCAATTTCCTTTTGAAATCATTGATTGTCTCTGCCTCAACCACCCTCAAAAGCAGCGAGTTCCAGGTCATTACCACTCGCTGCATAAAAAGCTCTTTCTCACATCCCCTCTGCATCTCTTGCCCAAAACCTTAAATCTCTGTCCCCTAGTCCTTGTACCATCTGCTAATGGGAACAGTTTTTCTTTGTCTACCTTATCTAAACCTGTCATAATCTGGTACACCTCTATAAAATATCCAAGGAGAATGACTCCAGCTTCTCCAACCTAACCTTGTACCTAAAATCCTTCATCCCAGGAACCATTTTGGTAAACCTCCTCTGCGCCCGCTCAAGGACCCTCACATCCTTCCTAAAGTGTGGTAACCAGAAAGAAGGTGGTTGTACTTTTCCTGGTAATGGTCTAGGGTGAAAGAGGACACCCAGGCTCGGTGAAGTCTTTCCCACCTGCCTTCAGTTTCTTTGAGGAGGGCTTGGAGGTTTGCATCAGTAAAGATTTATGCACTTCTGGATGGGACTCTGCACTGCTGCCCTCTGGAAACAGGTGGTGCTTGAAATGTTGATATTTTGTAAAAGTGGAATAAAAGTATTGCAATGAAGTCATTTAAGAGTGAAATGAAATAGTCAGGCACTGTTTCTTTTTAAACTGTTTGCTCCACAATCTGCTGCTGCAGATTACAGTCTTTTTAAAGACCTGCACAGAGGTTTCCAAATAGTTCAACTGCTACAGTTTCTGTACAATTTATGTCACTAACTGAACCTATCCAAATCAGCAAACCCAGGGATCCTAGATGTGACTCCATCTGTAGGTCACCAGCTGGCACAATTTATTTTAAAAGGGGCAACAGTGGTATAACTCCTTCTGTGGGAACTCTAGGCCAACATTTTATTATTTGAGATTCTGGGAGTATTTCCAGTGGAACAGAGAAGGCTAAGAGGAAATTTTAGAATTAAACAAAAAAATTATGAAGTATTTTATTGAGGAAAGATTATTTATCTGGTTGGCAAGTCAGGGAGGAGGCAGTTATTAATTCAATTGTATCACTGAGAGTAAAGAGAGAGGTTAGATGAATTTTCTTACTGCAGAGAGTTGTTGGAGCATAGACTGCTTTACCACAGATGGTAATTGAGGTAGAAACCACTGCATTTTTTTGAGGGAAAAGTGGATAAACATACAGGGATATGAGAAGCGAGCAGCTCAGTGGAATTAGATTGGCTTGCTCCAACAAAAGCATAAACAACTGAACGTGCTACGAATTTCTATGGTTTTATGAAACACACGAACAATTTGAGGATACAGTGACTTCTGTTACATTTCTGCCTCTACTGCACTTTTCTATATGCTCTATTCCGCTTTATCTGGTAGTTTCTTTTGCTCTGCTTCAGGCTTATCTTTAGAAGCAACTCCTCAGCTTTGTGTCCTTTGCCACCTTTTGTCTAAATTCTGTACTCACAGTGATTATTTTGACTGTAGCTCTCCAGTCTCGACCCCAGAGAAACTGCTCTAAATCTTTCTCCATATTGCCGAGCTGTACAGAATCTCTGCCCAGCTCTTCTGTGGCTCCTTTTGTTCTGCCAACATATTTCTGAGCTCCTGGCATGGGTCCTTTGGTGAAAAGCACCATGCCTCTGTGGGATCCTAAAATGTTGACAACTGGAACAGTTTTTTCACTGAGTGCAGAATGCCAAATCAGAGACAAGCACTGCTCCAGATGATGACTACAGAATACTACTAGCTGCATATGTTCTTAGACAAACAGAGCCGGAATTTGCTGAAACAAATAACAACCTGTGAACAACCCACAGCATTGTTAATAAGCAAAATGGCCAGCAGATTCAGGGAATTAAGTGATCTGCCATGAGTTGAGAATCTCCAGAACTTACTGGTCAACTTACGCCACTCCACCATTTGCTTTGCACAAACAGCATCACACCCATAGTTTCTGTTATTTTTCAAAACTTGCTGGATTTGCAAATTAATTGCCCATTAAACTTGTCACAGAAAGTTAAGTCTGGTAATTAATATTGTATGTACCCTCCTCAAAGAAATTGAAGGCAAGTGGGACAGACTCCACCGAGCCTGAGTATCAACTCTCTCACCCTAGACGATTACTAGAAAAAGTACAACCACCTTCCTTCAGGTCACCATACTTTCGGAAGGATATGATAAATGTTAATGACTGCCATCAACTTCTCTGTGGCCTAGAAAGTGAACAATTTAAACTGTGGCATTTCATTCCTTTCCAATGACCCTATCGAATGGATCAGATCATCCATTCACCCAGTCTAAAACACCTCACGCAAGGGTTAAGACATAGCCATTAACCAGGTTCTTTTGATCTCTGGTGAGCTCAACCTCTGTAGACTAAGATAGGCTGATGCTACCCAATGTCATCGCTTGAGATGTAAGCTGAGATCATTCTCAAAGTTTCTGGTATCAAGTTGAACAAAATTATACAATTCAAACAATTCAAACAGTTCGCAACAAGTGGAATCAGATTTTTTTAATATCCAGTTTCCAAACTACATGACATTGTTAAATATGTCCAGTTAAGTCACCAAATGCTGGTCTAAACCAGTTCAAGACAGATCTTGGCATGTGGAGTTTAAAAAAACATACAGAAAATGCAACTCTTGTTAACAGTTTATCAAAAAAACTTCACTGACAGTCAGTCACTGCTAATGATAAATAATTGCACCTGTTGACTTGTCACTTAAACAATTTGTGGTAGAAATGCAACCTTCAGATCTATGTTGTCTCTGGATGTGTGCAGGGAGGAAAATATAACCATTAATCTAAACTGGTTGCAAAAGATGTTCGAAGAAGGTTGAGCTGGAGACTGGAGAAAGGAAACATGTTCAAAAGACTGCAAACACATATAGTTCCGGTCCATATTTGACACAGCTACAGCTGTACCCCTGGTATAGGTGTGTGCAGGTACAGCTCCACATATGGGCCAAGCCCAGGTCCAGGTCCAGGTGTGCCCCATATATATATATATATATATATATACATATACATATATAAGTATGTAGGGCTGTGCGGATTTCCAGTTTTGCTGCAAAATAGATCATGCTCCATGGAGGTCTGTAAATGTTGTGCCATTGTTTAAAAAACGTGCGAGGGATAGGCCAAATATTTATAACTGGTCAGTCTGACCTCGGTGGTGGGCAAATTATTAGAATCAATTCTGAGAGATAGGATAAACTGTCACTTAGAAAGGCATGGATTAATCAGGGATAGTCAGCATGGATTTGTTAAGGGAAGGTCATGTCTTACTAACTAAATTGAATTTTTTGAGGAAGTAACAAGGAGGATTGATAAGGCTAGTGCAGTGGATGTTGTCTACATGGATTTTAGTAATGTATTTGACAAGGTCCCACAAGGCAAACTGGTCAGAAAATTAAAAGCCCATGGGACACAGGGGAATGTGGTGAGTTGGATCCAAAATTGTCTCAGTGACAGGAAAATAAGGATAATGGTCGACGGATGTTTTTGCGAATGGAAGGCGGTTTCCAGTGGTGTTCCACATGGCTCAGTGTTGGGTCCCTTGCTGGTTGTGGTATATATTAATGATTTGGATTTAAATGTGGGAGGCATGATAGGGAAATTTGCATGTGACACAAAAATTGGCCATGTAGTTGATAGTGAAGAAGATAGCTGTGGACTCCAGAATGAGATCAATGGTTTGGTTGAGTGGGCAAAAAAGTGGCAAATGGAATTCAATCTGGAGAAGGTGTGAAGTAATGTATTTGAGGAGGGCAAACAAAGCAAGGGAATACACAATAAACGGGAAGATATTGAGAGGGGTAGAGGAAGTGAGGGACCTTGGAGTGCATGTCCACACGTCCCTGCAGGTGACAGGACAGGAAGATAGAGTGGTGAAGAAGGCATATGGAATGCTTTCCTTTATTGGCTGAGGTATAGAATACGAAAGCAGGGATGAAATGCTGAAACTGTATAAAACACTGGTTAGGCCACAGCTGGAGTATTACGAACAGTTCTGGTTATCACATTACAGGGAGGACATAATTGCTCTGGAGAGAGTACAGAGGAGATTTATGAATGTTGCCAGGGTGTGAAAATTGCAGCTATGAGGAAAGATTGGATAGGCTCGAGTTGTTTTCCTTAGACTAGAGGCTGAGGGGTGACTTAATTGAAGTGTACAAAATTATGTGGGGCCTAGATAGAGTAGACTGGAAGGACCTGTTTCCCCTGGTGGAGAGGTCAATTACCAGGGGGCACAGATTTAATGTGGTTGGTAGAAGGATTAGCGGGGACATGAAGAAAAGCTTTTTCACCCTGAGGGTGGTGGGTGGCTGGGATTCACTGCCCAGATTGGTGGTGAAGGCAGAAACCCTCGACTCATTTAAAAGGTACCTGGGCCTGCACCTGAAATGCTGTAACCTGCAAGGCCACCGACCAGGTGCTGGAAGGTGGGATTAGATTGGGCGGCTAGTTTTTCAGCTGGCGCAGACACAATGGGCTGAATGGCCTCTCTCTGTGCCATAACATTTCTATGCTTCTATGTGGATTAGCAGAGTCCTTAGCTCCAAACCAGATTCAACCCAGTTCTGTGGATCAGTGTATCTGGATTGGGTATTACTGGTTGTAATTAAAATATTTTAGCAGGGTAAACCACAATAAGTGAGCTATAAATCCCATGAGAAGTGTACACGGGTAACTGAAGATTATTTAGTTCAGGTATCAGATTGGTTCCACAACATCTGAGATCCATCTTTCTGATTACAATGGAATCAACATTAGCATTCCTGATCTGATCAAGTTCGTGTCAATGTACTGTTAAACTTTATGCCAAGTCCACTGAGAATGATTCATTCCAGTACCCATACTGAGTGTTCCATTACAATCCTGTTATATGAATTCCATTCCACTGTTCTCACTGATATTGCTGTACCAGAACCTTACCAGTGGAAATGTTTCAAACAGATATTTGATTGTGCAGGTCATTATTATGCCACAGGTAGAGAGACATGGAATTGTTAGAACTGAGTTACATAATATACCGAGTTGGTCACAGAGAAAGAAAAGACATATGAAGAGATAGATAAGTACACATATGGAGAAAAAGAATGTTAGAATCAAACACAGTACACAAAGAAGAGACAAATAGAAGAGACTTGTAAAAGAGGAAAAGAGAAAGTGAAAAAGAAGTTAGAGACAAGCAGCTACAAATGTATGACAAAAGGCAAGGCCAGCTGGTCCATCAAGCCAGATTGCAACCTACACACACCATTAAATCCTTGCCCATCATTACACAATGGGGAATCATCAAGCATGTAGCAGTTCATTGCTCTTAATGCACAAATGATTTTTATTTAATATACCCATCAGGCGATGCTTAGCTAAGTTGCCATAAGTCCCTCAGCAAGGATAGGGGCTGTTCTCATTTATGGTGTTGACTTAGATTGATAGATCATTGAGCCAATCTTCAACACAGAAAGCTGAGGGAGGGGTTGGATGATGCCCTTTGCCTCTTTCTCTGTGAGAAGTCAGTCTAGGACAGTTTGTGTCTGGAACAGCGGAACAACAGGCAGGTCTCAGTGCAACTAGTGAAGAAGGCTGTGAGACTCCAAGCTAAAATATGAATGCAAGCAACCTGTGAGAAATAAGGTTAGTACCAATTAGTTCAGGGATTACTAACCTATAAAATAAGTTCAGCCCATAACAGAGGGAGGTATTTATTATTTATCATGGTATGACTAGTGATGAGCAGTACCTCATTGGAAAATTGTGTTCTGTTTTGTTCATATATTTCATGTACATTAAACCAGTTTGCTGGTTTCCAGTTAGTCTTGACTTGCTAGAATGTTTTTCAGTGTACATTCTGGAAAGATGAGTATTGAAGGGGAGACATGAATGAAATCATAGGCATCAATTTTAACTCTGGGTCAGCTTTCAGCAAGTAAGTTTTGGTTTCAGTTTAAAACTCACCCACTGCAGCCAAAAAATAGGCCTAGGCTATTTTAATTCCCAGGCCTCATTATAATCTCACTAGTGTGTTTTGAATTGGCTGACCCAATAGGAAACACACCCTCTTGCTAGGTTCATTTTCTGATGGGTCAGCCGAAGGTCTATTTATAGTGTGGAGGCACCTCTTAATACATGGTACATATCCTTATAGCTTGCTTCAATTGCAAGGTGCTGGAAGAAAAATTTTCTGAGAAATGAGTCAGAGGCAGGTGCCTGCATTCTCCGAAGCCTCCCTGATAGTGCTTGTGGAAGGGGTGCAGGTGAGAAGGGACTGCTGTTCCCCAGCAGTGCCAGGAGGGTTGTCAAACATATTTTTGACCAGGCTTTGAGACAGAGCGTCATCTCTACGAATGTCATCCCCAGGACCTAGATACAGTGCAGGAAGTGCTTCAGTGACCTTACTGGAGTAGCAATGGTCAAACTAGATCTTCATATGTCCCTCTCTCCAGAACACATTGCAACTGCTCCAACAGAACAGTCTGATTCAGAAACATGAGTTCAAATCCCACCACGGCAACTGGGGAATCTGAATTTGGTTAATTAAATGAATCTGGAATGAAAAGCTAGTGACCATGGTGGTCATGGAACTACTGGATTGTTGCACAAACAAATCTGGAAGGAAATCTGCTATCCTTACCTGGTCTGGCCTGTGACTTCAGACCACAGCAATGTGTTTGACTTTGAAATGGTCTAGCAAGCCATTCTGTTGTACTAAACTGCTCCACTTGCAGTGGTTCAAGAAGGTGGCTCGGCACCAACTTCTCAAGGGCAATTAGGGATGGGCAACACCCATGTCCCAATAATGAATTTTAAATAAAGTCCTTCGGGCCCCTCCTTCACTACTAATGACAATTCCTTTCCCTCAATCACTTCCTTCACCATCCAGCAAAAGGGCATACTCTCATTCTCATTGCAAACACACATTAACTTCTTCCTTGTTCCCTTCATAGTAGCCACTAGCAGAATTCCCCTGACACTTGATAGCCTTTGCAGAATCAGCAACCTCTCTCAGGTATCCTTCATTACTTCACAGACCAGACACTTGCTTCATGTTCAACATTTCATCATCCTGCTTGCATCTTGTTTCTACTTCCTCTTAGCATGTGCACGACCAGCATAAGCCCCACAAAACATAACTCTACTTCTCAGTAGCCGTTCACTAATTCTCTCCCTCTCGTTCTGCAGAACAAACCTCTAAGATTGTAAGAGGACAACCTAACTGCATAATCCCAAGTGAGCAGAAAATCTGTTGGCCTTTGGCATTCTGAAGCTATGGCTTCACCAAACAGGGTCTCTGACAATTAATTGTACTCCTTCATTAACCACTGGGAAAACACATTCAGCAAGCTTGACTACATCAAATAATATTATGAGGCAGTGTTTTGTAACTCATTCTTGTCCCTTTTCTTTCTTCGTCCTTCTCAACAACCAGAGCCTCCTGAAGAACGCACCTCAGAGAACAAGAACTTTCTGAGGAGGCACCGTCACACACTCCAGCACTCTTGAGCACCAGCACAGATATTGGCACTATAGCTGGGTTAGTCAGTCAGTTAGAGAGATCTATATGTGTGATACACTTAGCACTAACTTGAAGGAGCAGATAGTGGTAACAGGGACAGCCCAGAGGCCAGATCCTCTCTCAGCTTGCTGAGAAGGACAGAGATGCTGCCTTTGGGAATGCAGCAATAAGAATCGAACTGTTTGCCTCACACAAGTTGTACAAGGTATTGAAAGTCCTGCCAAGGGGTTTCTCCATAGCTGAAAGTAAGAATCAGCCCACTTGCAGTCTGAGTGCTGTTATCTTGCTTAGCATCAGCACACTGCCTTGGAGAGTGTGGCCATCTCCAGACTGGGCAGGAATCCATGCTTTGGTAGAAGTTGCAATGGCATGCAGACTCTGGGCTCTAACCTGTGCCCTGCCTTGGATAGACAGATGTCCACCTTGGAGAGATAGTTGGAGGAAGTGGATAGAGGCTTTCAAAGTGATGGGGATTTTCTGCACTCTGCCCACCCACAGATCAGTGGAAGTGATGAGACCCTGCTGAGGAGTGGCACATGTCGCTCTCAGGATGTCAGCACATTTGTTGCCTCATTTGCCCTTGAACCCTGTATGATGCCAGAAGGCCACGTGGGCTAGACTGTCTCAAGAAGCCAAAGTGCAGCAGTCTGCAGCCTGACCGCCTGAGGCTTTAGTACCCAGGAGCTGATGGTCAGGAACACCTCAAGTATCAAAAGGGCCTCAATAAGCAACAGTAATCTTCTGCCAGCTCTGTTGTAGGCACCAGTGGGGGCACCTCAGAGTAAAGTGAATAAACCTCCTGTTAAGTAAATCACTATAGGTTGAGCACTTGGGTGTCAAATAATTTTAGTTCAATCTTCTGTTTGTATGCAAATTCATCACCTTTTTCACATTTGAGAATTTGGTACGTAGTCTCTTTTCATTTGTCTGCATTGTCAGAATATCAGTGAAATAGAGGTTGGCTGGGAGTGGTGAAAGAGGTAACAAGCACTGTTAATGCAAAGGGCTTTTGTTACTTTCAGGTAGATTGAACAGGTTAACAAGAATGGGATGCAATTAGCTGCTTCCTGGCCTTTCTGGCTTCCAAGTGTTGTAGTGTTGTTCCTTTTTATGGTTCTCCTTTACCCATTTCTTCCACATCAGATGACACCTCTTGCCATTGCTGTACCTCCACCATTTCCAATCCTCCTTGAATATTCATGTTGTTCAGACCGCAGCATACTACTATGATAAAAAACTCACTTTATCTGGGACATGTTGCAAGGAGCCCTCAGATTTATCAAGGCACCTGGGCAATAGTGATGGTCATATACACCAGTTGGACATTATTGCAAAAAGGTCCTGGATCATCCTCTGGTGACCTGGTGAGTACATGTTTACAGTAAATGATGCCCTGTTAACAAGAGAAGTCAGCCACTTCTGCAAATCCTAGAGTTCTCTCGTTCTGACTGTTGCCATCCATTGGCAAAGTAACGTACTGATCAGCTATGCCTAATATGGCATTGGTCATCTGCCAAATACAGCTGTGCGTTGTAGACTATGAGACGGAGGTGATGTTGCCAGCAGCAGATTGAAAGGAGCATGAGGTGCTAAAGTTCAGTGTGGTGGTGACTTTAACAACCACTGGTAAAGCATGACTCCTGGTCTAGCACATCATACAGCAAGAGGCTGCACAGATCCATAACAGTCTTTTAACACACGGCTCCTCTGAGGAAAAAGAACCAGAATTTCTAAATTTGTAATGTTCCCTCAGTGCATTTAAATCAACACAACCTTATTCTATCATCCAATTCCTTCACAGTGCAATCCTTTCAAATCAATGCACTTGGTTGGAAAAGCCAATTACTTTTGGCCAGATCTGAAATGCACTGCAGTGATCCACAATGGCTTTCAAAAGAAATTGTTGATCTACAAAAACTGCAATTTCTTAACAAATCGGAATCTCTCTGATGGGACATATATCAGAACTGTTTGCGACTACAGGTGGAGCAGCTGGCAAGTTAGTCACGGTAAGCATTTTCCTGTACTGTGCAAGTCTGGTGATTAAGAGATGGAGTGAGGACTTCTCTGTCTGTTCATTCTTTTACTGACTTTTCATTCTGGTACATTACGGTTCCACCTTCCTCACAGCAGTTTACAACTTCCTGCTGCATGGATGTGGGATAGATTTATCTTATTTACTTCCATTCAAAATAATGGGGGTCAATTTTAACCCTATCAGCCAGGCAGATGGGTAGTTGAAAAACAAACTGGTTAGTCACATGTTTGGAACTCAAGCCTATTCTTACATCTCCATTCTTAACCTGCGGGGTCTGCAGAAAGATGAGGTGCCCGCCTAAATAAAGCAGGCAGGAAACTAATGAATTTATGTAAATAGGGCACCTATTAAGTCAAAAGCAAAATACTGCAGATGCTGGAAATCTGAAATAGAAACAGAAAATGCTGGAATTACTCAGCAGGTCTGACAGCATCTGCGGAAAGAGAAACCAGTGTTAACGTTTCAGGTCTGAGACCTTTGATCAGAAAACTCATCGACCAGAAACGTTAACTTTGTTTCTCTCTCCACAGATGCTGCCGGACCTATTAAGTCAATGGGATACTGATGGCATTTTAACCGGGGCGCTGGTGAGTAAGTCATTGCTTTCCAGCCAGGCTGAAGCATATTGACAACTGGTATAAAAGGACAAAGGGGACCTCAAGGTCAGTTAAAAAAAATTCCTTTGTGGGGAAGGACATCCTTCAGCAACCCCCCCGCCACCCCCCCCCCCCCCACCCCTCCCCACCCCAGTTTCCTCTCGTCAGACTTTCCTGAAGCCTCTCCCCTGCCAGTTACCTGGAAGCTGGCAAGCTGCTAGAGGCCATCCCCTCTTCTCCAGCCAGTAGTCTCTCTGCACTCTGCCTGCCCATTCTGGACAGGAGGTGGACAGGTAGCTTTTAAATGAGGCCTAGTGGTTAAAATTGCTGAGGTCATTCTGCCGCTTTAGGTGGGAAGGAAATTAACTTGTTAGAGCAGATTCCCATTGGAAACCTGCTCCAAGTAAAAATCCACCCTGTGATCTCTGCATTCTAAATCCACCTGCAGACATTATGCAATGGTAAATCTGATTCAATGGTGTAACTGAAAGACACATGGAAATGTGGTTGTGTTCATCTCTGCATATGAGGACAGCAACAATAGACACAGTGTGCAGATGAGACCCACTCTAGCAGAACATCGGAGAGAACCTTTGGCTTAGTGGTAGCATGCCTCTGAGTCAGTGGGTATTGAACTCTGTTCCAGACCGTCCTGGTAAGTAGTCTGGAGCGTCTGCTCTGAATTCTGGGTTCACACCTGGTAGGTGTGGGTGCTCCCCTCATCAAATGGGTTGTGGAAGCCCATCAAACCCACCCACTGTATAGGGCTAAACAACCTATAGGTTAGTATAAAGATGGTTATGACCATGGAAGGAGCATTCACGTTGTGTGTGAAACCTTACACTCCATTACACTATTCTCCAAGGAGAGAATGTGAAGAAATGAAAGCACCAATGACCAAAACATTACATACAATATTGTCTGCAATGGGTTAATTTTTTGAGCAGAGCAGATGCCTTATTCACATTCACCTAATTATCTAACATCTAAATTTATGATATTTCATGACTGATAGCAAATATTAACCACTTGCATTGAGGAGAAGGAATTAGTTGCAAAAATGAAAAACTGCGAAGGAAAGATTTTGGTATCTACCTTCTTTCTCCTTGGGCTCCACTTACTTGAGGAAGTGTTCGGGGAATAGTCCAGACACTCCTTAGTTCACAGATCAATTTATCCTGCTACTGTTGGCAATAGCAGTAAATTCTCAAAACCATCGAAAAATTACTTTAGAGTTTTTATTTCACATTAAGTTTCTCCTCTTTACTGCACTATGAAAACAATCTCTGGTGTTTTACCTTGGTGCTCCTTATTCATGTGTAAATTTTGACAATGCTGGACAGCAGAGCCCAGTACTGTCCTCTACTGATATATGTAGTCTTCACAGTAGAGGTCACTGGGTCACACCTATTCCAGGTGCACTGAGGCCAACTCTAATGCCTTCACTGCTTCCCCAGCTGTGTGTAGTTAACTCAATACAAAATAGGGATAAAACCTCAGGCTTTCTTGGTCTATATGACTCAGCTACTCAACAGGCAAACTCACTTAACCATTGTGGGTATTGAAAGATTCCTGCCTCTGTTTCCCCGCCCCCCACCCACCCACCCCAATTTTCTTTCTTTCTCTTCTGAAGATGATGTACTGACTAAAAGAATACATCAATGATAAATATAACCAGCACACACTAGTATCTTCTAAGTTGGATCAACAATTTCTGAATATAGCCTGAGACAGAATGAGCTGTCGTCTCACTTCTACAAGGCAGCAAGGCACTTGCAGTATTACTGGCCTTTATGGCCCCTCCCTGGGATGGGGAAAGGACTGTAGCTAGATCCACAAAATCATCAAATATGACCATGCATTCACTGTTTGTGCATGAGGTTCCTGCTTGTGTAGTAGCGTTAAAATTACATTTGCACCTTTGGAGAACTCCTCATGTACAGATGGCATATACGCATCGTTTCCTGCTGTTGCTAAATCTGTGTTCCAGTATAAACAGGGCAGAATCAGCCCAACAGAAGACAACACAATTGCTAAACCACTTACATAAAAGGTGCATTAATGATTCACTAAGCAGATGGCCACGTAGCTCCTTCAGTGAGTTGTGTGTTTGCCCACCTGTCTTATATATCTATGGTTTTATAAATATTGCACCAGTAAGATTGAAATATCACCATGGACCTGGCCCCAGGTTGATCTGCTTTTGTACTAAAGGAGTTCATGTTGAAGGTAGGGGTCTTTGCATGGGGAAGGAGAGGATAGAAAAGAAAAAGTGTAACTTTGAATATTTTTCAAAAAGAGGACCAACCTCCAGCTCTGATGTATGCAATGGATATGAAACACAACAATTGCAACACAGTCTGATAATGCATACATGTGTACTGTTCAAAAATGGTGAGGTACATCACTTGGTGCTTTCAGCACACTCTACTGAACATGCTGTAAAACATTCAGAAATAAAACAAAATCAGTATTACAGTCAATGGAAACTTATCGCCCATCTTCTTACTTTGAGAGGAATGCAGTGGTCAGCACAGACTAGTAGGGAATGTAAAGAATACATAAGCCAATAATGCCTGAAAGGCAAGACTGAGGTTTGCAACACATTGGATCCTTCATGGGTGACAGTGTTGAACACTACAGGACACACAGCATCCAAATCTTGACATACATAAACCCAAAACCACTGCTTCTCAGTAAATGTCTGTGTTATGACTTTTCCTTCACTGGCTAGGATCAAGCTCCTTTTATTGCTCCTTTGCTGCTTTAAATCGTGGATACTTGTATTTCTTACTGTTTTGCTGGCTGAGATCATTAATCCGTGTGTTTACTGTTTACTGTGATTACTGATGCCCTTTACTGGCTCTAATAATACAAAATAAATACCATCAAAAAGGATCAAATCTATGCTTAATCTTTGATCAACCACTCAAAACTGTTGTTATGAATAACTGCGATATAATTGACATGAAAAGCACTGGAGTACTGTTAATTAACTAACGCTGCAAAGTTTTGCAGGTAGTATGTGTCCCTAGGAACCTGTATATCATTACAGTTAATAAACAACTTGTCCTCATGAAAAAAGTATCTGACAAAACCTTTTTCATTGGAGGAAGAAAGGAGATTAGTTGCAATTAATGTTGATGTGAAAAATATTTGTCAAATACTTTTACATGAAACACCTTTAAGCAATGATGACCATGTAAAAGTAGTCATATGTAAAGTATAGCCATGAAGAAAAACAGTTTTACTGTAAAATGAGACCAATTTTAGTGCAAGTGAGTCATTAGGGCATCAACAACATTCGCTATAAACTGGTCCCTCAGATTAAAGGGAGCCTGACATGGGTAGGTACATGGATTTTTTGTGTTTTTTGGCCAAGTACCCTTCCATACCCGCAATATTTTGTAGCTGAGACAGTTTCCACAGGAACCATCGGCATGTGTCCCTGAGATGGAAACCAATTGGTCATAGTCCACATTAGTTAGTGGAAATTACATCATGTAAAGTTTCAAGGTGCTTTTACGTTATAGAAGTACATTCATGATTCTCGCAATGTCATCTACAATTGAGATATAAAAGGGTCAACTCGTCGTGTTCCAGTAACAGTGGAAAACCAGTACATTGTGGGTCTTGTGAACTACTGCTGGATTTGCCAGCAGTACTTCTCGCTGACATCTAATGCAAACAGTACATAGCGGGAATTTAAATCGAGCAGAAAGGTAGGTGGAAGCTGTGTTGATCTGCTCTGCTGAAACAACATAAAAACAGCTTCTCACGCCAATCTTTGGGACTCAGGCAGCAAGCTAAGCTTTCAGGCTTGTACATATGGGTCAGTAACAGCCTCCTCATAAACCAACTCTTTTGCTGCACTGACTTCCCTATGCACAAACTGTAATAAAATGAACCAAACCGAGTACTAATGACAAGAAATCATGAAATTGATGATACTGCCATCAATTATGTTAGCTACAGGGCCTAACTCAGAGTATATGGTCCAACATAATGTGTTGTCAGTGCTTGCAGAAGGAGGACTTTGATAACACTAAAATAAAATGCATACTAAGCTGGCCTGTGTATTTATAGAGTCTATAGTTTATAATAGTGTATTTACAGTTATACAGTGCATACTGTTTAGTATATTTAGATATAGCACATATCCTGGTAATTCATTACTGTACTTACGTTACATGATGCCACACAACTTCAATTCCTACATCACTACCATATTTATTACTCTTTCATTTATGTCATATCACCTCAGCCCCATCAGTGTATCTACTGGTAATCAGCAAAAACTTCAAGATAAATGTAAATAGTATAAACACATTATTAAGAATAGCAACCATCTGGCAGTCAATTAATTTCATCTTGAGGTTCTGGGAACATTCATAAATCTGCTTTGCTTTGTTCTGAAGGTTTATGGAACCATCAGATCCTGCTTGATTGAATTGCTGTTTATACCTCACTGCCAGCCATCTCCTAGAAACTAAAGGGTGATTTTGGAAAGTGGTGTGGCACTGATGTTCTGACCCTAGCTGTCCATAGAACAATTAGGAGCTACTATATCATATATTCACAATGCATGCCAAAGACCTGCAGAAATTCAAGAACAGGCCATCATTACAGCAACTTGAACCTGAATCCAATAGCTGTCATCTGGAAATGGGTAAAAAGGATCATAATGGATTCAATTTCAGAATCTCAGATTCAATACTTACATTAATAAAAGGACAATCAACTTCAGATCCTAGCTCAGAATCCCAATACATCAAATCTTTTCCTATCATTGAACCAAATCTCTGACATTCTTTCACTTTATGGAATTTCAATTTAACAAACCATTGCTACAAATAATAAGTCAAACCTTTCCCCAGCTCTCCTATTGCATACAATTCCAAGGGAACAAACCCCTTCTCATCACTCCCACTGTACTGATTTCCATCAAACCCAAGACACTTTCAGTTCACTTCCACTCTATAGAACACCACAGCACTTCCTGTGTACTGTCAATGTATATAATTCCAGTGCAACATACCTGCTCACATTCATTCCCGTTGTACCAAATTCCAATGGATGAAATCTTTTCTCATTTTTTCCCATTGTATAGAATGCTCATTAAGCACAGGCTTCCTGTCCAAATATGAAATATTCTCCAGTTGCATAGTTTTTAATTATCAGTCTCTAAATACAGTGAATCTACATGGCAACACATTTCAGAAG
Source organism: Heterodontus francisci (assembly GCF_036365525.1). Lineage (NCBI taxonomy): Eukaryota > Metazoa > Chordata > Chondrichthyes > Heterodontiformes > Heterodontidae > Heterodontus > Heterodontus francisci. The sequence goes on from NC_090382.1 coordinate 34,721,351, forward strand.
TCCTTGTAAAATATATTTTTCCTGTACTTTTTGCAAGAGTGTTTAGGTTGAATTGCTGAGTGAATGATTCATTAGGTTGCGGTACAAAGATTTGTAAACCTACTGTTCTTATCTTCAGCTCATAGCATTTCTTGAATAATCATAGTATAAGCATAAAATACCTTAACCAAACCATTTTTCTGTATCAGGATTCAACTGGACTAAAAACCAAAGCCATTTAAATTGACCTTAAGTTCACGGCTTGCAATGGCTGCCAGTCATGGGTTTTTACTGTCACTTCCAGGTGAAACACTAGAGAACTATCTGCAATGAAAGGTTTTTAAATCAATTTGTTGAAGCTAAAATTATCATGGATTTGGATCCTGTGTTCTCTCTTCACATATGAAGGGATTGAGTGCACAAAGGAAAAAGAAAGAATTAACCCAAAGAAAAATAATGATTAGTGCAAACTTAAAGGCAGATTAATGTTTTCCTGGAGATATTTTGGTGAAACTTCAAGTTGAGTACTTGTTTCTATTGGTAAAATGTTTATATAACACTGAGCAAGACTATTTGGTCTGGTCTCTCATTGACTGCCCTAAATAATGCTGTGCTGTGCTGACGCCTGCATTCCCCTAGACCTACTAAAGACACGGCCCACTGCTCCTATTTACATGATGTGGCTCCTCTGTGCTTTAGCAGTTTCCCTGCTTCAAGCGAGACTCAAATCAGAGATGTACTGAAGGCAGATGGAAAGACTTGTTGCACTCTGCGCAGCTTTGTCCCCACGTGGTCCAGTTCATGCAGACTCAGTACTGCTAGCGGCGCCTGTGGCCTTCTTCTTAGTGCGCAACTTAACACTCTTTGATTGTGGCTGAAAAGCAGATAATAAAAGACAATTAATTAGATGAGTTTTTCAGGAGTTATCTACATGCATAATGAACCTACTTACTACATTACCTTATCCCCATCAGTAGAAAGGAGCTTCATACTGCACCATCTAATCCCCATCAGACAGAGATCTCCCAGCTGTACCGTCCACTATTGGCCTCAGCACGACTATGTTCAGGAGGGATAAAATTAACCAGTGTATCCATTTCCAAATGCGATTCAGCAATATCAGGTCTCCTAGCTCATGATTTTTGAAAAATGTTCCTGTGCATTCCTAGTAAGCAGGAAGCACCTGTATATGTTTTCTTTTATTAAAACAAAAATCCAGCCTAAAAAACTGAAAACATTGCAATTTTGTTCAGTAATTAAATAGTTTCTGGTTAACACCTGGTTATCACTCATAGTTAATCTGGAGTGAGTAAACATCTACCCTTACATTTATGTATAGATTATCAATCCTATGCCTAACCAGATTTCCAAGTACTCTCTTTAGAGGTGTACATCAGCAGCATTAACTGCTTCGGCAGCCTAACTATTTTGCATATCTCCTTTTCTGGACAAAAAAAAACTCATTCAACTCTCAACTTCATATTTGTAAATTTCATTGTCATATCTTCTGGTTCTGCACTCAGAAACCAAATTAACTAACTGGCTTCGCTGAGCATGTTACAAATCTCCATTACATTACCTCTCAATTCTCTTTTTCTCTCTACCTTCAGCTCTATGATTGTCTCTCCATTAGATCATATCCCATTCCTAGAATCATCCTTTTCACTCTGAAATCTGTTTAACACATCAATTTCCTGGTTCAAGGTCCCCAAAACAGTGCCAATATTCCAAAAGTGGCCTCACAAATGATTCACACTGTTAGAATAAATTGTTTCTACAAATAACCAAATACCCTTGAGTTGCATCCCATTACACTGTAAGTATAAAGTGCTCCTGACAAAGAGCTTTTTGTGGTGAGAGTGCCAATTTGGAAGGCACATGGAAGTTACCTTGCCTAGTTCACAGCCTGCAAAAATTCTGTCCATATATTTTAAAATTGTGCCAGCTGCAACTTTGTCATGCTGACTTCCATACCTAAATTCCCAAAATGCACTCCTGCACAAAGCTCTATACAAGGAGCACTAAACTATCAAAATGTACCCCCATTAACCTTGCTAACAACAGCTTCCCTTCGACTGTAAGCTTTCAGTGAACAGTCAATTGAATGGTTTTGGTTGGTACAGATCCCTTTGAATACTGCCAGTTTCCCCTATCCATGTCATTTGATCATATCACTTCTTATCATCAAAACGAACCTTCTTCCAAATTACTGATGAATAGTGTAAACAGCAGAGGATAGAGAACAGATCCATACAGAATTATAATATTCACTGCTTTCTCATCAATTTAGATATTTCAATGAACATTTATCAACACTTTCTGCTTTCTCTTGTTAGCCAGTTTTCAAACCAATTTGTCGTTAATTAAATGAGTCTTAAATCTTCTTTGTAAGTTGGATATGTGGAACTTCATCAAAAGTCTATTCAAATCAAAATAGTTTATAGAGTGGAAATGGCTTTAAGCCGGTTCTCAAATGGTCACCCCAACTGGGAGGCCTGAAGCTGGCCTGAATTTGGGCTTTGGGCCTCAATAATATTATTTAGGCAAGCTACTATTATTTAGGTGCTGACAGCATATCCACTGCCAGCTCACCCATTTAAAAAAGATGAATAATTCCGGGGACTGGAGCACAGGTGGTGCGTGGGGATAGAGCAGCAATGGGGAGAGTGGCCAATTGTGATACTGTAGAATCAGCGAACACGGTTGTTCGTCTTGGCTCCACAGGAATGTATTTTTAATTTTTTAAAAAATTAAACCAGCGTTTTGGTGTGGCTGGTCTACCTCCTGTTCTGTTTGCGATGTCCAATTTGGTAGAGTGGCCCTAAAACACAAATTAGACCCTTAAGTTACATATGTAAGGGGCCTAACATATGTTTCTGGCAGCCATCAGGGATGCCTGAAATAATCAGATCCAGTATTTAGTCAGACATCTTTAAAGCATACTATGTGCATGAGATGTCAGTCCCCGACATTGGTCCTAGTTTCCTCTGTTGTACACCTGTTTAATGGGTGCAACTATCCAATTCCTACCTTTGAATCTGATTGACCAATGACTTAGTTGCCTCTTCAATGAATTTCAGTAGTTTGATATGCCATAAAATGTTGCTTCTAAATCCACGCTGTCTGTTTCTTATGGCCTCTGCATTGTTTAAAAAAACATTGACATAGGAAGATAGGAACAGGAGTAGGCCATTCAGCCCCTCGAGCCTGTCCCGCCATTTAATGAGATCATGGCTGATCCGCGGCCTAACTCCATATACCTGCCTTTGGCCCATATCCCTTAATATCTTTGCTTAACAAAAATCTATCTATCTCAGATTTAAAATTAACAACTGTTCTAGCTTCAAATGCTGTTTGTGGGAGAGTGTTCCAAACCTCTACCACCCTTTGCGTGAAGAAGCGCTTCCTAACATCTCTCCTGAACGGTCTGGTCCTAATTTTTAGACTATACCCTGTGGTTTTAGAATCTCCAACCAGTGGAAATAGTTTATCTTTATCTAGCCTGTCTTTTCCTGTTAATATCTTCGAGACTTCAATCAGATCACCCCTTAACCTTCTAAATTCTAGCGAAAACAGGCCTAATTTGTGTGATCTCTCCTTGTAACTTAACCCCTGTAGTCCAGGTATCATTCTTGTAAACCTACATTGCATTCCCTCCAAGGCCAATATATCCTTCCTAAAGTGTGGTGCCCAGAACTGCTCACAGTACTCCAAGTGGGGTCTAACCAGGGTTCTGTACAGCTGCAGCATAACCTCTGTGTCTTTATACTCCAATCCTCTGGATATAAAGGCTAGCATTCCATTAGCCTTTTTGATTATTTTCTGCACTTGCTTGTGGCATTTTAAAGATCTATGCACCTGAACCCACAAGTCTCTTTGGATATCCACTGTACTTAACCTCTTCCCATTTAGAAAGTACCTTGCTCTATCCTTTTCTGGTCCAAAATGGATAACCTCACACTTGCCCGCATTGAAATCCATCTGCCACAATTTTGCCCACTCACGTAGTCTGTCAATATCTCTTTGCAATTTTATGCTATCATCTAGACTGTCTACAATGCCGCCTAACTTTGTATCATCAGCAAATTTGGATATATGACTTACTATGCCATCATCCAAGTCGTTAATGAATAATGTGAATAATTGAGGCCCCAACACAGATCCCTGCGGGACACCACTAGTTACATCCTGCCAATCGGAGTATTTACTCATTATCCCCACTCTCTGTCGCCTACCACTCAACCAACTTTCTAACCATGTCAATAATTTTCCCTCAACTCCATGGGCTTCTACCTTAGTTAACAGTCTCTTATGTGGGACTTTATGAAATGCCTTCTGGAAGTCCATATAAATAACATCCATAGACACTCCCCTGTCCACTACCTTAGTCACCTCTTCAAAAAATTCAATGAGATTTATCAGGCATGACCTTCCCGTCATGAATCCATGCTGGCTGTCCCTGATTAACTGAAATTTTTCTAGGTGTTCAGTCACCCTATCCTTGATTATCGACTCCAGCAACTTGCCCACCACAGATGTCAGGCTAACTGGTCTGTAATTTCCTTGGTTCCCCCTTTCACCCTTCTTAAAAAGTGGAGTGACATGTGCAACTTTCCAATCCAGAGGGACCACTCCTGAATCTAGGGAACTCTGAAAGACTATAGTTAGGGCATCTACAATGTGCTCCCCTACTTCCTTTAACACCCCTGGATGGAAACCATCAGGTCCTGGGGATCTCTCACTCTTTAGTTCCATTAATTTCCTTGTTCCTGATGATTTACTTATGTTAATTGTTAATTGTAAATGTCCCTGTCCCCTATCGGCTATTAATTTTTTCGGGACTTTTGGCAAGTTATCCTCCTTTTCAACTGTAAATACTGAGGCAAAGTAATTGTTCAACATGTCTGCCATTTCCCCATTATCAATGACAATATCTCCAGTTTCAGCTTTTAGTGGACCTACATTGCTCTTGACCACCCACTTTCCCTTTATGTAACTATAAAATTTCTTCTTATTGATTTTGATGTCCCTTGCAAGTTTCCTTTCATAATCTCTTTTAGTAGCTCTTATAAGATGCTTTGTAACCCTTTGCTGGTCTTCGTATCGATCCCATTCGGCCGGATCTGTGCTGCGTTTTGCATTTTTGTAAGCCATTTCTTTTTATTTTATGCTATCCCTAATCTCTTTAGTTGTCCATGGCTGTTTTTTCTGTGAAGTGGAGCTTTTTCCTCTCAGGGGTATTTACTTGCTCTGTATTTCGTTAAATGTTTCTTTCAATATTCTCCACTGTTCTTCAGTCGTTTGACCCCTTAACAGATCTACCCAGTTTACCGTGGACAATCTCTGTCTTATCCCGGTAAAGTCAGCCTTACCCAAGTCTAAAATTCTCATAGCTGATTCGTGCTTTTCACTTTCAAACACTACCTTGAATTCGATCATGTTGTGATCACTATTTGATAAAGGCTACTAATTAAATTTGGCTCATTACTCATAACTAAATCTAATATTGCCTGTCCCCCTGTTACATCTAGGACATATTGCTGTAGGAAACTATCCTGGACACATTCCAGAAATTCACTATCTTTCTGACAGGTGCTAGTCTGCCTCTCCCAATCTACGTGTAAGTTAAAATCCCCCATTAATACTACTCTGCCTTTATTACACACTTGTCTAATTTGTGCATTTATACAATCTAACACCTCACAACTGCTACCAGGGGGTCTATACACAACACCTATTATAGTTTTAGATCCTTTTCTGTTCCTCAATTCCACCCATAAGATCTCCACTGGATGCTTTCCCCTCATTATATCCTCCCTCACCAATGAGATGATATTATTTCTAATCAGTAAGGCAACTCCACCCCCTCTGCCATTTTCCCTGTCCCTCCTGTAAACTTTATATCCAGGTATATTTAGTTACCAGTCCCGACCATCCTGCAGCCACGTCTCCGCAATGGCCATCGCATCATAATTTTCCATTTGAATTTGCGCCTGCAGTTCATCTAGTTTATTCCTTACACTCCGTGCATTTGTAAATAGAACTCTTATTTGGGCTATACCCCCTAACCTGTCCCTCAGCACTGATGCTTTATTTGCTTGTTTATTATTTCTCTCTTCTGGTTTAACCAGTATACTTCTTGCAGTTTGGTAACAATCAGCCTCACTACTAACCTGCACTCCTACCTTCTCCTTTAACATCTTGTTTTTCCATGCAACTGAACTCTCCCCCCAACTATTTAGTTTAAAGCCCTATGTACAGCCCTAGTTATACGATTCGCCAGGACTCTGGTCCCAGCATGATTCAGGTGGAGCCCGTCCCATCGGAACAGCTCCCTCCTTCCCCAGTACTGGTGCCAATGTCCCACGAATTCGAACTCATTTCTCCCACACCAATCTTTGAGCCACGCATTTACCTCTTTAATCTTATTGACCCTTTGCCAATTTGCTCATGGCTCAGGTAGTAATCCAGAGATTATTATCTTTTTGGTTCTGCTTTTTAATTTAGCCCCTAGCTGCTCATATTTCAAGGGATATGGAATTAATGCAGACAGGTGGGATTAGCATTATGGTCGGCATGGATGCGGTGGGCCGAAGGTCCTGTTTCTATGCTGTACGACTCTACGACCCTATATTCCCTCAGCAGAACCTCTAACCTCATTCTACCTATATCGTTGGTACCAACGTGGACCAAGACAACTGGATCTTCCCCCCCCCACCACTCCGTCCCTCTGCAGCCCAGATGAGATATCCCGAACCCTGGCACCAGGTAGGCAACAGAGCCTTCGGGACTCTCGATCCTGGCCACAGAGAACAGTGTCTATGCCCCTAACTATACTATCTCCAATTACAACTACATTTCTCTTTTCTCCCCCCACTTGAATGGCTCCCTGTACCACGGTGCTGTGGTCAGTTTGTTCATCCTCCCTACAGTCTCTGCTCTCGTCCACACAGGGAGCAAGAATCTCAAACCTGTTGGACAAGGACAATAGCAATGGCAGAAGCTCTTGCAACACTACCTCCTGGATCCCTCTGCCTGCTTCACACACCCTCCTGTCCCTGACCACTGGCCGAATTCATGGTAGTTAATCTAAGGGGTGTGACTGCCTCCTGAAATACAGCGTCCAGGTATCTCTCCCTCTCCCTGATGTGTCGCAGTGTGCGAAGCTCAGACTCCAGCTCATCAACTCTGAGCCGGAGTTCCTCGAGCAGCCAACACTTGCTACAGATATGGTCACAAGGAACCACAATGGGGTCCAGCAGCTCCCACATCATGCAGGTACAACACATCGCCTGGCCCTGCATGTCTATTTTATATAATTATATTTTAATTTGTTTTTTAAATTTCCGACTGGTCTTTAGTTTTTAATCTGTAAAATATTTCTCCTATTCACCTTTAATTTGAAATCAACTTAGAATAGGTAATTCAAATTAGCAGTTACTTACCAACCAATGAACTTATGGTTTTCCTGTGCTGTCACTCTTTGTTTTTTCACTCTGTTTTTACTCCCTTAAATTACCCAAAAATTAGATTTACACTAGGTACCTTGATTCCCCCCCAAAAAACACTACCTACTATATTAAAAAAGAACTGTAGACCTTTCTCTTTACTTTAGTTACTTACTGAGCTAGTTAGAGTTATTCCCTAACAGCTGTTACTCACCAACCAATCACCTTGCAGCTTTCCTGTGATGTCACTGTTGACTTTTTTTTTCAAAACTCCAGCGCGCCTGGACTGCTCCCGGAAGGTAAGCGGCTCGCTGAATCAGCAGGCTGGATGTCACTATTGGAGATGGAGGACCTCTGATCAACAGGAATCAAGGTTGATGGGGCTGGAGGACATTAACTGATGGGGTCTAGGTACAGTGGTTGTTGGTTAATATCAGAACATAAGAAATAGGAGCAGGAGTAGGCCATTCGGCCCCTCAGTAGGCCATTCGGCCCCTCAAGCCTGCCCTGCCATTCAATAAGATCATAGCTGATCTGCCCCAGACCTCAACTCCTCTTTCGTGCCAGCTCTTCATAGCCCTCAACTCCCCAATATTTCAAAGTCTATCTCCCTCCTCTTTAAATTGTTTCAGTGATCTAGCCTCCACAACTCATCTATAAAGCAGTCATCTATAAAGCAATGGGATGGGATCAATGGAATTGGAGACAGTGATCAATGAGGGCGTCAACAGCATTGGGTATAGACTGAGAGCAATGAGATATCTAAAGTTGACTGAGGCTAATAGTCGTGAAAAGATACCTCCGAACGCTGCAGCTTTTGTTTAGGGGCTTTAAGGCTCTGGGTGCGTTTTGGCACTTTCTCCACAAAATCTTCATCCGACTGTTCAGGTTTCACATCTGGCTGCTCCCCATCTGATTTCTGAGCCTGCGTGCTCCCTACCTCTTCTGAAGGAAGCCAGTGTGTGTCTGAGAAACAGCAAGGCAAAAGAGGAAAGGGCTAAAACCAAAAGCAACATTTAGTAAGAGAGCACTGATTTATAAAGATATTTCTTATCCAAATTGCGCCGAAATATTGAAAACATAATTTTCAAATTAACACAGACAAGTTAACAATTCCTCAGAAAATAATCTAAAATGATCTCAAATATTTTTTTATATTTTCATCATGTGTAGTGCCTTGGAACATTTTGGTACGTCACAAGTGATATAAAAACGCAAGTTGTTATATGCACGTAAAAATATAGCTTTGCCGATTCATGCCCTGACAATGTCAGGCTCACTGCTTTATTGACCATTATCCAATTGATCCAGTCATAATTTAAAAATAAAATAGCATTGATGGTACCAGAACCAAGTATTTCTGTACTACTGCTATAACATTTTAAAAAAGCACTTTCTTTAGTCTGTGCAATGAAGTCATAGCAGTCACTGCACTTCTAAGTAATTCACTGTATGTGAAACACTTTGATATGTTCCGGAGATATAATAGGGTGCAGTATAAATCAAAGGCTTTCTTACAATGACTTCTGCATTGTAACTGTTAATATGGACAACTCATTATAATAAACTTCAACATTACAAACCTCCATTATAGAAAACTCTTGTCATCACAAATGTCTGCATTTTATAAATTGCCATGAGCATTGCATTTACATGTCAGCACAAGTAATAAATATCTCAATGCATTCAGTTATGACAAAGTTCTTATTGCTACACATCTCATTATTAGAAATGATTACCATCAGAAGTTTCATTGCAGTCAATAGGGGAAGTCTGTCATTTTATCAGGTGACCCATGCTAAAAGCATGCTTTGCTAGTTCCCTTGAATTTGTAATAATCAGGTTTGGCTGTACAAGTTGTGAATTGAATAATCAGTAGTGCAGTGAATATAATAAATGCAGGCTCAATAGAGAAGGTGGAACTTACACACATTTCCCAATTTGAGGCAAGAAAGAGCAGAAAAACAAGAGTGAAAACCTTGGAGATAGTGTAGAAAATACTCCTACTCAACATTTTAACACATGAGGGAATTAAGTGCTCCGGTTGCTCTCTGTAGCAACACTGTTAAAGCCATTCTTTTTGAAAACAGTTTTGTAATTTTTATATAAAAGCAAAATACTGCGGATGCTGGAAATCTGAAATAAAAACAAGAAATGCTGGAAATACTCAGCAGGTCTGGCAGCATCTGTGGAGAGAGAAGCAGAGTTAATGTTTCGTTAACTCTGCTTCTCTCTCCACAGATGCTGCCAGACCTACTGAGTATTTCCAGCATTTCTTGTTTTTATTTGTAATTTTTATAATTCACTCATACAGAAACCGTTGACACTGCATCTCATCAGCTTTTTTATAACATACCAATTTAGGAGTAACCTCACATATGCCCTGATTTTGCTAGGCACCCCCTCCCTCCCCACTGCGCACCCCCCCCCCCTCCACCCCCATGCCACCCTGTCATTGGTGGAGACTTGTACATTGCCAGTATGGGTCATAAAATTTGACACTGGGTCATCATCAGTGCTTGATGCATTCGGCCTTGATCCTGGAGAGTAGTTTTAGGTTTTTTTTTAGGTTTGCACTTGAGCTTTGTACAGGCCTCATAGACATCTATTATTGAGTTCCTGATGACCTCCACCCAGTTGTGTGATTGTGTTCACCGCACGAGCCTCACACATAAAAGCTTAGTAGATCATTCAAGGATGGACCCGATATACCACACCTGGAGCCAATCATATAACGATGCACCTTATATATCAAACCTCTTGTCAACCACACTAGGAGAAATCCTAAATACTAGGCACACAGGAATGCATAACAAGGAACTTATTCAGTTATAGAGTCCATCAGTCACAGAGTCATAACATGTCCTCATGGCGTTAGTCTGGCATGAACCAAGGCTGCACATCATGAAGTCACTAACACAGAGATAGGAGCCTGGGTCTTCCACTTGGCTGTTACACTGGTGGAGATGTGGTGGATTGGGACTGCCAACTGCCACAATCATGCAGCCCTGAACCTCACCGATTTCCTGCAGTGGGCTGGGGCCAGGGGGATGGGGTTTACTTGGATGTAAGTGGACGGAGAATATCTGTGACAGTTTAGGAGATAGGCAGCAGCTTCAGAGTAGGGACCAAATTTATTTTCAGGAAAATATTTCATGTTTGGGCTGGGGAGGGAAGTTAAATAAATCTCCTTGTGATCGATTCAACTCCTTTAGGGGATATAACATTAAATCTCCCTGCAACCCATTGCTAAGCTGAGTGCCAGGGATGTAGAGGCATTGCTAAAATACAAAGGACAGGAAATACTTCCAATGATGTAATATCATCTTCTGCCCTAATTATCATACGTCTGTTCAAATATACCAAGGGTGGTTGAGGTGAGCAGGGAGCTAGTGAAGCAGCTCCCATGCAACATCCTGTCGCACCCTATTTAAATTATGCCCAGGTGAAATCAAGTGGAAAATCGAAGCTAGTATCTGCACTTTTGCGAGCCTGGTCAGTCAAACACAGGGCCATGTATGATGAGGTGCGATTTCTATACACAATCACAGAGTAGTTAATCAAACAGTAATAAGACTGCATTAAGTGTACCTGTGACTGTGTTACAACTTGGTGAGAAAGAGGTCTTGGGTTCCCTTTCAGCTTTTACCTAATCTTACCGTAACAGGGTTTAATTTTAAACACACTGTATTTTTAGATCCACCTAGGTGAATCCTGGTTCACCGCTTTCCAATTAGTTAACACCTGCGCATACATGACGCGTCCCACGCTAGCATGCATATGCGATACACACACGCAAATATAGACAGAAAAGAGAAGAAAAATAAAGTGGAAAAGTTTCAGGCAATATCTGAAGAGTTGTTGTTATGGTTCTTCGAGCTCACTGTAGAGTCCTTGATTGTAGGTTGATCTTGCTTTTCGTTGGGGCCCAGTATTATTCTTAAACCTTGTAGGAGACTTTTCTCTCGTGGGGTTCATGTGTCTTCAGTGGATTCAGAGGCTTGTGAGAAAGAGTTGGGAGCAGACAGGAGTGAGATCTTCTCAGTCCAGGAGGAAACAGACACTCAAACTGTTTGTACAATTTAGAAAAAAACAGGTTGCCAAGTAGGTTAGTCATGTGATTAACTGGTCTGACCATGTCTTGGATTACGGCAGTCTCTGGAATGCTCCTCTTACACACAATACCTGGTGATCAAGGTCCATTGTGGATTGAATGTGTCAGGGAATGGTCCTTTGTCCTTCCAATCACCATCTGTTAAGATGCAAATGCTTTTTCCGGCCACGGCTGATCTGTTAAACAAGTCCTTTCTTCACTCCAGTAACAGTTTAAAATCAATGTTCATGACAAAATTAATGTGCCTCATTCTTGGCAGGTGAGGGCCGAGCATGACAGTCTGTTTGTGGATATATTCATATGCACTCCTCCTGCTTATTCCAGAGCAAACTCAAAATCTGGACTTTCAACCTCTTAAACATCCAAATCCACCTTATTTTATATATCTTTAATCATCTTAATTCCAACCCCAATGCCCTTGGCACTGCCAAACTGTTAACCTTTCTTCTTACAGACAACAGAGCATGCTCTGTTTCCCTGCAATGAATCAACTGTTACCATGAACTGCCAACAAATTTCCTTTATCCAAAGACTACCGGCACAGGATGGTGGACAGTGCTCATTGCATGTCTGCATCAGTAATCATTAACTGAACAGGCACAATGGAGAGGCACCCAATGAATGATACAGCAGGCAGAATTTGGAACATTCTGGCCCATGGAGAGCTGAGCTAATGTCTGACTTATCATGCTATAAAAGAGCTCATCAATATTCTACACACATACTGTGCAGCTGAGCAGCTTATCCCGAATACTGCAGCCAAGTAACTATTCTTTGTTTACTCAGCTCAAGCCGAACTCATCTTTATTCAGACCATGTAATAGCCCATGTGATTCTGAGGCAGGGCAATAACAGAGCCCCTGCACTACTAATTTGATCTATTTCAATCTGTAAGGGATACAGTAAATGCAGCCCATTGAATTTCCAGGGTCACCTCTATGTGCATTTCCAATTGTCACGTAGTTTCATTCTGTACTGGAAGCTCTTAGTACATATGAAATTATATTGAGGGCCATTTTGACTATATCCAATAGTGTGATTGGGTGATAGCAATCAGCTGAAAAATCGGGAGATATAAAACAGACGGCTGATTCGCTTTCACCCAGTTCACACTATTGCACCAATTCAAAATGACCTCATTGGCCCACATTTAGTTCTAGTTTTCAAGCATGAATATGTGGCAGTAAGTAATATTTTCAGTGGTGCCAGCTGATAGCACTAGAAGATGCCTCCAAAATCGAACTCTGTGTCGTCTATTTATCAAATCAATAATTGCCAGGATTAGCATTCAAATATGTGCATAATCAGACAAAAGCAAAATACTGCAGTTGCTGGAAATCTGAAACAAAAACAGAATGTGCTGGAAATACTCAGCAGGTCAGGCAGCATCTGTGGAGAGGGTTAACAGGCAGAGTTTTTAGGTCTTGATGGGGGTAAGAACGGAGGCATGTGGGTGCTAAAAATAGCGCCATGGCCAGCATGCCAGTTTCACGTTGATGTTCCTGCCTTTGGCAATTTTCCTCAGGATGGGCAAAGGCGGACCCTGGAAACCCACCCAATTTGGAAATGAGGTCAATTAATGTTAACAAACTCATTGTTAGCTTGTTGAATGGCAGTTTGGTATTTTGGTGGGGGAGCACAGGTTGCACGCTGGATCAGGGACAGTCTGGGTGCATGGAGGTGGTCATGGCTGCACTATGATATCAGGTGGACCCATAAAAGGGAGCACGGCTGGAATGGGCAATCAGCCATTGGCACACAGGTGCCATTGAGTGTTTAGAGTTTGAGGGGACAGTAGTCTGTATGTGCTCAGGCAGTGTGGAGGTTGTGACATACCTGGCATCATGAGAACATAAGAGGAGGGGGGTTAGGATTCCAGAGACTGCTGTGTGCAAGAAAGGCAACAGCTAGTAATGGGAGCACTATTCTCAGATATTGGGTTCAGTGGTGATGAGAATCAACATCTACAGCAGCAAAGCAGAGCCCCAAGCATGAGGAGGGCAGGAATACAATGGAGGCCATAGCCTCAGCATAGGGTGCACTGCTGAAGAGGAAGCTACCTGGACATGTTGGGGAACCATTGTCACAGTAGACTGCGCTTATTCAGGCAGATGGTCACTGAGATTTGTGTTCTCATCGTGGAAGACCTCGCACCTCTCAGCACTGCTCGCCATTATCTGCCAGTAGCCATCAAATTCACTGTGGCCTAGAACTGCTTCATATCTGGCTCCTTCTAAGGATCATCTGTGGACCTTGGTGGCATCTTACAAGTGGCTGCACACCACTGCATCTTTCAGGTCACTGATGCCCTCTTTGTGAGAGCTGGACAGTACATTCAATTTCAGATAGATGGGGCCTCACACCAGGGATGCCCATCTCTCCTTCTGAGACTTGCTCCTGTGCAGCCACCCTTGTGATTTCCATGGCTCTCTCCTCCATTGCAGTGACGATGTGCAGATGGGGCATTCATCCGCCAGTCAGAGCCCTCTCTGGCATTGTGCACCCTTGTCTCCTGCAAGAATGAGAGAGACATAAAGCACTACTGGCCTTTCTGACCAATGCCAGCAGCTCATTGACCTAAGAAGCTGCATGTATTATTCCTCAACAGTGATAGTGCTCTGGGCTTTGCTGAGGGGTCAGTGAGTGCCCTGGGTGCACAATTCTCCCATGTTCAGGAGCAGTATACTCCTCATGCTCTTCAGCTACAGTGTCTGCTGGAGGTTGAATACCCAGAGGTCTGTCATTAGTGTCTGGTGTTGCACTCACCTTGCCAGAGCAAAGGTCATTGAACCTTTAACAACACTGGATCCAGTTCCTACAGACCATACTTCTGCTGCTGACAGTCTCAGCCTCGTGCAGCCATGTCAGCTTTGTTTGAGGGGGTGGCCTTTTCCTTCCACCTTCTGGAAAGAGGACCTCCGGGATGGCATTGGAGAAGCGAGGGGCAGCCTGCCCCGGGTAGAGGGCCTCTGCTTCCCCTTCGGACTCCCCAGTGCATCCATTCAAACGGCAGCCATTAGATGTCTTTAAATGGAGCCTGCATTTGCAGAGTTCCACCTCCATCCTGCACAGTAACCATTAATTAGCCGCCCAAACTGCTCTCCAGCCAATTAGCAGCCTGCCTCCACAAAAATCACAGACTGTGACTACATCCCCCACCTCCAGCCCCACTCCAGGGGTGGGGTCGAGACCCAGAAACAGTCCCGACGTTGGTTTCCCAACCCCAGAGGGAAAATCCTGCAATGACCTTTCATCAGATGTAAGTTCATCGACCTGAAACATTAATTCTGTTTCTCTCTCCACAGATGCTGCCTGACCTGCTGAGTATTTCCAGCACATCTTGTATGCGTAATCAGCTAGTGTTAGACATTCTCTAGATAGAACAGCTCCAGTGAGCAAAATCATTGCTGCTAAACCTCATGAATACCAAAATCAACCATCACAAATAATTATTTGCAACAAACCTTATCAGAGGCAAAGCCATGGCCAGTCACCCCAGAGCACTCTGTCAAGGCGAGAACATCTGTAACAATGGTAATAGGTAGGAAAGCAGTGGAAACTGTTAACTAGCCTCTTCTGAAGGCTGCTGATTGTGTGTGTTTGTGTGTCCTCTTTCCAGAAGCCATTTCCATGCACTTACACTTTAATCAATGTAAGACCAGGTTGGATGAATTGGTGATCTGTGCTGGATCTGGGAGCACTGTAGTATAGCACATTGCTCCTTTGTACAGTGTTTGGAAGCATAGAGTGGCCAGGGGAGACAAATCACACTGTCTGAACTTCCAAATATGATTGAAATAATAATGATGAATATGATGCCCACAATGACTCCTTAATACATCGCTGCATCATCATTTACCAGCACACCTTGTGAGTGATCAGCAGAACGGAACCTGTGTTTATACCTGTTGGTGCTGTTTGCCTGTGTGGCTTGTTTAATGGCCACAGGAATAATGTGTTCTGAATAAATGATTTTTTGAAACGTACCAGGATCATTTATCATTTCTGGAATATTGTCTGTGGAAGTTCTCAGAAGGGGGTCAGTCCTGCGCAGGTGGATTGTGTCTTCATCTCTGAGCAACGTCAGATCCTGCATACTGAAACTCCGCAGCTTGTCTGAGAGCACGCCTTGACCCTGAACAACAAAGCAGACGGGTGACCTTATCACAGAATGAAATCTGACAGCAGCATCACAATTAACCGTTAAAGATAGTGAGTGAGGACACAACTGAAAGTTAATCTCCTTGTCAGCACGAGAGGCCCAATACTTTGCTCCACAGTGAACTCCAAAAGACAATTCTTAATTTAAACAACACTGTGTGCAAATCAAAACCTAAGGCAGATTTCCCTATATCACTGAGCAGAGGAGAGGGTACTTTAATAATGTTATAAACAAGAAAGCTTCAACTACGCAAAGGAGCATCAGAATTAAACACTACAGATCAAAGAGATACATAATTATGGGGGGTGGGACTTCACAATCTGCTTCTCATGAGATTGTTCAGGATCCTCAAATACCTACCACAAGGTCGCATGTTCCTCCTAGTTGGATAGAAGCTACAAGGGCACCTTGTGCCTCCAATGGACAGATATTTATCAAAATGTCACATCTACCCCACTATTCTACTGCTACTGTCTGTCAGATTAGTGTAAGGATGGAATGTCTGTATGGTGAGGAGTATACAGGGTCAATTTTCTGGCCCACATGCTGAAATGACAGGAAAGCAGTGGGCTTTGCTGAACTGACCTCAGTGGATTTGATGAGAGCTGTTATATTATGCCTAGCTCCTGGCCCAGATTAGGCTGCCAGAGAGAGCTCACTAAACAATACTCATTAGTACAAGCTGTATAACCGAGCAGGAACTAGCTTGAAGTTGCAGCTGCTATTTACAGTGCTTTCTTAATTCTTGCTTGGCGCAAACCTCCAAATGGCAGTGACAGGGATGCTGATCGAGTAAACTGTTTTGTCAAGGGTGCAAAGCATCTCCACCTTCTGAAGCACCTTTACACCTTGTGCAGGAAGTGCAGTAAAGGAGAACTTCAGGTCAGCTAATTAACAGGAGCTCTGTGCATTCTGACAACAGGTTGTTGGACAGAGCCACGCAGTGTCCAACAACTAAACAACGTTGCAGCAAGTAAAGAAGAAGTTTAATGGTCGAAGGGTGTCTGCAAAGATAAGGTTAGCCACTATTTTACCATACTAAGGAGATGGGCAAATTATGCATATCACCAAGAGTTTCCACTCTCCTGTCTCACTTTAACTGAGACCACATGTTAAGTTCTTACAAATCAACTCCTTCCAATACAAACTTATGAATTAGGAGCAGGAGTAGGCCATCTTCATATATGTGCCCATATTCCAATTTATTACCGCTACTTCAAACTGTTGTCACATTACCTTTTGGAAATGCAAGCCCATAAACAAACTTTTCGGCTATCTGGAAGATGCATATTCAGTTACTCACATGCAAGATGAGATACTGGGTGGACACTTGGGTCTCTCTTGAAACTTCCAACAGCTGAACACTGGGCAACAGGGAACAAACCTTAATTTTAGATCTTTGGATCAGTTTGAACAGGCCATCCTCTGATGAAAGGTCACTGACCTGAAACGTTAACTCTGCTTCTCTCTCCACAGATGCTGCCAGACCTGCTGAGTATTTCCAGCATTTTTTGTTTTTATTTCAGATTTCCAGCATCTGCAGTATTTTGCTTTTATATTATCATCCTCAATGTCCTATGGCCTGAGAATACTGATAAAATGGGTTTGTGTATAGCTTGAAGCTTGCACAAGGCTCAAAGCTAGTACTGCCCTGTTCCGATTTATCTTTCCCTATTCACTGAATTGTTCACTCACTTACATGCATAATTTCCAGCATATCACCCTGACGCATATTATTAGAGCTGCAAATCACAGTTAGAATAAATGTCTTGTAGCCAGATTTATTATTTATTCTTGCAGTGCAGGTGATATTGGAAAGGCTGCATTTATTAACCATCTCTAGTTGTCCTGAGAAAATGTTATTTGGACGTCTCCTTAAAATGCTGCAATCCTTGCGCTGATGGTGTTAGGTTGGGAGTTTCAGGATTGTGATACAGTCGACAATGAAGGAACATTGATATATGTCCAAGTTAGGATGGTGATTGACCTGCAGGTCAATAAAGGCCAAAATTCCATTTGCTTTCCTAATTACTTGCTGCACCTGCATGCTAACCTTTTGTGTTTCATATACAAGAACACCCTGATCCCTGTACTGCACTATTTTGTAGTCTTTCTCCATCTCAATAATAATCTGCCTTTTTATTTTTCCTACCAAAGTTGATGACCTCACACTTTCCCACATTGAACTCCATCTGCCAAGTTTTTGCCCACTCACTTAACCTATCAATATCCCCTTACAAATTCTTTTTGTCCTCATCATAATATGCCTTCCCACCTATTTTGTATCGTCAGCAAATTTGGATACACTATACTCTGTCCCTTCCTCCAAGTCATTGATATAGATAGTAAATTGTTGAGGTCCGAGGACCGATCCTTGTGGCATCCCACTAATTACGTCTTTATAACCTGAAAAATACCCATTAATCCTGACTCTCTGCCTTCTGTGTGTTAGCCAATCCTCAATCCATGCCAACACATTACCCCCAATACCCTGAGCTCTTATTTTGTGCAATAACCTTTTATGTGGCACCTTATCGAACGCCTTCTGAAAATCCAAATACACTACATCTACCTTTATCCACTCTGGCTGTTATATCCTCTAAGAACTCTAACAAATTTGTCAAACATGATTTCCCTTTCATAAAACCATGTTGACTCTGTTTGATTGCATTATGTTTTGCTAAATGTCCTGCTATTTCTTCCTTAATAATGGACTCTAGCATTTTCCCAATGACAGATGTTAGACTGACTGGCCTATAGTTTCCTGCTTTCTGTCTCCCTCCCTTCTTGAATAGGGGCGTCACATTAGCGGTTTTCCAATCCGCTGGGACCCTACCAGAAACCAGTGAGTTTTCGTATATTATGAGTAAAGCCTCCACTATCTCTGCATCCACTTCTTTTAAAACCCTTGGATGCAGGCCATCAGGTCCTGGCGACTTGTCTGCCTTTCGTCCCATCAGTTTGTCCAGCACTTTTTCCCTCGTGATAGAGATTGTTACAAGTTCCTCCCTCCCATTTATACCTTGCTCATCTATTATTGTCAGGATGTTTATAGTGTCCTCCACCGTGAAGACCGATGCAAAATATTGGTTTAAATTATCTGCCATTTCCCTGTTCCCTGTTATTAATTTCCCAATCTCATCCTCTCAGGGTCCCACACTTACTTTTGCTACTCTCTTCCTTTTTATTTACCCATAGAAGCTCTTACTGTTTGTTTTTATATTTCTTGCCAATTTACTCTCATAATCAATTTTCTCCCTCTTTATTAGTTTTTTAGTCATCCACTGCTGGATTCTAAAAAATTCCCAATCCTCTGGCCTACCACTAGCTTTTGCTGATTTGTACGCCTTTGTTTTTGATTGAAACTCTCCTTAACTTCCTTTGTTATCCACGGGTGGTTCATCGTTCTCATCGAGTCCTTCCTTCTGACCGAAATAAATGTTTGCTGAGTGTTATGAAATAGCTGCTTAAAAATCTGCCACTGCTCATCTACTGACTTTCCCTGTAGTCTATTTTCCCATCCCGCTTTAGACAACTCTTTCTTCATACCTCTGTAATTACCCTTGTTTAAGTTGAAGACACTGGTTTGAGACCTGAGTTGCTCACCCTCAAACTGAATTTGAAATTCTACCATGTTATGATCGCTTCCCCCTAGAGGATCCCTAACTATGAGATCTCTTATTAATCCTACCTCATTACACATTACCAAATCTAAAATAGCCTGTTCCCGGATATGTTCTACAACGTATTGTTCTAAAAAACAATCTACAAATTCGTCTTCCATGCTACCCTTGCCAATTTGATTTGTCCAGTCTATATGCAGATTAAAATCACCCATGATAATTGCAGTGCCCTTCTTACATGCCTCCATTATTTCCTGAGGCAACTCCTCGGGGGCCTATAGACCACTCCCACCCGTGATTTCTTTCCCTTGCTATTCCTTATTTCCATCCAAACTGATACTACATCACGGGCTATTACACCTCACAACTGCACTGATCCCTTCCTTTAATAACAAAGCTATCCCACCTCCTTTTCCTTTCTGTCTATTCTTCCAGAATGTCGTATATCCTTGAACATTGCGTTTCCAGTCCTGGTCATCCATTATGTACTTCAGATTTGGTCACTTCTCAAGGACAGAAGAATGTAACGATGAGTACGGCAGATATGGGGATTCAGAAAGTAGCACTGGAGAAGCCTCAGATCTTGCACTTGTCCAACAGATACAAGGTTATAAAGCTTGTGTGGTTGAGAGCAGGAACTGCAGAGAGGATCAGCAAACTGACCACAACACCGTGGTACAGAGGGCCATTCATATTAGGGAAGTTAAAAGGAATGTAGTAGTAATAGGGGACAGTATCGTTAGGGGCATGGATACTGTTCTCTGCAGCTAAGAGCATGAATCCCGAAGGATATGTTGCCTGCCTGGTGCCAGGGTTAAGGACATCTCCTCTGGCCTTGAGAGGAACTCGGAGTGGGATTGGAAGGATCTAGTTGCCATGGTCCATGTGGGTACAATGACATAGGTAGGACTAAGAAAGAGGTTCTGCTAAGGGAGTATGGGCATCCAGAGGCTAAATTAAAAGCAGAACCACAAAAGTAATAATCTCTGGATTACTACTTGAGCCATGAGCAAATTGGCATAGGGTAAATAAGATCAAAGAATTGAATGCGTGGCTTAAAGATTGGTGTGGGAGAAATGGATTTCAATTCATGGGGCACTGGCATCAGTACTGAGGAAAGAGGGAGCTGTTCCGTTAGGACGGACTTCACTTGAAGTGTCCTGCTGAATCAAATAACTAGGGCTGTAGAGTGGGCTTTAAACTAAATAGTTAGGGGGAGGGTTCACGTGAGGGGAAATTTAGAAAGTTAAAGAGAAAGGACAAGGCAATAGTGTAGGGTAGCGATATGGGTAATGATAACCAGAGTGTGATAGGCAGCCGAGAGCGAGAGTCCAAATGGCTGTGTTGCCAGCCGGTGCCAGGGTTCGGGACATATGCTCTGGGCTGGAGAGGAACTTGCAGTCAGAGGGGAAGGATTCAGTGGTTGTGATCTATGTTGGTACTAATGACATCTGTAGAACAAGGAATAAGGTTCTGCTGAGGGAATATGAGCCGCTAGGGTCTAAATTAAAAAACAGAATCTCAAAGGTAATAATCTCTGGATTATTACCTGAGCCATGTACAAATTGGCATAGGGAAAATAAGATTAGAGAAATGAATGCATGGCTCAAAGACTGGTTCATAGATTGTATTTGGGACAGTTTCTTAGAACGATACATTGTGGAACGAAGCAGGGAACAGGCTATTTTAGACCTGGTAATGTGTACTGTGACAGGATTAATTAATGATCTCATAGTAAAGGTTCCTCTAGGCAGGAATGATCATAATATGATTGAATTCAGTTTGAGGGTGAGAAACTTGCGTCTGAAATTAGCATCTTAAAGTTAATTAAAGGCAAATACAAATGTGTGAAGACAGAGTTGGCTAAATTAGACTGGGAAAATAGGTTAAAAGATAAGATGGTAGATAAGCAGTAGCAGATATTTAAGGAGATATTTCAGAACTCTCAACAAAGATTTATTCCATTGAGAAAGAAGGACTCTGGGGGGCGGAATTTTATGCTCTCCCCCGTGGCAGATTAGGAGGTGGGTAAAGCATATAATTGAGTGGGATGGTGGCAGGGGGGCCTCCCGGATACACCAATATTTTTGGAAAGTGTATCCTAAGCACTCTGCAAAGTAGCAGAGACTGTGAAGGACTCCACTACCAGCCTCTGTGCAGTTACACATAATTGCTTAACAGAAACGCAGTCCAACATAGAGCACATGGCAACTCAAGGGGCCATCTGCAGTAGGACAGAGTGTTGGAGATCCTAAACTCAAGTAGTGTATCTCTTCTGAATTTTTGCATTGTAGCTCTTTTGTCCAGCTTGAACATCCTTGGGGATCAGATGGAGAGAGACATTACTTAACTTCCTTCATTGCTAGCTCAGGTCTATCTCCACACAGATAAGTGTACATGATAAAGACATGTCAGTAGTTGCAGAACGTATGGAGGAAACACAAATGAGGCTACCGCCCTTCTGGGTGAAGTCACATCTCAACATATTCAGCATAGCCCATTGAAATGACAAGAGCTGTACTTGAAAATAGGCAGGATCGGCAAGTGACTTTGGCTAGAGCAGCTGTAGAGTATCTCCTGACCCAACCCAAGCAAGTAGAGGACCACCTCACTGTCAAGAACCTCTCACTGGCGCTCAGCTGCTGAACACCTTGTGTTCGCGTAGAGGCTATTGTTGCTGAAGGTATTTTGGCCGTGCACTATGGATGCATGCAGAGGACTAAGTACATTGGATTGATGTATTTAAAAGACATGAAAGCTGATCTTAGTTATCACTGGCTGCAGTAGTCATTCAGCAGAGTTACTTTCTGGCCAATTGAGGGTCTTCCACCTGTCCAGATGGCAAAGCTATGAGGCATGCAACAAACTATAATAACTGTGAGGATGTTGATGGGGTTGTATTGCTACGTGGTGTGGAACTGTTCAGTCATCTGAAGAGTTACTTCAAGATGTCTATAGTGTGCTCACTAAAGATTCTGGGGCTGCATAAGTTTGTGCCTTTGCTGCTGTTTCTGACCAACTCAATGGTATAATGAATCAGGGTCTTAGCAAAGCAGATCATCTTGCAATCCCAAGATAATGATAGATATGGAAGGACATTAAGCTTATTTAGCTCATCCATTCAAATTGACACTAAAATTCATCCAATGCTGCACTCATTTAGTTCTTAAATAATTCCAGAGTTTTCACCTCAACTACTCTAACCAGGACTCCATTCCACATGTTGATAACTCTGATTGATGAAGAGCTTCTCCATATCAGCCCTAAATTTGCGTTTTACTGGTCCAAACGTGAACCCTTCTCCTACATAATTAAAAGTAATTTTATAGATTGATCTTTCACACATGGTTTACAATCTTACCAACCTCTTGTCACATTTTATGGTTTTTGACCATTTAGACTTGCTTTTTATTTATGATGATGCGTTAAGTTAAATTCAGCTCACAACAGGGAATAAATCCACACAGCACAAAAGCTTCTGGGAACGTGGATCAAAGTCAGATGGAGTGTATGTTTTTGGCTTACCACATCAGTTTGAGACAATGGAGATTGCTAATACATTCCAGTAAAATTCATGCGTAATATGCGAGAATGGTTCCATTTATTTGAGCTCAGTAAGGGGTGGGGGTGGGAGACAGTGGTGTAGTTTTCAAGAGAGCCCACACATAGGAGGGTAAAAGTAAGTTTGATTGTCAATTCAACTAGCCATTCCCAACATGGACCCCTGTGGGGTTAGAGGTCAAAATATTTGACTTCCCACCTAGAAACAGTCAAAGAGGTAGAATCTTTCGTTCCTAAGGTCAGAGGCGCTTGATTTCAGACATCTCTTAATGTGGAATGTGATTCAGCCCAGTAACAGGGATAGAGTGGTATGCTTTGTTGCTCCTGTTATATGGCGCATTATGAAATAGATGGAAATTCACTGTGAACTTAATTGTGTTTGTTTATATATGATAGATAAAATAATGCAGCTTGTTAGTTTACAATTGGCATCATCTCACTGGAATGTTCATCTGTTTGTCTTCTGGAAGATACGAGATATGACCATGGGAGCACATACAAAATTACAGTATCCAGTAGACACAAGGGCTTTCACTGGGAAGGTTAGCACCCGATAGTAGGGACACAGGGCTTGCTTCCAAGAATGCATGGTGATGCTTAACCACCAAGAGATTACTGAGTGCAAACTTGAAATTTATAACACTTCTGTAAGATCATCTCTCCTTTCAAGCTTCAAGTTTCTCCAGTCTTGCGGCACCTCCAAGACTGGGGATCATTCTGGTCATTCTTCTTTCTACTGCTTCCAGGGCTGGAATGTCTCCCTTCTGTCTCAGTCTCCAGAACAGGAACAGTACTCGAGGTGTAGTCTAACCAGAGCAATGTAGAGTTTGATGATAACTTTCTTTGGCTTGTTGCAGTCTGCTGTTCTAGCTATGCAATTCAACATTTTATTGAATTTATTGATGCCACTTTGCATTGCTTGGGCATTTTGAGCATCAAATCTAAGATTCCAAGGTCTTTTTCAACTTCATTCTTAGCTAGTTCAACACCATTTGTGGATATGCAACTTACCTATTCTTCCTTCCTATGTTAGTGTTTCACATCTCATCGTCTTAAATTCCATCTGCCAGAGGTCTGTCCCATTACATATTGATCAGTAATTTCTGAGCTGCCTCCTCCAATTACACTGTCTCTCAGTTTGATACCATCTGAAAATTTAATCTATTTGCATTGTTTTTCTGAATCCCAGCCATTGGTGTGAATTAGAAACAGTATTGGTACCAACATTTCTAGAGGCACTCCACATATTTCCCCACCCACTCCTCGCCCCCCCACCCAGCCCATCAACTGCAACGTAACTGCTCTAATTATATCTATTGTTCTTACCCTTCAGCTAATTTCTTATCCAGATCAAAGAATTTGCCTGCATCTCCACAGCTTTGAGCGGAACTAATAGCCTTTTGTGTGAACTTTGTAAAATACCTTTTGAAAATCAATTTACAACAACATCACAGGGCTTATCACAGTTTACTTAGGATGGCACTAGCTCAAAGAAATCAAGGATATTGGTCAGATGGATTTTCACGTCTGAATGCATGTTGGCTATTGTTAATTAAGTTATTATTGTACAGATAATCTTGGAATCAATTCCATTATCTTATCAAATAAGTAAGGCTAATGGGTCTTTAGTTGTTTAATTTGACAGCCTCTTTGCATATGGGCACCACATTAGTCAGTTTCCACTCTACTGGAACCACCACAGTAACTCCCTCATAATGATTAGCAAGAACTCACAAATCTCCTGGAGGAACAGGCTCGAGGGGCTAAATGGTCCACTCCCAATGGTTCCTCGTTGTTCTTTACAGTTTAAGATAAATATTGTTTAACCCCAGGGAATTATATCTTTTGATTTGTTTAAGCCTGTATAGCCCATCTATCTCAGTTATACTTTACCTGGGATAATTTTTTTTGGGGGGTAGAGTATGTTGCTTGTGTCTTTTCTTTTGCATACTTAGAGAAAGTAATAAATCATTCAGAATGTTTAACCCCTGTAATCATTGTCTATTTCTAGCCTGTTTGTATCTTTATAATTCTCGCCTCTTCTCTAACTGCCTTCTTCCTAATATAAAGCAAATTTCTTAACTGTTATATTTTGTAGCTTTAGCTATGGTTTTTTCACATCTTTGTCTTTCTGCTCACTCTTTTAACATGCTTCTACTTGTTTTTACAGCCACTCCAGTGAACCCCCAGGATTTGTAGCAGTCATTTTTTTCCTGGATGTTGCTTTTGAATTTTTATTATCAATCCATTTAGGGTCAAGCCTAGTTAGTCTAAGCTTGCTACTTTCCGATGTGTATTCATTCTGCGCGATCAATATTACTTTATGAATTGAAGAACAATTTTAAAGACATAACTGTTGGACAGCCAGATGTCCCCTGTAATAACATAGAAGTTCAAGGAATGGTGACCTGACTACCACTGTGGCACAGCTTATACGGTAACGTCCTGTAAAGAAAGCAAAAAATAGAACTTTAAGTTATAGTGTTTTTGGATGTATGTATTTGAGACATCTAAAGAATTACTTTTGAAGGTAGCTACTATCGTATTGTAGGCAAACACGGTAGGCAATTTGAGCATAGCATTGTCCTAGAAACTATGCTGAGATAAATGAGCAGCTGATCTGATTTTTGTGACATTGGTTGTGAGACACATGTTGGCCAGGACATCAGGAAAACTCTCTTGTTCTTCTTTGAATATAGCCGAGGGAACAATTTGATGGGGCCTCGGTTAAATACCTCAACTAAAAGACTGCACCTCTGACAGTCCAGTGCTTCCTCAGCATTGCACTAAAATTTCAACCTAGATTGTGCGCTGAAATGCTGGAGCAGGGCTTGAACCCACAATTGTCTGACTCAAAAGCTAAGTGGGGGTTACCACTCAACTCAAGCTCACTCGCAGCTGGCTCTGCTTCCCTGCTAAGTCTTAGCTCCCAAAGGCAGTTTTGCTCACATTTCCAGGTAGGTGTGCCTGGATTCTTAGAGATGGCTGCAATGTTAAGAATGGGTACAATACTCACCTTTCAACCCTGCCTCACATCTCTCCTCAGGAGAGGACTTTCCATCTACCAAATTTCTATTGTAGCACTGATAAATTTTACCCGGCAAAAATCTAGACTGAAAACATCCACAAAAATAAATGTCAAATAAACTAACATGGATCAATTCAGTTGTCACCACTTTCATACATGAGCCAAATGAACTGATGCCCCTTACAACACCTTCCCCAGGCCAGACCATGGCCAACTCTGATTGCCGTTTTGTTATAGCACTGTGAAAGTGTAGAAGTGTAGTGCATGCTTTGTGAGAACTTGGAAGTCAAGGCTGGGCTACTTTCAATATCATTTCAGAGCTGAACTGAGGGAGTGCTACATTGTCAGGGGTGCAATCTTTTGACTGAGGCATTAAACCATGGCCTTGTCTGTCCTCTCAAGTGGTTGTAAAAAAGATCCCATGGCACTATTCATGTCCTAGCCAAAAGTTATACCTCAACTCACCACTAAGAAAACAAACTGATCATCTGCTCATTCATCTTATTGCTATTTGTGGGACCTTGCTATGGGTCAATTGGCTGCCACATTTGCCTACATTACAATAGTGACTACTATTCAAAAGCACTTCATTGGCTGCGATGCACTTCGAGATGTCTAAAGATCATAAAAGGCACTACAAGAATTGAAGTTCTTTCTTTTATCTATTTATTTTATCTTCCATACTGAAAAGAGGCACTGACCTGTTCAGCATGAAAGGCCAGCCAGAAGATGACATATATGCAAGGGGCATGAGTCAAAGCATGTGCATAAATGTACAAGGTTATATAGCTGGGGAAAAAGCTCCTGTCCCCAACAGCATTTAGTATTAGATGAAATGTGATTTAGAGGCACCTATCACAGGCAAGATGACAAATCTCAGTGAGGGAAACAGTGTTGGAAGGGGTACAAGCCAGGATGGAATGCGGTGTAAGAAGTGTCATGAGCTGCATGTTGCAGATTTTTGTTTCAGGCATTATTAGGTGGATGGCAAATTTCTGCAACTGGCTTCCTACTTACCTGGAACCTGTTATAGAGTCATAGAGTCATTTACAACGCAGAAGGAGGCCATTGGGCCCATCGGGTCCATGCCAGCTCTTCACGGAGCTATGCTGTCAGTCCCATTCCCCAGCTTGATCCCTGTAACCCTGCAAGTCTATTTCTCTCACGTGGCCATCCAACTTCATCATGAAGTAATTAATCGTCTCTGCTTCCACCACCTTTGTGGGCAGCGAGTATCAGGTAATTACTTCAGTGCTTCCTTATATTCCCCCAGCATCTTTTGCCCAAAACCTTCAATCTGTGTCTCCTAGTCCTTGTACCATTTGTTAATGGGTGCAGCTATTCCTTGTCTAACTTATCCCAGCCTGTCATAATCTGGTACACTTCTATTAAATCTCCCCTCAATCTCCTTTTCTCTAAGGAGAACAAACCCAGCTTTTCCAATCTAACCTTGTAACTAAAATCCCCCATCCCTGGAACCATACCTGGTAAATCTCCTCTGCACCCTCTCAAGGACCCTCACATCCTTCCTAAAGTGTGGAGACCAGAACTGGATACACCTATGACACAGAAGGATGCATTTTCATCTTTAGTGTTCCTGATGCAGAGTTTCACATGCTAGAAGCATGTATTGGGAATTCAGACATGTGCCCAGCTCATTGGCCATTGGTTGTAGTTCCCAAATTCTCAAATAAGCACTTGCAACACATTAACCTTGAGAAAGATGAAAATTTATTCTGAGATGTGTGCTCGTACTTTCGCACACAAAATTCAGCCGGATGAAGGAACCACAGGCAGAAGGAACCAAACGCAAAACATGTCTAGGCACTGCTTTCATCATTTTTGATCTCCCGCACAACCAGTGCAGATGATCTAGGAGGTCACAGGGGCATTTCATTGTAGACGAATCACAAGCTGGTCAATAACTGGAAAAGCTTCTGAACAACAGAACCATCAAGAGGAAGCCTGTTTTCCCTTTAGGACAAACATTCTCAGCATGTTATCAACTAGTAGAAAAACTATTCTGTAAATGTAAATGTATTTAATGCACATAAACAGGTACAGAATTACGTCAGACTGCACTATTTGGGATGGATTTTATGGAGCCGGCAGGGGCCCTAACGCCGGGCTCAAAAGGTGAAGGAAACCCCACTTCAACCCTTTGGAGACACCCCCTTATATTTAATGGCATTCGGGCAATTAACTGCCTGGCATCGGGGTCCCTGCCCCTTTAAGGATAGGGATCCTGCCTCCAAGAGCTGCTGACGAATCAGAGGTCGGCCGCTCAGTAGTACTGGCAGCGCTATTGGGAGGGTTGGCCACTGTTAGTATCCCAGGAGGTCCGGGACCAGGGCCAGTGCGGACCCCTGGACCTCAGGTAAATGTGGCAGGGTTGCTGGGGGCAGCCCAGCAGGCTCCGGTGAGGTTGGGGTGGGGTGGCGGAGTTAACGAAGGAATGGCCTTTGCTGCCGGATGCCCTCCGTGGGCCACAGATTGCCCATGGAGGAGGCCTCCCCTTCAAAGCCCACAGGATGGCCGCCTTCTTTTACTGGGTGACCTCCCCATGTAGCGGGGCTCCAACCAGCTGCTGGTAAAATGCCAGCGGTGGCGGGAAGAAGCCCTTAAGTGGCCATTAATTGGCCATTTAAGGGCCTCAATTGGCCTTTGGTGGGAAGGCTGTCTTTGGCCTATCCCACCGCCGACAAAATCTCATGGCGACAGGCTCTTCACCCACCGCCTTCTATTTTATGGGCACCCCAGCTTCCCAGCCTGTCTCCCAGGGGCCCATAAAATTCATCCCTTTGTCTTTCATAGGTATTAGCTGTGGCTCAGTGGTAGCACTCTCAACTCTAAGTTGGAAGGTTGTAGTTTCTAGTCCTACATCAGAGACAGGAATATAAAATCTAGGTCGATACTTCATGCAGCATTCCTTCAGGACTGTTCTGTCAGAGGTGCTGACATTAAACCAAGGCCCTGTCAGCTTTCTCAGGTGGATGTGAAAGATCCCACAGCACTATTTTAAAGAGCTGGGGAGTTCTTCCTGGTTTCCTGGCCAATATTTGACCCTCATCCAATGGAACATATAACTCCTTGTTCTTTATTGAGACCTTGCTGTGTGCAATTTGGCTGCTGCATTTCCTACCTTATGACAGTGACTACACTTCAAAGAGTACTCCATTCGCTATCAAGTACTCCTGAGGTTGTGTAAGGCCTTATATAAATGCAAGTTCCTTGTTTTCCTTTCTTTCAGCTATTTGGTGAAACAGCCGTCATCAATCCAAGCTCTATTTATATGACCAGTTGTAGGAAGAAACTGCAAAGACACTTTACTATTGTGATTACACTATAGAAATGCTTTACTTTAACAAACTACTTTGTATTTTACCTGAAGCGTGGCAGAAATGGTTCCTGCTGTGAATTCAGTAGCTAAGTTGCAAGTTTAAGGTAGTGGGAGGTAGAATAGGGAGTGATCATATTCAGTAAATGCGAAAACTTCAAAAGGAATACAGGTGGAGTATAGGCTTGGTGGTTCAGATACACAAATGGTTAAAGTTTGAGAGGACAATTTGATAGCACTGTATAAACAAAATCATATGGCACCCTACCTTTTAATAATACGGGCAAAGTGTTAAAAAAAGAGAAAATTTATGCTAAATATATATTTCATGTATTTGGATGCAGTTAGAATAGTGTGTCTAATTTTGGGCTTATCGCTTTAGAAAGGACATCAAGGCCATGGAGATGGTGCAGAAGAGATTTGCTAAGATTATATTAGAGATGAAAGACTTTAATTATGAGGAGATGCTAGTGAAAACGAACTCTTAAAATACTTACAGCAGAGCTGTGCTTTGGTTTCACTGCAGATGCCTAAACATGAGTTTTTGATAAACAATAGAAAAACTATTTCCACTAGTTAGTGAGCCAGTCACAATGCAGCATAAATTTAAGATTATCAAACGAACAAAGGGAGAGATTCAGAGAATTATTTTATACAGGCTGTTTCTAGGACATAGAATGTCCTAACATAATCTGTAGTGTAAGCAGAATCCAAAGAAAATTTTAAATAGGTATGGAGAATGTTCAAGGGAATAAGATTAAGCAAATAGCTCTTTGAGAGTTGGCACAAACATGATCACTCAATTGGTCTCCTGTGTATAAAAATTTTCTGATTCTATTATATGATCTTGTACATTTAAGACTATATTAAAACATAACCAAGTGTAGAAACTGCACTCCTTTACATAGACATGTTTTGTGGGGTTTTTTGGTGCTCAGGTTGAGAGATGCTAACATGGAGAAATGAAACATCCCTGGAGACTATGCCAACTTTTGTCATATAGGACTTCCACATCCAACAACAAGAGGAAATTTTCACCCCATCTGGCTGTGTTGGATATGGCGTTATCCTGGATTAACAAAGTCTCCCTTTGTTTTTTAACACGTGGTAAAAGGTGATTATGCTATTCCATTGTACCTCTCAATCCTCCTGTCTTTATTGTGAGGGGAAAAAATGAAGAATCCACAATAGTAAGAGTTAACGCCACCACCCTTGAAACAGCATGGTACTGTTGTGAAGACCCCCCCCCTCCCCACTCCACCTGCCAAGAATGAGGCATATTAATTTCATCACATAGACATTAATTTTAAACTGTTTCTGGAGTGAAGAAATGACTTGTTTTACAAGTGATCGCCAGACACTTTGCTGGAGGACATCTACATACTAAGAGACAATGCTGGGAGAGACAAAAGAATTGCTCATTGATTCAGTTAACAGAGATTGGGCTGGGCAATGGTGATCCACATCTTGTCGGGGTGGGAGACAGCACAACACTGCCCCCTCCCCCCCCCCACCCCCCCACCGAGAGCTCTGGAATCCACAAACACAGGAATGGTTAAGCCAGCTGGTCACATGACTTGTCCAGGCTTTTTGAACTAGACACAGAACAGTTTGGGGTCAGACTGCAGATTGTAACTAAACCTGGAACAAGACAGCCTCTCTCCTGGTTGGCTCTCTCTCGCTTTCTCACAAGCCTCTGGACCACTGGAGTTGCTTAAACCTCAAGAGAGAAAAAACTCCTACATCGAAACAAATTGAAGCGTGCACTGGGCCCCAATGAACATCAAGACTTACCGGCAACCAAAGACTCCACATTGAACTTAAATGACCATAAATAACCACCAGATATTGCCTCAAACTTTTCCCCTTTATTCCTTCTACTTTTTCTGTCTCTATCTGCGTGTCTGTTTATCGCGTATGCATGCTAACGTGGTCGTGTCACGTACTCGTAAGTCCTTAACCGAATTAGAGTTTAAGATGAAAAAACTTCCACTGTTCTTGTTTAAATCTAAGAAAACCTGTCTGATTTCTTTGCCTTACAATTGGAAAGCAGTGAACAAGGATTCACTGAGGGGCAGCTAAAAATATGGTGTTTTTAAAATTAAACCCTGTTACTGTTAGACCAGGCAAAGACGGAGAGGAAACCTCTAGTCTCCTATCTCACCTGGTCTGTAACAATACCCACATTGGGAGTTCCTATCCTTCACGCTCATAATATGCTAGTGAATTAGTAGAATTTTAAACTGTCATGAAAACCACAGTAGACTCTTAGCTGTGAAAGTACTTAATGTGCTGATCATGTGGGACTTACATGTGACTTTACATTGCATCAGTCTGTACTCAGTCTGTTACATCTCCTGCTGGAGGCAAGGCAAACATTTGCAGTGAGAATATGCAGATTTAATTCATTTCCATCTGGCAGAGCTTGCGAGATTGACTTCTGCAAGAAGTCCAGAAGCAGAAGTGGTACCCAACAATTAATTGACACAGTGTAGTAAAAGTCCCAGGTAAAGAAAATCCATAATTACCTTAGCTGCAGCAGTGACTGCAGCATTGGCAGCGAGATTGAGTCCACGTTTCCCAAACCGCATCATGGTCTCGTAGCTGCGATCTTTGGCTTGACTTATGTACTCATCAATTTCCTACAGGTGCAGACAGGAAAGAGAAGAATTACAATTAAAAGGGCCAACATCCAGTTGAAATCTGCAACAAAGAGGGAAAAGGTCACCAAACATGCTTCAGAAATGCCAGCTTTATATTGTCCAAGGTTATTGCTGCTCAAGTATTGGCTGAAAAAGCGTCAATACATCATTAAACCACCATCAGCAGAGTATTGTTTCTTTTTCAGTGCAGATATCTTCATTCATTCATGCAGAAAGGCACCATTCTGTTTAATTTCTAGTGCAGATTTTGACCTCAGGGTCGTTATTCCTAATATGTTTCCAAGGAAAGTATAGCTCTAAGTTGCAGACTTCCAATTTTCTATAAATGGATCTACAGACAATGGTCTGGAAGGATGTAGACACAATGCAACACCTTCAGACTCTTGGAGCGGAAACTGGGGCATCCCTTGTGTAGCCAGAGGGAGCATAGGAACCTGGAACTTTACTCATTTTAATCTGTTGCTCTCCTTATGACCACTAAAGATTAGCAGTGGGAGAATTCCCCAACCTGTCCACCCTCTCAGCTAGAGAGAGTGATATATAGTGGGGATAGGGGCTAAAGAGAAAACAAAAAAGTCTACAAAACTTCCAAAGGGGAATAATTGGCATAAGGCTACTGGTGCCTATAATCCCCTGACAGTAATAAGCTGCACTCTACACTGACCTGTATGACCCTTCACACCGTGATGCACTGCATTTTACACTGACCCGTACCACCCTTACAGTAATGGACAGCACAACCCATCGATACAGACTGCCATGTCAGGTTGATGGTGCAGCGATGTTGGTGAAGGTGGAGTATCAATAAAGGATAGTATAATTTCCAGTATGACAGCTTTCGGAATATTTTACCTAGGTGAACTTCATTTAGTGCATTACTGAGGACAATTGAGCTGCCTCCCATCAGGCAATGGAGAACTGCTCTGCCCCTGGGCTATTGGCTCAGAAGTTGTGACTTCGGGTTGGTGATACTTGTATACCACCAAGATCCTCTTCCTAGGTTTTGGGACTCCAAACTCAAAGATGCAAGACTAGAATTGTTTTTTATTATTCTTTCATGGGATGTGAGCATCACTGGCAAGGCCAGCATTTGTTGCCCATCATTAATTGCCCTTGAAAAGGTGGTAGTGAACCACTTCTTGAACCACTGCAGTCCATCTGGCTAGGAAGGAAGTTCCAGGTTTTTGACCCAGCGACAGTGAAGGAATGGTGATGTGGTTCTAAGTCAGAATGTTGTGTGGCTTGGGGGGCAACTTGCAGGTGGTGGTGTTCCCATGTGTCTGTTGCCCTTGTCCTTCTTTGTGGTCGAGGTCACGGGTTTGAAAGATGCTACTGAAGGAGCCTTGGTGAGTTGCTGCAATGCATCTTGTAGATGATACACACTGCTGCCACTGTGCAATGGTGGTGCAGGGAGTGAATGCTGAAGGTGGTGGATGAGGTGCCAATCAAGAGGGCTGTTATGTTATGGATGGTGCCGAGCTTCTTGAGTGTCGTTGGAGCTGCACTCATCAGGCAAGTGGTGAGTATTCCATCACACTCCTGACTTGTGCCTTGTAGATGGTGGACAGGCAATGGGGAGACAGGGGATGAGTTATTCACTGCAGATTTCCCAGCCTCTGGTCTGCTCTTGTAGCCACAGTATTTATGTGGCTGGTCCAGTTACATTTCTGGTCAATGATAACACTCAGGATATTGATGGTGGGTCATTCAGCGATGTGAATGTGGTTAAATGTTAAGGGGAGATGGTTAGATTCTCTTTTGTTGGAGTTGATCATCGCCTGTGTTACGACCGAGGTTGGAGGAATGCACTGTCTTTTCTAGCTCCACTTCTCCACGGGTCACAACATATATTTAAATGTTTACCCAGTTACTGATGTGGTCAATCATATATTCTACTCTTTATTCCTGCATAAAATACACCAACCAGGTTTCTTCAATAAAGAACAAAATTGTCAGTTTATTATCAAACAAGACTTATCCAGTAACGACGTAAAGCATTGACACACAGATTGAAATATGATTGTTCCCATTTTGAGTACACACACACACACACACACACACACACACACACACACACACACACACACACACACACACACACACACACACACACACACACACACACACACACACAATATAGAAATTCTCTCTGCAGAGATCTGATACAAAAAAATGACTAAAAAGAATACTACCAAACACTTGCTCATTCCTGAAGAAAAGAGAAAATATGGAAGGAAGTCACTGTCCCTTTTGGTTTGGCGTGCGGGTATACGGAGACAGGTCAGTGGGATCTGTTCTAAAGCAGTTCTTTTCAGGCAGCATTGTGAATTAATCAGGCAGATTTTTCCAGCTTCTCAGGAAAGATGCAGCACCAGGGATTTTAGCTCTTTCACACTGGATCTTTGCAGGGTTTCTTCAAAGAGGTAGAGAAAGAGGTGAGCTGGGTGGTTTCTTTTTCTTTGGCAGGCAAGACACCAATTGTCTTCAAAACAGTTCACACTCCAATCCAGCTGAAAACAATATCCAAACCCAAACAACCTCCTGACCTCCATAAACCTTGATATGTAGCTTGTCTGTAAGCATCTTCCTCAGGTCACCAAGGTTTCTGTTGTTTATTGAGCTTAAAGCACATGACTTCCAGCACAAGTTGTTTTCAAACAACATCTCAAGTGTCCTCCCCCAACTCTTTTTCCGGTACATTGATGACTGTATCGGTGCCGTTTCCTGCTCCCGCCCCGAACTGGAAAACTTTATCAACTTTGCTTCCAATTTCCACCCTTCTCTCACCTTTACATGGTCCATCTCTGACACTTCCCTTCCCTTCCTCGACTTCTCTGTCTCCATCTCTGGGGATAGGTTGTCTACCAATATCCATTATAAGCCCACTGACTCCCACAGCTACCTCGACTACACTTCTTCACACTCTACCTCCTGTGAGGACTCCATTCCATTCTCCCAGTTTCTCCATCTCCGACGCATCTGCTCTGATGATGCTAGCTTCCATGACGGTGCTTCTGATATGACCTCCTTTTTCCTCAACCGAGGATCTCCCCCCACTGTGGTTGACAGGGCCCTCAACCGTGTCCGGCCCATTCCCCGCACCTCTACCCTCACCCCTTCCCCTCCCTCCCAGAACCGTGACAGGGTTCCCCTTGTCCTCACTTTTCACCCCATCAGCCTCCATATCCAAAGGATCATCCTCCGCCATTTCCGCCACCTCCAGCGTGATACCACTACCAGTCGCATCTTCCCCTCCCTTCCCCTGTCAGCATTCTGAAGGGATCGTTCCCTCCGCGACACCTGGTCCACTCCTCCATTACCCCCACCACCTCGTCCCCGTCCCATGGCACCTTCCCCTGCAATCGCAGGAGGTGTAATACCTGCCCATTTATCTCCTCTCTCCTCACTATCCCAGGCCCCAAACACTCCTTTCAGGTGAAGCAGCGATTTACTTGTACTTCTTTCAATGTAGTATACTGTATTCGCTGCTCACAGTGTGGTCTCCTCTACATTGGGGAGACCAAGCGCAGACTGGGTGACCGCTTTGCGGAACATCTCCGCTCAGTCCGCAAGCAGGACCCTGAGCTTCCGGTTGCTTGCCATTTCAACACTCCCCCCTGCTCTCATGCTCACATCTCTGTCCTGGGATTGCTGCAGTGTTCCAGTGAACATCAACGCAAGCTCGAGGAACAGCATCTCATCTACCGATTAGGCACACTACAGCCTGCCGGACTGAACATTGAGTTCAATCATTTCAGAGCATGACAGCCCCCCATTTTACTTTCATTTTTAGTCATTTTTTCTTCCTTTTTTTAACATTCTTTTTTACATTTTTTACAATTTTTTTTTTGCATTTATTTCATTTCATCTTAGTCTGTTCAGTTTGCTTACTCACTGTTTTTTTTCAGGCTTGTACTTGCTGCTGTTCAATATTCAGTGTATTAACACCTAATCTGTACTAATGCTTTGTCTTTCAACACACCATTAACATATTGTTTGCCTTTGCTCCGTGACCTTTTGGTCAGCTATGTGGCCTGGTCCAATCTAGACCTCCTTTGTTATCTCTTGCCCCACCCCCACCTCACTTGCTTATAACCTGTGACTTTTCTAATATTTGTCAGTTCCGAAGAAGGGTCACTGACCCGAAACGTTAACTCTGCTTCTCTTTCCACAGATGCTGCCAGACCTGCTGAGTGGTTCCAGCATTTCTTGTTTTTATCTCAAGTGTCCTTTCAGTCAACTTGGTAAAAAAAAACACATCCATGGAAACTTTGCAGTTTTAACACAAGTCCTCAAAAAAATGAAATATTAAAAATGGAAACACTTTCGTAACACCTCCATCATTGGAGGAATGAAACAACTTTTTTAAATGCATTTCAGTACAAAGAGTAATTTAAAAAAAAGATGAAAAATATGAAAACACATTTACGCACTCATTCTCATTCACTCTTTACCTGTAGCTAATACAATTCGGCTTTGTCCCATCTTTGCACTCAGATAACTCAAAGCAAAGTTAGATTCTAGACAAAGCATCTGCTATTACCTTATTTTTGTCCGCAATGTGGATAACCTTTCAGTGATAAGATTGCAATGATAAACTCCATCGAAATATTCTGGCATTCTGGTTTTTAAATTTTTCTACAAAGGCTAGGGGTTATGATCAGAATATACCAGTATCTCTCTGTAGTCGTGGTGGACATAGACTTCAAAATGCTGAAGAGCTAGTAATAAGCCCAGGGTTTTTTCCACTGTTGAATATCTTTTTTGATGCCGATTTAGCTTTTTGGAAAAGTATTCCACTGGCCTTTCTATGCCTGATCCATCGTCTTGTTACAGGTCTGCACCGACCCCCAGCTCACTGGCATCAATTGTTACCTTGAAGGGCTTAGTGAAATTTGGAGCAACCAACAATGGTTCATTAATCGAAATGGCTTTCAGCCTCTCAAACGATGCTTGGCACTCCCCTGATCACACTACCTTGGTTTTCTTTTTTTGTAGCAAATCTGTCAGTGGAGCAGTGAAAGTACCAAAATTTGGCACAAACTTGTGGTAGAAACCACACATCCCCAAAAACCTCATGATTTCTCGCTTAGTCTTAGGGATAGGGAACGCCACCAATGCTTGTACTTTTGCTGTTTTTGGCAACACTTGTCCCTGCCCTACTATATGCCTGTTACTCTCACTTCTGCAAATTCACTATTGGCAAGGTTTATTAATAAATCAGCCGATTGTAATTTTCTAAACAAAACTTCTAGTTGGTCCTTCCAAGTGTCACTGTATACCAGCATATCATCAAGATAAAGCACAATTCGGAACACTGGCTACCACTTGGTTCATTGGGCTCTGAAAAGTGGCTGGAGCATTTTCTTAGCCCGAATGGCATCACTTGGCATTGGAAAAGACCATATGGTGTGACAAAGGCCGATATTTCTTTACCTTGGGGTGTTAAAGGAACGTGCCAGCATTCCTTTAACAAATCTATTTTGTAAGAAATGTAGCACTGCCCACTCTGTCGATACAGTCTTCCAAGCGAGGAATTGGGTAGGAGCATGCCTTTGTACTGCATTATCCTTTCTGTAGTCTATGCAGAATGTAGTTGAACCATCAGATTTAGTCATTAACATTACTGGGGAACTCCAGCTCCTTTGACTGGGATCAATTAGGTGGTTTTCCAACATGTATTGGATTTCTGCTTTCACTTGTGCCTGTTTCTCTGGACCTAAACGATAAGGGTGCTGTTTTGTAGGAAATGATTCCCCTATATCCATATCATGTGTGGCTAAGGTTGTACATCTTGGTTGTCCCTACAGACCCTTTTAAATGCAGTGTCTAATCTTGTTGGGTCTTCTCGTTGTTCTGCATCTAAATATGAAAGCATAGTGTCCAATTTCTCTAACAATTCAGTATTAGCTAACCGGATAGTAGGTGGTTCAATTTGAGACTTTTCTAGGTCTCCTTCTGCCTCATCCTCACTATCCCTGTCATCCTTCGCTGTCCCTACTACCTGATATACCTGTGCTTGCTTATCCTCCTCCCGGCGATGATATTGTTTCAACATATTGATATGACACAGCTGATTCTTCTGGCAATCTGGGGTGTCAATCAAATATTTTACTTTACCAGTTCTTTTGACCACTTTATATGGACCACTGAACCGTGCTTTCAGTAGTTCACCATTAATTGCAATAATACTAATACCTCATCCCCTGGTTGAAATGTTTGGCTCTTGGCATGCTTGTCTGCCCATTTCTTAATGGTAATTTGGGAAGTTTTAAAGTGTTCTTGAACCACTTTGCAGGCTCGTAAGCCACTTCCGCAACACGGATACATAATCTAACACAGAAGATATGTCCCTCTGTTCAAAAAATCTTTCTTTAATTAGTTTTAGAGGACCTCTTATCTCATGTCCATAAACTAATTCATAAGCATTAAAACCGGTAGACTCATTAGGTGAATCCCTGTGGCAAATAAAATAAATTCTATCTCTTTATCCCAATCATGGGGATATTCATAACCGTATGCCTTGATCATCATTTTGAGGGTGTGATGGCCCCTTGTGTCTGTGGGTGGTAGGCTGAGGGCTTTAACTGTGTTATACCTAAATTATTCATAACTTCTTAGAAAATTTTAGACATAAAATTGGAACCTTGATCTGACTGAATCTCAATTGGTAATCTATATCTAGTGAAGAACTGGGTTAACTTCTTTACCACTACCTGAACAGGAAATGTTCACAAGGGAATGGCCTCCAGGAACCGAGTAGCCATATCCATAATAGCGAGTATATACTGGTGTCCTGCTTTTGTTTTCGGTAAAGGTCCTACACAGTCTACCAACACTCTACTAAATGGTTCCCCAAAAACTGATATGGGAAATTAGAGGTGCCTGTTATATGACAGGTTGCGGTTTTCCCACAATCTGGCATGTATGGCACATTTTACAAAACTGCACCACATCCTTAGAAAGACCTGGCCAGTAAAAATGTTAACCTATATGTGATTGGGTCTTCAGGATTCCCACATGTCCCACTACAGCAATTTCATGCGCTATCCTTAATATTTCCCAGCGATACTTGTGTGCTACCACTATCTGATGAACAACCGTCCGTTCTGTGTACGTAGGTCTGTGAGGAGGTCTCAACTTCCTCATCAGAATCCCATTTTTTATATAGTAGCCTTCTGGAACTCCCTTTGCCCAGCTTCAGCTTAATACGATTCTGCCACTTTATTTAACTCTGGATCGGCTTGCTGAGCCTTGATCAGAGAAGACTTACTGAACATTTTCTTCGGATTATCCAAATCCCCAAACAAAGTTTCAAATTTTCAGTTATCTGTCTGTGATGCCAATCTGACCTTTGACAATGGAACTTGTTTAGCCATTGCTCGGGTCACTACACATGAAGGAAAAATTCCTGGAACCTTTTCCTGCAGCTGTTCTGTCTCTTCAACTTCACTTGGTTTTTCCATGACTACTGGAGAAGCTACTACCTTTGCTCCAGCCAAATTATTCCCCAGGAGTAGGTCAACTCCATCTACAGGCAAACTATGGACAACTCCTACAGTTACTGTTCCAGACGTTTGGTCACACACTAGGTGCCCAAAGGTATGGGTATATATTCCCCACTGATACCATTCACTAAAGCCTTGGCACTCAGTGTGCTCTCTGGTAAAAAAGTGATGCTTTTCCCCAGCAAAAGAGTTTGGGTGGCTCCTGTATCCCTAAATATAACTATAGGTTTACCTGCCTCACTTGAGGGATAAGGAGTTACTTTTCCTTTTGACAAGAATTCCCTTTAACTCTCAGGTACCTTGTTCACGACCCCCACACTCACAGTGGTTTCTGTACTTGGCTGCAGTCAGAGCTACAGCCTGATCTGACGTACTCTCAGTCAGGGGCCCTTTCTCTGCATTGGCCTTGTGTACCCCAATAAGTCCCATGGGTTTACCCTGCAACGTCCAGCATTCCGCACGAAGGTGTCCCACCTTGTGTCAATGGTAATACTTAGGCTTGCGGACCTCATTTCCACCCTCAGCATCTTCCTTTCTGGCTGAGGAGGAGATCCTGGGCTATTCCCAGCTGTCCCTTCATCCTCCCACCTTCTATCTTTCTCGGGTTTGTGGGGGGTGACGAACAAACAGTTTCGGCTTGTAAACAAGCTCGTAATCATCAGCGATTTCCACTGCCTGTATGGCTGTTGAAACCTTGTGGTTCTCTGCATGGGTTCTTACAAATGGAGGGGGTGAATTTTTAAACTCTTCCAGGAGAATTATTTCGCTAAGATTCTCAGATGTGGCCTCTACCTTTAGTGCCCACATCCAACAATCAAAATTAATTTGCTTTATCCTTTCAAATTCTATATAAGTCTGCCCAGGCTGTCTCTGGAAGTTTCGAAATTTCTGACTGTATGCTTCAGGGATGAACACATAAGCAGCAAAAATAGCCTTTTTTGCCATCTCATAATCTGCAGAAGCTCCTCAGTGTCCAGCTTTCCTTCAGCCACTTCATATGTCTGGCTATCTTTTCAAAAGAAGTAAAAAATGCCTCTACATCCCTTTTCCTCAAACTTCAGGAAGGCTTGTACAAATTTAAACACCTCTCCACTGGGTCCTGGGCTAGAGTCAGATCTTTCCTCAGCAGAACTTTCCTTGGAGCCAATGCCACTCTTTTGACTTAGTTCCAGCTTTTTAACTTCAAATTCCCTTCTCTTTCTCTTTGAAATACTCTTTCTTTTGCCCTTTCCTCTCTGTCAAATTCTCTCTGCAGAGATCTGTTACAAAAAAACCCCCCAAAAAATATTTTGGCCAAATACTTGCTGATTCTTGAAGAGAAAAGAGAAGGAAGTCAGTTGTCCCTTTTGATCTGGCGTTCAGGTATACGGAGACAGGTCGCTGGGATCTGTTCTAAAGCAGTTCTTTTCAGGCAGCATTGAGAATAGTCCGGCAGATTTTTCCAGCTTCTCAGGAGAGATGCAGCACCAAGGATTTTAATTCCCAAACTGGAACTATGCAGGTTTTCTTCAAAGAGGTAGAGAAAGAGGTGGGTTTCTTTTTCCTAGGCAGGCAAAACACCAATAGTCTTCAAAACAGTTCACACTCCAATCTAACTGAAATCAATATCCAAAACCAACCTGTCAACTGTTAACATGTGGCTTCTCTGTAAATATCTTCCCCAAGTTACCAAGGTTTCTGTTGTTTACTGAGCTTAAAGCACATGATTTCCAGCACAGGTTGTTTTCAAACAACATCTCAAGTGTCCTTTCAGTGAACTTAGTTAAAAAAATCCATGGAATCTTTTCAGTTTTAACACAAGTCCTCAAAAAAATAAAATGGAAGCACTTTCGTAACACCTGGCACTTGAGTAGCAAATGACATTCGCGCCACACATCAGTCCGAGCCTGGTTGTGGACACAGACAGCTTCAGTATCTGAGGAGTCACAAATGGTACAATATTGTGTAATGATCAGCGAATATCCCCACTTCTGACCTTATGATGGAGAAAGGTCATTGATGAAGCAGCTGACGATGGTTGGGCCTAGGATACTACCCTGAGGAACTCCTGCAGCGATGTCCTGGGACTGAGATGTTTGGCCTCCAACAACCACAACCATCTTCCTTTGTGCTTAGTATGACTCCAACCAGTGGATAGTTTTCACCCTGATTCCCACTGACTTCAATTATGCTAGGGCTCCTTGATGCCACACACGATCAAATGCTGCCTTGATGTTAAGGGCAGTCACTCTCACCTCACCTCTGTTATATTAGAAAGAGATAATTTTACGTTTTAGTTGTTTGGCCAGGGCAATTGGAATGGTTTTCCCCAAGATGTTCTCGCATTGAATGATAGAATTGCAGAATCATGGAATGGTTACAGCAGAAAAGGAAGCCATTCTAAACAGTCACAAAAGCCAGGCTTCATCTGGGCTCAAACAGCTGAACAACAGAGCACTAGCACTAGTTCAGAGCCCTGGTATATTCCTTTAGCATTAGCTGATCAGTGGATATGCTTTGTAGTTAGAAACATAAAATGGTTACCGCTCAAAAGGAGGCCATTCAGCCCATCGTGACCGTGCCAGCTCACTGCAAGAGCAACTCTCCTAGTCCCAATCCCCTGCCTTTTCCCCATAACCTTGGAATTTTTTTCTCTTCAGGTAATTGTCCAATTTTCTTTTGAAGAAAGTTCAGCCACTCAAAAGGAAAGGGAAGTCTATATTCCTGACAATTTCTTGGTTGAGAAAGATTCAATAATTAGCTTGACCATGATATAATTTTGAAACCACCTCCAAACTGTCTGACTTTCAGACCAATAGAAAACAGTTATTTAAATTTGTTCCCAAATCAGCCAACTGCTCTTGCCCACCTCAAGGGAAAGATGTAATTATATACACCTCTAAGAATGTGGATTACTGAGATAATGTTTGCTGAAATCTACATTCAGATACCAAGAGTCCTCTGGAAATTTCAATTAGACAAATCAACATGAAAATCAAGAAAGTTAATCATCTCCAACAGTTTTTACTTAGAAAACTACAGATCCAGAGGGTACCTGCTCCCATGCAACTGTATGCAAGGGACAAGCCAACCATATTCAGCAGATGCAAGCATTCAAAGATCACATTTAACTGTCCACCCACTTTTACTCTATAAGGGTCACACATTTCTTTGGTTACCCACAGTCATCTCATTGGCTTGGGGATCAACTAAAGATGGGCCAAATATGGTGGAATAGTGAAAAACCTCAATAAAGCTCAGTTCCACTTGTCATTAACAGCTATGTCTCTATTATAAAATCACAATCTACCCAGCGATGGAATATTATACACTTGCCTGACAGAGTGAAAAAAGCAACTTAACTTGCTCCCAAATGCAATACAGTCAAAAGATAATTGGATCAGAGACCTTGATGAAGATGGCCTACTCCATGCTGAAATTGTCTCTCCTTGACATTGAAGAGCTGAGAATGGACTATTTATCAATAATAAGCAACACAAGAGGTGCCAGTGCTTAGGCCAGACTTCAATATTTACCCCAGAAACCCAAGATCTGCTGGAACTATACCTCAAATATTTGTATTAATCTCCAAGGGTATAACAGCATTAGTGGTAAACCTTTATAACACCACATCTCCTGCCTATGGAACTTCCTCTACAAACTAATCACTTTCAGCAAAGACAGATGGTGCTCACTGCCCAATAAATGCTTAAGATAAATAAGAATTTCATGTATTAGGTCCTCGTATGACAAATACAAGGTAAATGACTGGGTGTTGGGTGAAAATAAAAGATGAAATATTAAATTACA
This sequence comes from Heterodontus francisci, assembly GCF_036365525.1. NCBI lineage: Eukaryota > Metazoa > Chordata > Chondrichthyes > Heterodontiformes > Heterodontidae > Heterodontus > Heterodontus francisci. The sequence continues at coordinate 34,764,563 of NC_090382.1, forward strand.
GTGAATGCTATCAGTCGCTACTGTTTTATTCCATAAAATGTTCATGGAAAGCTGCATCCTTGGTTCTCCTCTTCAGGTTTAGCAATAGTAAAGGATACAGTCCAGCTGTATCAGTGGTACCTTCTCTTTGCTGGACAAGGTCGGGTGAACAAACTTTCTGTACAGGACACTGGAGCCTTTTGTATATGGGGACAGCAGCCAGATAACAAAAGCAATCTTCAACTCAAAGTAAAATGGAAACCTGTGGGAACACAAGAGGAAGATGATTAAGCAGAGAGATTGAGTGATTATAGGGACTCACCCAGTGAATGTACCCAAGACTCATCAGTCCTCTCATCGCATCTTCAATTCCTACCTGGTAGGCTTGCAAGGAATGCAAGTAGAGGACAGGTACTGCATGTCACTAAACAAAACACTTTAGGAATTTTTTTTTCCAGTGAGAATTTCATTTTCAGTATTTTGATTTTTACATCTATTCTAGTGGCATCTGAAACACACCCATATCACCTTGCTTTCTGTGGCTAATGGGCTTACTCCAGGGGACTATTTCACAGTTAGCAAGTGTACTAGAACTAGGACACTGGTGAAAAGAAAACAGAGCAAATGGCAGGATAAACTTTTTTTTAAAAAATACAACAACGGTGCTCATCATTCGGAATGGTCTTTGAGTAGGACGGAGCATCCAAAAAATATGAGCCTCATCAAGAATCAGTCATACGATGTCCTGGGGATCAGCCAGGGTCACATAACCTCCGACATCTCAATCTATCCCTTATCTGTCACCAGGCGTCACCACTCAGGTGGGGTGGGGGGTGGTGGGGGTTGCGGTTGTGGTGAGTGACTCAGGAGGCAGGCTAACCAAAAATTGGAAAGAAATAAAAATGTACACACAGCTGTACCCCTTGATAGAGCAGATGAGTCCTGAATGTTTGCTTGAATAATATAGCTTATTTTAAAGTTCCAGAATCAGCAGTGCTGAGATACATCTACTTTACTCACCATGACAGGATTATGTCTGTGAGGGTCTCCGCTGTAGTAAAAAATGCAAATACAATCCAGTACATCATCCACTTCACCTGAAAGAGAGGGAAAAGTATCAATGAGTTGGCAAATAGCTCATTCAAGAATATCTGGTTCTGTATTAATCCTAACCTGCTGAATCAACAGGAAGTTCAATTAGAGAAAGTAATTCTTACCCTGTTAAACAAAAAGCAATTTCAGTACAGTTATATAGTGAGCAGCTCTTGTTCTGCTTAATAAATAGGGACTCTTAGACAGTTATATTATAACAGTCAACCAGTACAATAAATGGGAACCCCACACAGCTACAAGGTGAGTTATCTGTATCATGCTAATTAAAACACACTTTAAAATTTCCAAATATGTTGTGATGCTATTACTTAATGAAACCTCGAAATTAATGTTAGAAATATGTTCTTCAAAAATGCTGCAACAGGCAAAGATTTCCACAAATTAGATTTGACATTGTTCTTGGAGAGGCCCTCAGCTTTTAATGTCTTGTAACGTGCAGTATCCCTTTGATGCCACTAGATGTCCAAAATTTGCCCTTCAAAACTTTTAACTTACAAACAGACAAAATTGATAGGCAGGAAAAGACCAGCTGATCCATCAAGCCTTCCCTGTTTGCAAGCTTATATATATATCTAAAATTATTGTGATGGGTTTACTTTCCCCATTCCATTAATCTTGAGGGTCACTCAGGCTGTTAACTATAAAATTCAAAAACAAATAATTGCAGTATTTTGTACAATTACAGAGGTATCACAAATTTAATGTTGAAGGAGGTAAATAACCACAGTAACCTTCTCAGTAAACACTAAACTTTCTCCTTCTGTATAGAGTGAACTAAGCAACTCAAATGGCAGACATTTCACACCAGGTTATTTAACTTAAGTTGCTGCACTGTATCTCATGTGATAATTGGTCCATTATTCAGTCTTCAGTCCACAGATGAATACACAAGTGAAAGAAGTCTTGTTTTCCTGGGGGAAAACTTTCAACTGTTTTCCCATGGAAAGAAGGCTACAGCATAGAAGGTATAGTAGGTGGCCTGCTTTCCAAAAATGCTGGGCCTCACTGATGGCACATGTGTGGTCATCAAGCCACCTATGAAGGTTTTCATTCCTTAAATCTACAGATGGTGTCAGACCACAGCAACACTGGTGCATAAAAATACACGACACCCTATCAGCAGCCAAACTACTTTCATGCTGAGACAGTTCATTGTGCCATGACTATTTGAAGAAGCAGACAGACTGGATATTTGGCTATTAGTGGCTCAGGGATTCTCAGTGCAGCCCTGACTAGTGACATTAATTGAGAAACCACTGAACAAAGGGAAAAACACTACAGCAAAGCTTGTACAGCCACCCAAATTTTGCTGGAACATAGAGGGATATTGAGGGAGGGATTTCAATGTTTGGACAGAATGGGGAACTATTGCTCTATAATTCTGACTAGATGTAATGAAATAATCTGCATCTGCTGGACTTTGATATTCATGCCTAAGAACAACCAGTAAGATCAGCCACAATTTGTCACAGAATGGAAGGTGGAGGAGCAGTTCCTCTGATGCCACCTAAACTAATATTCACTCACTTTTGCTGTGTGCTTCACTGGGAACTTTATCTTGATCCTCTCTTTCTGATTCCCCTGCTGGTGGATTTTTTTTTATTCATTCATGGGATGTGGGCATCACTGGCCAGGCCAGCATTTATTGCCCATCCCTAATTGCCCTTGAGAAGGTGGTGATGAGCTGCCTTCTTGAACCGCTGCAGTCCATATGGGGTAGGTACACCCACAGTGCTGTTTTTATTGACTTCGTAGCGGTTAGATACAACTGAGTGGCTTGCTAGGCCATTTCAGAGGGCATGTAAGAGTCAACCGCATTGCTGTGGGTCTGGAGTCACATGTAGGTCAGACCAGGTAAGGACAGCAGATTTCCTTCCCTAAAGGACATTAGTGAACCAGATGGGTTTTTACAACAATCGACAATGGTTTCATGGCCATCATTGTATCTGAGCTGGTCAAGAGTGAAAAACCTGTGCACGATTGCCCAGCTTCCTGTTCATCTCTGGTGACAGTTATCTTGGGATGGGCAGAATGAGGGATTCCACCCAAAGACAAGAGGAAAGCAGGTTAACAGGAAGCACACTTCAAAGTGTTCTGCATGAAGTACCAAGCCCAATGCATTGAGTGCCACGCTGCTGCTTGGTAGGAGTGCCAGTGTTACTGGGTGGGTAAACCTGAAGAGAAAGCAATTAAGAAGGAATTGAAGAAAACACTGGTCCACATACTCAATTGTCTCCACTCCCATGATTTGAAGGTCCATCTTCTCATGGCCGCGGCTGCCTGGTTTTTCACTGAGATGGTGAACAGCTTTCTCCCTTGAAAGCCAACAGAACATTGACTTCAAAGTACTGAAAGTATGAGTGCCACACAAATATCCATTTTGCATCCCAGCTTATGGGAATGGATGATGACAGGGCATTCAGTCCATTTCACGTCACATTTTGACTTCATGGCACGACATGTGACAGTCATATGTTGCATTAGAAGCATTTCTCTGTAGCAGTCACAAAGTTTAAAATTGCAATATTATGCATATTGACGTGTTAGTGTATAAGATATGAGGGGTTATGCCAGTGCTTCCCATGCTCCAATACCTAGGTGAGTTGCTCTTGCAGACAGCCGGCACAGATATGATGGGCTGAATGGCCTCCATGTGTTATCTACCTGTAGGCACTCTCACCTTGACACTCTTCCTCAGGCCTGAGAATTTCTGCTCCAACATGGAGGTTCACATTCACTCTATTCACCACCTTCTGCCATGTTTGTTGCACCTCTTCCCAAATATTAGTAACATCCACATTGCACGTCTTCCAGTAAAATATTTCATTATTGAAGGGGTGATGCTTGCCCTTGATGGGTATGCATTCCTGTTGGTCTACACAGCCAGAACAAACACCTCTTAAACACATAGCCTTCACCAACTAGAAGGCACAGATGCATGGGTAAAACATCACCTCCAAGTTTCCCTCCAAGTCATACATCATCCTCACTTGGACATATGCTGCCAGTGCTTCATTTTTGCCAGGTCAAATGCTTGGTATTCCCACCAAGAGCATTGTGGGAGTACCTTCACCATATGGGCTGTGGCAGTTCAAGAAGGCTCACCACCACTTTCTCAACAGGAACTAGGAATGGTCAATAAATGTTATCCACATCCCGGGAATGAATCTAAGTTTAAAAAAAACAATGTTTAAATGGAGAAGCAATGTTCCTAACTCCCCACCCCTTTTAATCATATCCAAGTCCTTGATAAAATACTGTGCCTAAAATTGCACACAACATTCTAACTGTAACTTTACCAACAAATTGAAAGGTTAAAATTATTGCTTTTGATTCATGATTAAACCCTTTCACTAGACATTCTAGTACTCAAGTTATGTTTTTAGTAATGCTTACAGCGACAGGACACTTTCAGTGCATAATTGATGATTGTACTAAAATACTTGTTGTGTTTCAACTTTTTCAATATAGAGATATATCCATCATGTAAAGATACACCCTGTTCCAACATTTATTAACTGTAGTCCATTAGCCTATCTATACAATTTGTCCCAATCCCACTGAATTCTATTTGCTCTTCAATGGTTATATTGCTGAGTGACATCAATTTATTTAAAGTATTACTAGTAAGATCTACTTTCAAAATACATATGAATAATGTAAACAGCAGGAGAGCAAGGACAGACAATAATCAGCTACCCTATATAGTTTATCGTCTCCTGAATTGGAAAAATGAATGAAGCAACTCGAAGTGGAAAGAGATAGAGAAAAGCAAAAGCGTTAATTAGAGATTCAGAGAGAAAAGAAAGTGAGACAATTTGAATTGGAAGAAGAAAGGCTTCATTTACATGGACAGGGAATAATGGGTAGTTTGGACAATGATTCGAGTTCAACTCCGGGTTTTGATGTGACAAAGAATATTTGCTTATTGCCTAAATTCAGTGAGGAAGGGGTTGAAAGGTATTTTGTCTCATTTGAGAAAATTGCTACAAGGTTAGCTTGGCGACAAGAAAGGTGGACCATTCTTTTGAAAAGGTTTTTCAAAATTTGAGGAAGAGACTGAATCAAACTTTTGTGGAATTTGCCAGAGAAAAAGAAATGATTTTTGACCATTGATATTATTCAATGAAACTAGAACAGAAATTTGAAAATGTGAGAGGGGTGTTATTACTAGATGAATTTTAAAATAGTGTTCCAGCAGGTATTAGGACACACCTAGAGCACCATAAAGTTTCTAATATAAGAGAAGCTGCTGCTTTAGCCGATGTTTATGATTTAATCATTAATCAGGTTGATTTTATATTACGAAATTATCTCGCAGGAGATATGATTTTTCCATTTTCTGGAACAGTGGGCAAGAGTACAGGAACTGTTCCTGTGACGATCTCTCACCGATTGGTAATCCCCTTGGGCTAGAGAGTAAATTAAACAAAGACACAGATGTATCCACACCATAATGGATTTTGAGGCAAAAGTACCTGAAGAATTTCAAATTGAAAGTTCTCCCCCAAGAAAGATTGAGACTTCAGACTAACCCTGAAGGGTTCATAAGACCTGACACTGAATCAAAGGGGCCTGCAAAAGCTCATACAACACAAGGTACAACAGCAAGAATCCAAGCAAATGGACAGGTTACAAAAGACCATTTGAAACCCAAACGTAATTGGAATGATATTATTCAGGATTGCGAGGAAGAATCAAAGTTTTAGAGCGGAAGATGAGATCTCAGAATGAGGACACCATCACTCTTGCTTGCAAGGAATTGGATAAGGCTCATTGTGACTGGGAACAGGAAAAACTGAAAGATTACAACCTGTTTAAAAACCACACCAAACAGGAATATCACGCATTTTTATTTAAACATCAGGACAATTTGAACAACCTTCTTAAAACGGCTAAAGAAAATTTTGACCAACAAAAGAATGAGTTATTAACACAGAAAGAAGCAATTTTAAACATGCCATCTCAAAAAGAGAATGCTAGATGCTAGGACCAATTACCTCTTCAAGGAATCCCAAAAGCTTCATTAGGCATGAGCTATTGCTTTGAACCCCATGCTGATTATTAGTCAATTTTATCTGTGGCAGTCCTAAATTTGTACATCAGTATTCCCTGGCTAAGGAGGGGAGAGTACTGGGCTAATGGGAAGATTCTTGGTAGTGTAGATGAACAGAGAGATCTTGGTGTCCAGGTACATAAATCCCTGAAAGTTGCTACCCAGGTTAATAGAGCTATTAAGAAGGCATATGGTGTGTTAGTTTTATTAGTAGGGGGATCGAGTTTCGGAGCCACGAGGTCATGCTGCAGCTGTACAAAACTCTGGTGAGGCCGCACCTGGAGTATTGCGTGCAGTTCTGGTCACCGCATTATAGGAAGGATGTGGAAGCTTTGGAAAGGGTGCAGAGGAGATTTACTAGGATGTTGCCTGGTATGGAGGGAAGGTCTTACGAGGAAAGGCTGAGGGACTTGAGGTTGTTTTCGTTGGAGAGAAGGAGGAGGAGAGGTGACTTAATAGAGACATATAAGATAATCAGAGGGTTAGATAGGGTGGATAGTGAGAGTCTTTTTCCTCGGATGGTGATGGCAAACACGAGGGGACATAGCTTTAAGTTGAGGGGTGATAGATATAGGACAGATATTAGAGGTAGTTTCTTTACTCAGAGAGTAGTAGGGGCGTGGAACGCCCTGCCTGCAACAGTAGTAGACTCGCCAACTTTAAGGGCATTTAAATGGTCATTGGATAGACATATGGATGAAAATGGAATATTGTAGGTCAGATGGTTTCACAGGTCGGCGCAACATCGAGGGCCGAAGGGCCTGTACTGCGCTGTAATGTTCTAAAGTTAGGAGGTGTGCACCAGTGATGCCCATTGTTACCCCTATTATTCAACATCTATGCAAAGGTGAAGGAGTCACTCGAAACGGTGGAGGCAGGAGTAAAAGTCAGCAGTCTTCTAGTACAGGCAGTCCAATTTGCAGATGACCAGCCAATGATGACTTGCACTATGGAAGGCCTTTAAAGGATGATGGATTCCTTGAACGTGGTGGTGGAGGAGTATGGGATGAAAATTAACATCAAAAAGACAGAAGTGCTGAAGGTGGGAAAAACACATCGGAGATAGACATTAAAGTAAATGGACAACAACTGGAACAGGTGTCGGAGTTCAAATACCTTGGACCATACTGACAGAAGATGGGAGATACAAGAGAGAAGATCGGGATTTACAATGGCAAAGAGTGAATTCAACATATGAAAGGAATTGTTAACCAAGGGGATGTGCATCGACCCGAAAATGAGAATTGTCAAAATGGTTATATGGAATGTGCTCCTATATGGAGCAGAGAGATGAACCCTGTGCAAGGCAGACATCAAGAAGTTAGAAGCTTGTAAGATGTGGTTCTGGAGATGAATGTTGAAGATCAGCTGGTTGGAGAGGGTGACAAATGACAAAGTGCTCAGAAGAGTCAAGGAGAGTCGTTCCGTCATCGAGACCATCAGAAGGAGGAAAAAGAATTAGATTGGTCATGTCATCAGACATGAAGGCCTGCTGAAAATGGTGATTGAAGGTAGAATGGAGGGTAAAAGACAACGAGCAATGCTAGATATGGTGAGGGAAGGACGAAATGAGTATCTAAAGAAAAGCGCCATACACAGGCAGATGTAAGAATGGGGCAAGAGCATGCCGAAAGGCAGAATACCAAAGAAGAAGTGACTCTTCCTGCCTCCACTTACATTTTATTGATGGCAGAGGGGCCTGCCGCTGCAGGGAGATGCCTCCTAGTGGAGACAGGGAGGAACCTCCTTAGCCGGCAATCCAGGACCCCCAGAGGGCACCCCCCCCCGGCAAGACTTCTCCCTGACCCTCACTAACAATCCCCACCCACTCCATCGCCAGAGCCTGCCTGAATGGCCCCTGTGACCCCAACCCCACTTACCTCTCCCGAGGTCTTCTCCGGTCTTCAGTACTGCAGTGCCTCCTGCAATACCAGCAGTGACTACGGTTCAGTGACGCTGTCGATAGGACAGAGCTGCCGCCCTTCTGATTAGCTGGAGCTCTGGAGGCGGGATCTCATACATAAAGGGACGGCATCCCAGATGATAGGCAGTTAATTGGTTGCCTGCCGTTAAATGGCAATGGGGCTCTGACAGAGGGCCGAGTCGGGGTCTACCCAGCCGCCTTGCAGCCCACCACCGGAATAAAATCCGGCCCTATATGACTGTCTGTGATTGATTTGGCTTGGCTGTGATATTCCCGCATGATCCTTAGCCTGCCGACACTTGCAATCTGGAAAACAGGAGCCACTTGATAAGGCTCTGGATTGCTGCCAACATCTTATGAACTTCACCCAATCCTTCAAGACAGAACTTGGGGGCTGGATTTTACCAAGTCTACGATGTCGGGCTCCGTGGTGGGGGGTGGCCTGAAGATGGGTGTGGAAGGGGCCCGCCACGAACCTTGACTCCGGGAGAGCCCGGCCCGATCCTCCTGGTGGCGGTGAGGCTCCATGGCGGACCCCCCACCACTGGGCGATGGGATCCCAATTACAATATTCAAATGAATAAAATGAATATATTTACATAGACTTACCGCAATCCCGGCACTCCCACGCCTTCAATTCCCCATCCAGGGAAAGGCAGCGTGACACTGGTGGGGAGGGGGAAGGACTTAATATTTTCTGTGGGGAGGGGGAACAGGGTCAAATAAATGTAATGGGTGTAGGGGATGGTGGGAAGGGGTAAACTCTAAACTTTTTGCAGTCTGGAGGGGAAGGTCACATTTAAACGTTAAGCGTTTGGGAGGGTGGCGGGTGGCTAAGGGCAAATAGTTATTGTAATCGTTATTGGGGGGGTGGAAAAGGGGCATTCAAAATTTATTTATTTAATTTTGGGGCTATGTCTTTAAAAATTTTAATTAGGCAGCAGAGCTGGCTGCCCTTTAAAAATGGCGCCAGCGCCTGCTCGCAGGCAGCTGTTGCCATTACCAGGGAAAGACAGCCCCAACTATTTAAATGAGACGCCGCTCTTGAGATCGAGGCGGCTCATTGGCATGCGGCCCGCAGTCAGCAGCAGTCTCTCAAAATCCAGCACGACATCTAGTGAGTTTTACAACCCAATCAGAATCTATAGACAGATGCAACTGTGAGCCTTGAAAGATAAAGAACAGTTCAAGTGGCATTAGATGACTTCCTCTCCCCAATATGTCAGGAACAGCTCGGGCTGACAGCTGCATTTGTGGTTTCTCTGAACATTAACATCTGAGAATTAATTTAGAAGAACACTATTTTGTTCAGTTTCATGTCACCTGATTATTTGCATGCCCCCATTATGGAGGAAATGGAAGCATCCCAAAATAACTCTGAAGCACAGAGCTTCCTTTCACATTCCTACAGAAGAAAATTTCTGCACATGATGTGTTATGCTGTTATCACATTGAAAGAAAGCCAGAAAGTGTTGTATATTCGGTTACACTACCAGAGAGATTTCTGAGTCTTTGGTAGTGTTAAACAATAACTATCTATTGCATCTTAAGGAACTTTACTTAAACATGTCTAACTCCTCTGGTGGTCACGATGCTTCTTCTTCTCTTCAAGTCTCTTTCACATGTGATTTCAGACATCATCATTGGGGAAGGTGTTACACTATCCCAAATATTAACCTTTTCAAACCCTTATACATCTCCCCCCCAAGTCTTTGTCCATATATTTATTTACATTCATTTTTACTTTTACATACTAGCCCCATCTCCCCCCAAGTCTCTGACATCACAGATTCAACCTGTCAGGAGGCTTCACAACTCTCCCCGATCGTGTTGTTGTCAGTCTCGGAAGATCTTTCTCTGAACTCTTGTTTCTTGACTTGGACGGCCTTCATTGAGGATTGTAGTAGCCAGTGCTTTCTGAATTTCAGAATCAACATATGGTTCATCCAAATATATGGCTGATTGACGTCTTTGATGAATAGAAAGATTTCTCCTATTTCTTTTTACAGTACCTTCTGAAGTATGTACTAAATAAGATCGCTGTTGATTTTCATCTCTCTGAATGATAACTCCTTCTCTGCCATGTTCTCCTACTCATACCTTTTCTTCGTCCATCAACTTGGGTAGGTTTCTGTCATGATATCACCTATTATAATTAGAAGCTGGTTGTTTTTGATAAGACTTTTCTCTGTCTCGAACTCTCTGATAGTCCTGGATTTCTAGCCTTGGAAGTAATATTTTAGGTAGGATTGGAAGTTGTGATCTAAGCTTCCTCCCCATCAACAGTTCTGATGGTGCTAATCCACATAGCGATGGAATAGATCTGTAGTTTAGAAGTGCTATTTGAAAATCTTCATTCTTCTTTAATGGTACTTTGACAGTTCTGACTTCTCCTTCAGCTTCACCATTAGTGAAGTAATCATTTGCAAATTCAGGGCCATTATCGGAAACAATCTCGTCAGGAATGCCATAGGTTGCAAAGCTCTCCTGCAAAGCTCGAATGACTGTCTCAGTTGTCGTGTACAAACTTTTGACTTCAATCCACCTTGAAAAGTAATTGATAATAATCAGGCAGGATTTCCTTTTAAGCATGCGTATATCCATTTACAGACGTTCCCACAGTCTGGTTGGAAATTTGGTCGAGATAAGGGGTTCCGTCTGGTCTGGTCTGTGCACTGTGCATACCTGGCAATCAAAAATCATTTCTTCTATATCTCTCAATATTCCCGGCCACCACACGGACAACTGAATCCGTGCTCTGCATTCCGTGATACCCATGTGGCCCTGGTGTATTTTTTCCAAGATATTTGTCCGGAGTCAGACTGGAATCACCAGCCTCTTGTCATATACCAGCAAATCATCCACAATAGTAAAGTGCTTTCTGTACTCAAAGAAGATTTTCAGCCTCTTTCCACTGGGACATTGCTGCGTCCAACCATGCATCCAATATTGGCGAATACGGTTGCATTCCTCATCTTTCATCTGAGCATAACGAATTTCTTGGAGCTTTTTTGAGCTTGCTGGCCATTGAAATGCAGTGGACTGAGAATATGACTCAACCTCATTAACAAAGTTAACATCCTGTTGTGTAGGATGGTCAACAGTAGCTCTGGACAATGCATCTGCTGATGTTTGCAGCTTGCCCTGTACATATACTGTTTCATACTTAAATCTCGTTAGCCTCGACGGAATCTCTGGATTGTCGGAGGCATCCTCGCGAGTTCCTTTTCATCAAGTAAGGAAACTAGGGGTTTGTGGTCTGTCTCTATGACAACCATTAAGCCAATGATATAATCTGAAAACTTTTTGTAAGCCCACGTGAATGCAAGAGCTTTTTTCTCAATGATGGCATACCTCGTCTCAGTCACAGACAATGCTCGAGACTTATAATAAACCAGTCTACGACATCCATTTGCTGTTCTTGAGGCGTCTGCTGCAATTGTGGTTGGTAGTGAGGGGTTATAATGCGCTAAGATAGCTGGCGAAATCAGCATTTCCTTGATCCTTTGAAATGCCTGCTCCTGATGTGCATTCCAGCACCATGCTTGAGCTTTCCTTATTAGTTGTCTTAAGGGTTCAGTAACTTGCACTAGATTGGACAGAAATCTTGCCAACTGATGAACCATTCCAAGGAATCATTGAAGATCTTGGACAGAAGTAGGAATTGGGAATTCACTAATGGCTCTCGTCTTTTGCGAGTCTGCCATTATGCCCTTGCTCCTAACAAAGTACCATAGGAAACGAATGGACGTTTTCGAGAATTCACACTTTTCATTAAGTGTCAGGCCTTCTTCTTGTAGACGATTCAAAACCATTCTTACCCTCAGGTCATGTTCCTCGACAGATTCACCATGGACTTCGATGTCGTCCACATGGCATATTACTCCGTTAAGGCATAGTTCTTTGGAATATTTCCAGTGCTGATGTTATACTGAACGGTAAATGATTAAAACAAAATCTTCCGAACAGAGTAATGAAGGTTGTAAGTAACCTTGACTTCTCGTACAAAGGGACTTGCTAAAAGCCACTAGTTGCGTCGAACCTTTGTGAATATAATACTCTTTGCCAAGCTTTCGGCGACTGAGGACATGGGATGAATTTCCCTTGCACCAGCCTTGTTGAGTTAAGTCTACAGAAACGCGAAGAGTACCATTAGCTTTAGGAACAGGAACTATTCCAGAGCACCATTCTGTTGGCTTTGTGACAGGAGAAATGACTCCCATCCTCGTCATCTCTTCTAGCTGAAGTTGGACTTACTTCATGAATGGGTATGGTATCTTCCAGGTGTGAAAAGAAATACAGGTTTAGTATCTTTTCGTAATGTAATGCAGTCTTCCTAGACCAGTAAATAATTTCGGAAAGTCTTTTGGAAGTGATTCCTGGATTTTTGCTGCTTAATTTCTTTCACTTTCCTGATAAGATTAAGGTCCATACAAGCTCTTCTACTTAAAAGAGAAAATTCTTGATTCTGTAGAACCTAGTTTTTCCAATATCTGCTTTCCCTTGACTTTCAGTTCAATCCCTCCTGGACTGTGTTACTGAGTGTCTGTTGGTTGCAGGCAACGCATTGATAATCATCATTCATTGTCTGATAAAACTGTTATGCTAGCTCCAGTGTCTGGTTTAAAGTCGGTGATATGTCCTTGACATATATATCTGCAGTCCAGAATGCATGATTAGGATCATCGGTCTCACCAAGGAAGTTTTCTGATTTCTCTTTTGATGGAGATTGTTTAACTTAATTAATAGTTCAATGTTTGAAGACTTTTTCTTTAGAACTTTTGAAAGTAGAGGATTTACTTTGGCGCATCTTCCCAAAATGGCCAACTTTCTGGCAGTGAAAGCATTCTGCTTTGTTTGCAGGACACTGTTCGCAACTGTGGGTCTTTTTGGTGTCACAGTGCCGGCAGGGTTTCATGGCATCTTGCAGTTCCCCTCCCAAGTGTACCTTCTTTTCTGGTGCTTCATTTAAAGTCCTATGCTTAAGGAATGGTATGGTCATTGGAGGTTTCCTGAGCCAAGGTCTTTCTTCACCTCTCAGAATTGCTCTGTTCTGCTTATGGACCTCTGCTTGTCTCACTAGTTGTATTGCTTTTTCTAGGGTGAGGTCTTCCTTAGACTGCAGTAAATTTGATGGGAATTCATCATCAATACCTACAGCAATACAGTCTGGTATTAATTCTGATTTTAGGTCTCCATATTCGCATCCTTTAACTAGCCTGCAAAGGTCATTAAGAAAAGGAGCTACCAATTCACTGACATGGAATGTTAACTCTGCTTCTCTCTCCACAGATGCTGCCAGACCTGCTGAGTACTGCCAGCATTTCTTGTTTTTATAGCAATTCACCTGGCTTCTGGACCATTCTGTTGAATTTGGCCCTTTCACTGCTCTTCAAATTGAAGTATTTATCAAAGGCTTTTAAGACTTCATCAAATTTATCAGCTGTCTCATTAATGCCTTGTGCTGCAATAACATTGTCTGCTATTGCTCCTATGGAATAAAGTGTTGACTTGTTCTGATTCAGACTTGCTGGCTAATTTTGAAGCAATTCTGTACCTCAAAAATCGTTTTCTCCACAGTGACCAGTTTTAAGTTAGTTTTGGTCCTTCCGTGTGTTCAAAGCTCTCTGGTATCATAAATTTAAAATCCATAGCTTTTCTAAACTTTATAGTGTTCTTCTATTTGAAATTTCCCTTCCCATTTCGGAAGTTTTCCCACGCTTTTCAGAAATTTTCCCACGCTTTTCAGCTTCACAGTCACCTTGTGTAATGGTGCCGATCTCAGATCCGTCCTTGCTAAGGATATTTGGTTTTTCGGTTGCTGACTGCTTAGTTCACCATTAGAACAAATTTTGACCCTTTTTAAGGATTGCTCACCAGATCCCCAACCGTTGCTTGGTTTTCTGACTCGATACCTGCGATCGCTGCAAAGGGATTTTTCTTCACAGATCACCACGCCTCTGTGGTGCAGCCTGAATTCCTCTCAAGCTGACTCCCTGACTCTCCATTTTGCCCACGGAGATGCTCTAGAGCTCTTCACAGCCTCTTCTCGAGTTCTGCTGTTTTGATGCCACTTCTTCAGGTCTGATAATTTTCAAATTTCTCTGGATGTTGTATAGCAAGAACCACCGCTGTTCACCATTGCTACCATGTTGTATATTTGGTTACACTATCAGAGAGATTTCTGAGTCTTTGGTAAGGTTAAACAATAACTATTTATTATATCTTAAGTATTACAACTGAGGCGGTAGCAGTACACTGTTTTCTAGTTCCACTTCTCCACAGGTCACAACATCTATTTACATTTTTTCCCAGTTACCAATACAGTCAATCATAGACTCTATTTTTATCCCAGAATAAATCAGCAACCAGGTTTCTTCAATAAACAGCAAAATTATTTATTGTTTATAATTGTTTATTATAAAACAAGTCTTAACCAGTAATGATGCAAAGCATTAACACACAGATTGAAATATAAAAGTTCCCTTTTTACCTTAGTCACACACACACACACACACACCAGGTAACCAAAAAAAGGAAGAGATTTACTCTTTCAGAGCACTATTACAAAAAAAGATGAAAAGAATACTTTGGCCAAATAGTTGCTAATTCTTGAAAAAAAAAGAGACGATATGGAAACATGCAGATGTCCTTTGTTTTGGTTTGGCATCCCAAATACGCCTAGACAGCTGTCTCTGGGATCTTCCCAGGATAGTTCTTGTCAGGCGACGATGAAGATCAGCTTGGGCAGGCATTCCAGGAAAAATGCAGCAACAGGGATTTCAGGCAGTTTCTTACACTTGCTTCACAGCACTTAGTTAGTTAGAGATACAGCATTGAAACAGGCCCTTCGGCCCACCGAGTCTGTGCCGACCAACAACCACCCATTTATACTAACCCGACAGTAATCCCATATTCCCTACCACCTACCTGCACTAGGGGCAATTTACAATGGCCAATTTACCTATCACCTGCAAGTCTTTGGCTGTGGGAGGAAACCGGAGCACCCGGCGAAAACCCACGTGGTCACAGGGAGAACTTGCAAACTCCGCACAGGCAGTACCCAGAATTGAACCCAGGTCCCTGGAGCTGTGAGGCTGCGGTGCTAACCACTGCGCCACCGTGCCGCCCACTTCTTAAAGAGATGGAAAAGTTGGCTTTTTTTTTTAAACAGATGGAACAAGCTGAGGTGGTGTTTGCTTGCTTGGCAAGTTTTCTCCAATTGTCTTTTTATCACTGTCCATATTTCAACTCATTGTCCAAAGCGAAACCAAAAACAATGTCACAAGAGTCAAGCCTCCTGACCCCTACAAACCTTGACCTGTCATTTCTTTGCAAACATCTTTCCCAAGTCAAAAAAAACCTGCTGGGTAATTATCTGAAGACAGGTGACTTCCAGAAAGGGCTTGTTTTTAGCACTCCTGGATTCTTCCAATAATTGGTTGTTTTGAAGCTCAGTCCAAAAGACCTTCTGATGACCTTTTTGGATGACCATCTATGGAATTATTTTTTCAGTTTTAACATGAAAATCCTCATAATTTAACAAAAAAAGGAGGCACTCATAACATAAGGAACTATATACATTTTACTTAAACATGTCTAACTCCTCTGATGGTCACGATGCTTCTTCTTCTTCTCAAGCCTCTTTCACATGTGATCTCTGACATCATCACTATGGGAGGTGTTACTCACACTATCCCAAATATTAACCCTTTTAAACCCTTATACTACATGGCGTATGCAAAGGCAAGCTTTCAAATAATATAAAAGCCCAAAAATGCAAAGAAAATGAGTATGAATGAAGAGCATTTACAATCTTCATCAACGATAACTGCCCTGAAAAAGCAACTATAATCTCACAATCTGCTTCTGCAAACATAATTACAGAATTATGCTTTATTCTGGTAATGTATCTACAGTCTTAGAGTTCATGGAAATACAGCTACAGTCGTAGTGACCCCAGAAACACAGCTAGAGTCTCGCAGAATGTGTTGACACCATTTTAAATCGTAGGTGTAGCTGTACATTGTTAGAAAGAGTATTAACGTTAGCAAGCATATAAAATAACAAGTTAAGTTACAGTAATTTCAGGAGCTACACAAGGCTGCTGCTTTAGAGACCTCACACAGAGGTTTGGGGGTGGGGGAGGATGGAAGAGAGAGAGAAAGGGGGGAGAGAAAGAGGAAATAAATTATCTGACAAATCTAATGATGACGACGACTCGGACACAATGAACATACAGCCAACATCCGCCCGTGTCATATCTTTTCCCTCAAAAAAATTAAGGCATACTATCCAACTCTTTCAGAGTTAAAAAAAAAAAGAGGAACTCTGAAATTTAACCGAAACAAAACCCTCAATCACAAGTAGGCACTATAAAAACCATCAGTCATTCAATGGAGATGGAGGCTGATGCTGTCTTCTAGGTCTGCAATCAGTGATTGGTGTCTGATTCCCAGTAGTTTTGAATGTTGTATATGTTGTTACTGGAAATGGTGGATAATTTCCAGGACCTCTGTTTCAGAAATGTTCTCAATCTCAGGAGTTTTGCTTTACAAGTGGCTCATCAGCATAAATCAACTGACAGCAATTCCTGCCGAGTGTTGAATCTCCGACTTGCACATTGTACTTTCTGGGACCCACAGCATTGGTGCAAGTTCCAGCACAACCAAGTACTCTGGCCAGGGAGTTTCACAAACATATTTCTTGAAGTGGTCTGATATTCCTGTCACAGTAATACTGCTGATGTTGCTTCATGCCGAGAAGCATACAAGTGTATTCCCAGTCAAATAGAGGCTATAGGAGAGTTCCCGCTAATGGAAGCTGTGTCTTGCATCTACGACCCATAAGACTCTGATACTGGACTTATACCCACACCTTCAATCTGAGTGTTGTGCCAATCTAACACAGCCAGAAATTCTCTGCTTTTTGTGAAGAATCATTTGACTGTCTCGACAACATTCTCAGCTTTGCTATTGGGCTGCTAGTAGTGAGGTGATGACATCACATGTTTAAATCCTCATGTTTTGGCAAACACTAAATTCCGCGAATGCAAATTGTGAACAGTTATCCATACTAGGATGTCTGGTAGTCTAAATCTGGCAAACATTTCCCTGAGTTCTCTCAAGAATGCTGTGTATAGTAACTGAAGTGAGGCTGGATACTTCAATAAAGTTACTGTCATAGTCACACGTAACAGGCAGGGTACGACTATGAAACTCAACAGGTGGCTCCAAACTTTGACCAAGACACAGCTACAAACTTGTGCTGTAGTAATGGTTTCTTACTTGGAGAACTGAGACGAGCCAAATATATATCTCACTTTGAAATGCGTTGTTTAAGCTCTGTTGAAGTCCTTGGCCAATAGGGGTTATTGCGAACACCACGGATACAACCTTCCATGCTGATATGTGTTGAATGGGCGACTGACATCAAATTTTACACAATAGTTTTTTTATGCTTTCATGGAATGTGAGAGTCGCTGGCTAGACCAGCATTTGTTGCCCATCCCTAATTACGTTTGAGAAGGTGGTGGTGAGCCTCCTTCTTGAACTGCTGCAGTCCAAGGGGTGTAGGTACACCCACAATGCTATTAGGAAGGGAGTTCCAGGATTTTGACCCAGCGACAGTGCAGGAACGACGATATAGTTGCAAGTCAGGATGGTGTGTGGCTTGGAAGGGAACTTGCAGGTGGTGGTGTTCCCGTGCATCTGCTGCCCTTGTCCTCCTAGGTGATAGAGGTTGCGAGTTTGGAAGGTGCTGTTGAAGGAGGCTTGCTAAGTTGCTGCAGTGCATCTTGTAGATGGTACACACTGCTGCCACTGTGTGCCGGTGGTGGAGGGATGATTGTTTAAGGTGTGGATGGGGTGCCAATCAAGCTGGCTGCTTTGTCCTGGATGGTGTTGAGCTTCTTGAGTGTTGTTGGAGCTGCACTCATCCAGGCAAGTGGAGAATATTCCATCACACTCCTGACTTGTGCCTTGTAGATGGTGGACAGGCTTTGGGGAGTCAGGAGGTGAGTTACTCACCGCAGAATTCCTAGCCGCTGACCTGCTTTTACAGCCACGGTATTTATGTGGCTGGTCCAGTTACACTTCTGGTCAATGGTAACCTTCAGGATGGTGGGGGATTCAGCGATGGTAATGCTGTTGAATGGCAAGAGGAGATGGTTAGATTCTCTCTTGTTGGCAATGGCTACTGCCTGGCAGCTGTGTGGCGCAAATGTTACTTTGCACTTAGGAACATGGGATAAGGAGTAGGCCATTTAGCCCTTCCAGCATGCTCCGCCGTTCCAGCTCATGGCTGATCGTCTACCTCAACGCCATATTCCCACACTAACCCATATCCCTTGACGTCATTGGCAACTAGAAATCTATCGATCTCTGTCTTGAACTTACTCAGTGATTGAACTTCCACCATCCTGTGGGGTAGAGAATTCCAAAGATTCACTACCTCTGAGCAAAGAAGTTCCTTCTCATCTCAGTTCTAAATGGTTTGCCCTTTAATCTGAGATTGTGTCCCCTGGTTCTAGACCCCGCGGCCAGGGGAAACATCCTTTCTGCATCTACCCTGCTTATCCCTTTAAGAATTTTGTATGTTTCTATGAGATCGCCTCTCACTCTTCTAAACTCCAGAGAATACAGGCCCAGTCACCTCAACCTCTCCTCATAGGACAATCCCACCATCCCAGGAATCAGTCTGGTGAACCTCTGCTGCACTCCCTCAATGGCAACTATATCCTTCCTCAGGCAAGGGGACCAGAGCTGAACACAATATTCCAGGTGCGGCCTCACCAATGAATCACACAATTGAAGCAAGACTCCTTTGCTCCTGTACTCAAATCCTCTTGCGATAAACGCTAACATACTGTTTGCCTTCCTAATTGCTTGCAACACCTGCATCCTAGCTTTCAGTGACTTATGAACAAGGACACCCAGGTTACTCTGGACATCAATACTTTCCAATCTCTCAACATTTAAGAAATACTCTGCACCTCTATTCCTCCTACCAAAGTGGATAACCTCACACTTTTCCACATTATATTCCATCTGCCATGTTCTTGCCCACTCACTCAGCCTGTCCAAATCCCCTTGAGGCCCCTCTGCATCCTCCTCACAACACACATTCCCACCAAATTTTTGTATCATCCGCAAACTTGGAAATATTACAGTTGGTCCCCACATCCAAATCATTGAGATAGATTGTGAGCAGCTGGGGCCCAAGCACTGATCCTTGCAGTACCCCACTGGTCACAGCTGCCAAGGAGAATGACCCATTTATTCCCCTACTCTCTGTTTTCTACCTGTAACCCAATCCTCAATCCATGCTAGTATATTACCCCCAAATCCCATGTGCTTTAATTTTGCTTAGTAACCTCCTATGAGGGACTTTATCAAAAGCCTTCTGAAAGTCCAAATACACTACATCCACTGGTTCCCCTTATCCACTCCGCTAGTAACATTTTCAAAAAACTCTAACAAGTTTGTCAAACATGATTTCCCCTTCATAAATCCATGTTGACTCTGCCCAATCAGACCATTATTTTCTAAGTGTCCAGTAATCACATCCTTTATAATAGATTCTAGTATTTTCCCTATTACCGACGTCAGACTAACAGGTCTGTAGTTCCCCATTTTCTCTCTCCATCCTTTCTTAAATAGTGGGGTTACATTTGCAACCTTCCAATCTGCAGGCACCATTGCAGAATTTATAGAATTTTGCAAGATGATCACTAATGCATCCACTAGCTCTGTAGCCATCTCTTCCAACATTCTAGGGTGAAGATCATCAGGTCCTAGGGCTTTATCAACTTTCAGTCCCATTAATTTCTCCAATACTACTTTTTTACTTTTAGTTCCTCATTCTCGCTGGACCCTCAGACCTCAATTGTTTCAGGGAGACTTCTTGTCTCTTCCTCCGTGAAGACAGACACAAAGTAATTATCAGCCCTAGTCTGAAATGTTGTCCAGGTCTTGCTGCATGCAGGCATGGACTGCTTCAGTATCTGAGGAGTCACGAATTGTACTGAACACTGTGCGATCATCAGCGAACATCCCCACTTCTGACCTCATGATGGGGGTGTGGGGGAGGGAGCAAGGTCATTGATGAAGCAGCTGAAGATGGTTGGGACTAGGACAGTACCCTGAGAAACTCCTGCAGTGATATCCTGGGGCTGAAATGATTGGCCTCCAACAATCGCAACCATCTTCCTTTGTACTAGGGATGCCTCCAACCAGTGGAGAATTTTTGCTGATTCCCACTGATTTCAGTTTTGCTAGGGTTCCTTGATGCCACACTTGGCCAACTGCTGACTTGATGTCAAGGGCAGTCACTCTCACCTCACTTCTGGAATTCAGCTCTTTTGTCCATGTTTGGACCAAGGCTGTAATGAGGTCTGGAGCTGAGTGGTCCTGGCGGAACCCAAACTGAGCATCAGTGAGCAGGTTGTTGCTGTGTAAGTGCCACTTGATAGCACTGTTAATGACACCTTCCATCACTTTGCTGATGATTGGGAGTAGACAGATGGGGCGGTAATTGGCTGGATTGGATTTGTCTTGTTTTTTGTGGACAGGACATACCTGGGCAATTTTCCACATTGCAGGGTAGATGCCAGTGTTGCAGCTGTACTGGAACAGCTTGGCTAGGGGTGTGGCTAGTTCTGGAGCACAAGTTTTTAGTAGTACAGCAGGGATGTTGTCAGGGCGCATAGCCTTTGCTGTATCCAGTGCCTTCAGCTGTTTCTTGATATCACATGGAGTGAATCGAATTAGCTGAAGACTGGCATCTGTGATGTTGGAGACCTCAGGAGGAGACTGAGATGAATCATCAACTCGGCACTTCTGGCTGAAGATCGTTGCAAATGCTTCAGCCTTATCTTTCGCACTGATATGCTAGGCTCCCCCATCGTTGAGGATGGGTATAGTTGTGGAGCCACCTCCTCCAGTTAGTTCTTTAATTGTCAACCACCATTCACGGCTGGATGTGGCAGGACTGCAGAGCTTAGATCTGATCCATTAGTTACGGGATCGCTTAGCTCTGTCTATCGCATGCTGCTTACGCAGTTTGGCACGCAGGTAGTCATGTGTTGTAGCTTCACCAGGTTGACACCTCATTTTGAGGTATGCCTGGTGCTGCTCCTGGCATGCCCTCCTGCACCCTTCATTGAAGCAGGGTTGGTCTCCTGGCTTGAATGGTAGAATGGGGGATATGCCGGGCCATGAGGTTACAGATTATGGTTGAGTACAATTCTGCTGCTGCTGATGGCCCACAGCACCTCATGGATGCCCAGTTTTGCATTGCTAGATCTGTTTGAAATCTATCCCATTTAGCACGGTGATAGTGCCACACAATACGATGGACGGTATCCTCAATGTGAAGGCAGGACTTAGTCTCCACAAGGACTGTGCAGTGGTCACTCCTACCAATACTGTCATGGACAGATGTATCTGCAGCAGGCAGATTGGTGAGGATGAGGTCAAGTATGTTTTCCCCTCTTGTTGGTTCCCTCACCACCTGCTGCATACCCAGTCTAGCAGCTGTGTCCTTTAGGACTCGGCCAGCTCGTTCAGTAGTGGTGCTACTGAGCCACTCTTGGTGATGGACATTGAAGTCCCCCACCCAGAGTACATTCTGCGCCCTTGCCACCTTCAGTGCTTCCTCTGGATTCACTGGATATGGCAGGACTGCAGAGCTTTGATCTGATACACTGGTTGTGGGATCGCTTAGCTCTAGCTGTTGCATGCTGCTTCACTGTTTGGCATGCCTGTTGTCCTATGTTGTAGCTTCCTCAGATAGATACCTCATTTTTAAGTATGGCTGGTGCCGCTTCTGGCATGCTCTCCTATACTCCTCACTGAACAAGAGTTGATCCCCTGGCTTGAAGATAATGGTAGAGTGAGGGGTTTGCTGGGCCAATACAGCTGGTACCATGTGTTGCCACCCTTTGAATATCAATTTCCCTTGGACAGTTATTTCATCTTGATCCAAGCCCAGCCCTGCTGATAAAAACATGCAGTTGCTTCTGAAATGGGTCATCTGTTGTAGTGCGATTAAATTATTTCCAGCACAAGCCTCCAACCAGAAGTGGTTTGCAATGATCAATTTCTTCCGGCTCACAGGCATTAACTTCTCGCAGGTATGCTCTGCTCAGTCTATCTGCATGGACCATCTTTTCCCCTTTGTTACTCGAAACTCTCAGCCAATATTCTTGGAGCCTTAAGAACATTCTTTGAAGTCACATAGGTGTATTGTTTAGTGGCTTAAGCACTACTGATTCCAGTGGACAGTGATCACTTTCAAAATTCAAGTTCCAGCTGTAGATGCAGGCTTCAAATTTATCACAGGCAAACACGATCAGTGCTAGTTCTTTCTCGATCTGTATCCATTCTTTACTGCCACTAGATTTCCATTCTGCATCAATGCTGCTCCAACTCCAGATGGGATGCAGCACATTGTAGAGTGACTTCTTCCTTGAGATTATAATTCCTAAGAACTGGTGTACTGGTGACTACCACTTTTAAGTCGTTGCAGCACTAATTCTTGTGATTCTCCCCAGAGTTCTATGTTAAATTGCTAAGCTGCTTTCTGATACCTGCTAAATGCAGCAGAAACTTAACTCAGATATTGAGCAAATTCAAGCAGTCGCGCGATCCTCACCGCATCAGTTGCGGGGGGGGGGGGGGTGTCGGCGTCTCCAAAACTGCTTTAACTTCAGTTGGATCAACGCAAAATCCTTTTCCTGTAGCAATGCATCCACTAAAAAGGGTACTTCTACTAAGTTCCATTTTGTCAATGTTTAACATCACTCCACAATTGTTGCACTGATGTAGAAAACCTTTTAGGTGTTCATTATGGTCTCAAGTCGCGACTTCAAGCTTTTATACAAAACCAACCATCACAAAATCATCTGCAATCCCTTGCAGTCCTTCAACCAGTTCATGCATCTTTCATTGGGACACTTCTGCCACTGAGCTGATCCCAAATGACATATGCTTCCAGTGGTATCATCCACAGAGTGTGTGATGAAGATATGATGACTATTCAAGACTCACGTGCCAGAACACATTGTGGATGTTGAGAATCATTAAGACTTTAGCATGGTGTAGCTTCATCTTAATAGTATCGTAACATAATAGTTATGTTACGGGACTAGTGATCCAGAGGCCTCAACTAATGATCGGATGTCATGAGTTTAAATCTCATTACGGCAGCTGGGGAATTTGAATTCAGTTAATTAAATAAATCTGGAATAAAAAGCAAGTATCAGTAATGGTGACCATGAAACTACCAGATTGCTGTAAAAACCAACCTAGATTACTGATATTGTTTAGGAAAGGAAATCTGACAGCCTTACCTGGTCTGGCCTACTTGTGACTCCAGACCCACAGCAATGTGGTGGACTCTTAACTCTCCACTGAAATAGCCTGGCAAGCCACTCAGTTATATAGGGATGGGCAACAAATGCAGGCCTTGCCAGCATCCTTTGAATAAATTTTTAAAAAGAATGTTGGTAGAGGATAATGCTCTCGCTTGATAGCCTTGCTTAAGTCTTCAGGATCTAAGTCTTCTTTGGCCTCCTTATCTCGAGAGACAATGGGTAAGCGCCTGGTGGTGGTCAGTGTTGTGTGGAGCAGCGCCTGGAGTGGCTATAAAGACCAATTCTAGAGTGACAGGCTCTTCCACAAGTGCTGCAGAAAAATTTGTTTGTCGGGGCTGTTACACAGTTGGCTCTCCCCTTGCACTTCTGTCTTTTTTCCTGCCAACTGCTAAGTCTCTTCGAGATCCTTAGATCCTGAAGTCTTCAGGATCTAAGTAGATGCGTAATATGCCATCCTTCTTGGGTATGACTACTGTTAAACTAATCCATGGGGGCAAAATATTAGAAGCAATGAAGTCCTGTCTGACCAGATCATTCAGGGTTTCCTTCAACTTTTTCTTCAAGCCACTGGTAAACAATGCAGAGCATGTTGGACCAGATCTGCTGCCTTGTTGAGCCTTAATTCGGTATTCTCCCTCGGCTTACCCTACCCCATCACTTATTACTCGAGGATGTTTCAGTATTAAACACTCCTTTATTGGCTTGCAGTCATTGATTATGTATACTGTTACTCCAGTAGATGGTGTTCTATTATTATTATTATTGTACTTAATGATGTTCAGGCCCAGACAGGCCATTCTATGCAGCAGAGGAGGTATACACATTGCTGGGTGCAGTCTATAAGCCACCAACTAGTAGGATCACAGGATGATAGGAAATAGGAGCAGGAATAGGCCATTTGGCCCATCGAGCATGCTCCGCCATTTAAACAGATCATGGCTGATCATCTACCTCTACACCATTTTTCCCTGCTATCTCCATATCCTGTAATGTCGTTAGTATTCAGAAATCTTCGATTTCTGTCTTGAACATGCTCAATGATTGAGCTTCCACAGCCCTCTGAGGTAGAGAATTCCACAGATTTACCACCCTCTGCGTAAAGAAATTCCTTCTCATCTCAGTCTTAAATAGTCTGCCCCTTATTCTGAGACTATGTCCTCTTGTTCTAGACTCACCAGCCAGAGGAAACATCGTATTCACATCTACCCTGTCACGCCCTGTAAGAATTTTGTAAGTTTCAATGAGATCACATCTCATTCTTCGAAACACTGGAGAATACAGGCCCAGTTTCTGCACTCTCTCCTCATAAGACAATCCCACCATCCCAGGGATTAGTCTGGTTAACCTCCGTTGCACTCCCTCTATGGCCAGTATATCCTTCCTTAGATAAGGAGACCAAAGCTGTACACAATACTCCAGGTGCGGTCTCACTAAGGCTTTATAACACTGCAGCAATAAATCTTTACTCCTGTACTCAAATCTGCTTGCAACGAAGGCCAACATGCCATTTGCCATCTTAATTGCTTGCAACACCTGCATACTAGCTTTTTGTGACTCATGAACAAGGACACCCAGATCTCTCTGGACATCAACGCTTTCCAACCTCTTACCATTTAAGAAATACTCTGCCTTTCTGATTTTCTACCAATGTGGATCACTTCACACTTATTCACATTATATTCCATCTGCCATGTTCTTGCCTATTCACTGAGCCTGTCCAAATCCCATTGAAGCCTCCTTGCACCCTCTTCACAATTTACATTCCCTTGGTTCCATAGTATTTCTGGGAGATTTTCTGTGTCTTCCTCCGTGAAGATAGACATTTCCTCATTCTCCACCACAAACTCTCCCATCTCCACCTGCAATTGACCCAAATTCGCCTTTGTTAATTGTTTCCTTTTCACATATCTAAATAAGTTTTTACAGTCTGCCTTTATGCTTCTAGCTAGCTTACATTCAGAATCTCTTTTCCCTTTCTTTATCAGTGTCTTGGTCCTCCTTTGTTGGACTCCCAATCCTTGGGCTTACCACTTTTTCTGGTGACCTTATAAGCCACGTCCTTTGATATGAACATACATACGAACATACAAAGTAGGAGCAGGAGTAGGCCACTCAGCCCTTCGAGCCTCCTCTGCCATTCAGTAAGTTCATGGCTGAACTGATTACTCCACATTTCCACCTACCTCCAATAACCTTCCACCCCCAATTAAGCTAACTGGCCTGTAGTTTCCTGCTTTCTGTCTCCCTCCCTTTTTGAAGAAAGGAGTTACATTCGCTATTTTCCAATCTAACGGAACCTCCCCCGAATCAAAGGAATTTTGGAAAATTAAAACTAACGCATCAACTATCTCATTCACCACTTCTTTTAACACCCTATGATGAAGTCCATCAGGTCCCGGGGACTTGTCAGCCGCAGCTCCAACAATTTGTTCAGTACCATTTCCCTGGTGATTGTAATTTTCTTGAGTTCCTCTCTCCCTTCACTTTCCTGACTTACAGCTAATACTGGGATGTTACTTGTATCCTCAATAGTGAAGACCAATGCAAAGTATCTGTTCAATTCATCTGCCATCTACTTATTATCCATTATTAATTCCTCAGCCTCACTTTCTATAGGACCAACACTTGCTTTGTTAACTTTTATTTTTAAATATCTATAGAAACTCTTACTATCTGTTTTTATATTTCTAGCTGGCTTTCCCTTGTACTCGAAATTTACCTTCCCTATCAATCTTTTAGACATTCTTTGCTGTTTTTTATAATCTGTCCAGTCTTCTGACCTGCCTCCCATCTTTGCGCAATTATAGGCTTTTTCTTTACGTTTGATACTATCTTTAACTTTTTTAGTTAACCACGGATGGCTGGTCCCACCCTTGGAATTTTTCTTTCTCATTGAAATGTATCTATTCTGTGTATTCTGAAATATCCCCTTAAATGTCTGCCACTGCATCTCTATTCACCTATCCCTTAACCTGATTTTCCAGTTCACTTTAGCTAGCTCTGCTTTCATGCCCTCATAATTGCCCTTATTTAAGTTTAAAATACTAGTCTTAGACCCACTCTTCTCTCCCTCAAACTGAATGTAAAATTCAATCATATTATGAATGCTGCTATTTGGGGTGCCTTAATAATGAGGTCATTAATTAATCCTATCTCGTTGCACAATTCCAGGTCTAGTATAGCCTGCTCTCTGGTTGGCTCCAGAATGTATTGTTCCAAGAAATTATCCTGAAAACATTCTATGTACTCCTCATCTAGGCGACCTCAGCTATTCTGATTTTTCCAGTCTATATGCAGGTTAAAATCCCCCACAATTATCGCTGTACCTTTCTGACAAGCTGCCATTATTTCTTCCTTTATACTCTGTCCTACAGTGTGGTGAATGTTAGGTGGCCTGTACACCACTCCCACAAGTGACTTCTTGCCTTTATGATTTCTCGTCCCTACCCAAACGACTTCTACATCCTGGTCTCCTAAACTTAGGTCATCCCTCTCTATTACGCTAATACCATTGATCTAATGCAACCCTAACAGAAAATACGGAGCGGAACCCCGTAGGCGGTCATGTGTCACCTTTGGCATGTTTCCAGCAGTTCCTGCAGCCGTACCGGTGCCAAACGTCATGCTCTGCACTCCTTTGGACCCCACCAGAAAGGTCGAGAGG